>NC_050570.1:35077399-35418232 GCF_013265735.2 Oncorhynchus mykiss
TACATCATTATCACTACTCTGATGTAGTAAGTAGACAAGAGCATTCGCTCAGTTAACAGACACATATTTCTATCTCTATAGTCCATCTGACTCACAGGCTACAATTCCCAGTTTACACATTGTCCCCTGCCATACATGGTGCTGAATGATATCTTTTTTTAAACCCACACACTGCCACACTGAGGGCAGAGGTGTCAAGCCCACAGGGGCACAGGAGCCCCCTCAGATTTGTCTTGTTTAAAAATTATTGTTTGTTGTTTCTCTGTAATACTATTAGCCATGTATCAATTTAATGAAGTTGGCAACAGCTAGCCCAGATAGGTTCCCAATCTCCCAACCTCATAATTTGCTACCAAGAAGCCATATCAAGCTATCAATCAAGTTAGAGTAGTTAGCTTGTCTAACTGGCTTAGCTGGCATGCCTGCTGGCAAAGATGGAAGACTTTAGAGCAGGAAACAATTACTAAATGTACTGAATAAGACTCTCATTCCTGTCAATCGTTTATCCAGATTTTAGCCGATGCTTAAAAAAATAATAATAACTACCAGCCAAGAAGATACATTTTTGTCATTTTTTTGTTGTGGGGGGGGGGGGGGGGGGGGGGGGTTACAGGCAGAGGCTCAACTTTCACTGGGGACAGAGGGGACATGACACCCCCACATTCCAAAATTGTATTTTTGTCCCCTCCAGTTTTATCTTTTATAGATTCAGTGTGCTTTAGGACCATGCGGAGCGTGCATACAGGCTGTTTGAAGGCAAAGCTATTATTATAGGAACTGCACGGTGCTGCTGTCTGCAGCTGCTGTCTCTGTGTGTTGTGCTTTTTCTCCTGGTTGTAAAAGCAAGCAGAGCAGAAACTGGATACTCTTTATTTGACTGATGTAGCTGGTAAGGTAACTGTTGTTTAACTTAACAGAAAAAAGTATTTATCCCCAGTGCTGAGCTATTAGTGTAACTGACATGTGACGTTAGCTAATGTTTTATTCCCTCTTGACTGAAGTTCTTTCTGCCTTGTGGCTACCACAGCCATTTCAGTTCTAGCTTCTAGCTATATATCATGTAGCAGCATCTAGCAGCTGTAGTGTGTATGGAAAGGTTGTGTAGCCTTTTAACCTTAACAGAAAATAACTTGGCTAGTTTTCGCTAGTTGATGTACCATTAGAGCTAGCCAGAAGTTGACTAACATTAGCTAGCTAGCTCACTAACTTTAGCTATTATTTTTACCTCAATAAGACTAGACCTGAATCAAACAATGAAATCAGCTGTCACACCCTGAACATAGCTCAGGTAGTAGGAAGCTCTCTCATCCGTTTATACAGTCTTTTACTCAGCTGGCCCCTCCCCGGATTTTGTGTTTAATGCTCTACAACAAAGCTTTCTTAGTGTCCAACAAGCTTTCTCTACCCTTAACCTTGTTCTGAACACCTCCAAAAACAATGGCCATATGGTTTGGTAAGAAGAATTCAGTTCGCTGCAGCTAGCGACTGGAATGAGCTGCAACAAGCACTCAAACTGGACAGTTTTATCTCAATCTCTTCATTCAAAGACTCAATCATAGACACTCTTACTGACAGTTGTGGCTGCTTTGTGTGATGTAATGTTGTCTCTACCTTTTTGACCTTTGTGCTGTTGACTGAGCCCAATAATGTTTGTTTCATGTTTTTTGCTGCTACAATGTTGTGCTGCTACCATGTTGTTGTTATGTTGTGTTGCTACCATGCTGTGTTGTCATGTGTCGCTGCCTTGCTATGTTGTTCTCTTAGGTCTCTCTTTATGTCGTGTTGTGTTGTCTTTCTTGTTGTGATGTGTGTTTTGACCTAATTTTATATTGTATTCATTTTTTTATCCCAGGCCCCCGTCATCGCAGGAGGCCTTTTGCCTTTTGGTAGGCCGTCATTGTAAATAAGAATTTGTTCTTAACTGACTTGCCTAGTTAAATAAAGGTTAAATAACAAATAAATAAAATGTATTTCACCTGTCTTGTGCTTGTCTCGTCTCCCATTTGTCCCCATTATCACCTGTGTATTTATACCTGCGTTTTCGGTTCGTCAATTGCCAGTTCATCTTGTCCAGTCAAGTCCTACCAGCATGTTTTCCCAGTTTTGAGTTTCTATTTGTGATGTTTTCTAGTCCTCACAGTATTGACCATTCTGCCTGCCCTGACCCTGAGCCTGCCTGCTGTTCTGTACTTTTCTGACACTGCCATGGATTACTGACCTCTGCCTGCCCTTGACCTGTCGTTTGCTTGCCCCTTGTTTGTAAATAAATATCTGTGATTCGAACTGTCTGCATCTGGGTCTTGTCCTGATACCAACGGCCAAACGATTGAAGACCAATATTCTGACGTTTTTTGACAGCGCAATGTGAGTTTTTATTAGAGTCCGTATAGCAGCGTTATTAATTTGTCAGTTTCCCTAGTTAATTCCCTACTTTTCACACTGACATGGCATTAACAGCATTACAGGCTTCACTGTCATGGTGCACAGTCAGTACACAACAATATGCTCATCATGTCAGGATCAGATGGTGACAGGTGTCCATGTAGGGTCAGACAGTCAGGGAAGACCAGTCTACGGAGCTCAGGTGAATTTTACAGTATATTACAACAATCAGTGAATGGATACAAAGTTCCATCTTGAGTTGATGGGTAGGCTACAGTCTGGGATCTGGGAATAATGGTCATTTCAAATATTGAACCATTGATTCTATTGGATAATATAATGTAAAATTGTACACCAAGGTAATTCTTTGGCATGCCTCATCTGAGCAGGATCAGATGGTGACAGGGGTCTCAGCAGGATCAGACATCTCCTGGAGGAGACCAGTCTGTGACGGCGCAGAGATTAACTTTTTCAGATACAACACTTTATTCTCTCTGTGCAGCAAACACTGGACAAGCCAGCAATTTCAGAGATTGAAACTATTTTCAGGTTGTCTAACAAACCTCGAAAGTTGATTTCCAAACTGTATCAAGGGTTGATCGAGGCTTGACACATAACATGTCAATAAAAATGTGAGGAAGACCTGGGAGACACTATTGATTATAATAAATGTATACAGACAATTTTTTTATTTAACCAGGCAAGTCAGTTAAGAACAAATTCTTATTTACAATGGCAACCTAGGAGCAGTGGGTTAACTGCCTTGTTCAGGGGCAGAATGACAGATTTTTACCTTGTCAGCTCAGAGATTCAATCTAGCAACCTTTCTGTTACAGGTCCAACACTCTTACCACAAGGCTACCTGCCACCCCAAAAAAATTACCCATTAATAATCTACTGGCAAATCCTTTTCAATCTTTGTCATATGAAGAGAAATGATTGATAAAACGTATCGTTGCTCATCAGCCATGGGACATGAACATTACACAACAAGTCGGAAATTGCAAATTCAACAATCAGGGGTTTGGAAGGAATCAATGGCTAACTGTAAGCATAGCAAAGCAATCACTATTTTGCATCCCCTGCCTGTTATTTGACTGAGAGGGTGTGTTGTCCAAATCTGGGTTTAAGGATTTAAAACTTCTGTCTGAAAGTCTCTCTTTCCAAGCTCAAGAAGACGGCGTACGAAAACATGTTTTTACTAGCCTGAGTAATAATACTTTACACCACAATTCATTTAAATTAATTATGTGTCTGGTGTTGGCTTACCTTGGCCTGCCAGTTTTGATAGTCGTGAAATTCTCAACTTGAGACACGGAAGCCCAGCTAGCCTAGCTAGTTTGTAGCCTAGATGCCTCTGGGACAATGTGGACCGCCCAGACTTTCAATGTAGCAACTGTTTGATTGCAGAGGACTACAGGGGCGAAGTGGCTACTCTTAGCAAACAAGTGGCGAACCTACACAAGCTACTGGGGAATCCACTCCTTCCTACATTTTCTTCTACCCAAGTAGCCGGACGCCTCTCTGGTATGGTGGATGTGTCGCCACCGTGTAGGCTCTCCACAGCCAACTGGCTGGCACTCTGCAGAGACCCCGAAGGGGTCTCCACCTTCCCTGGAGAACAGAGATAGTAGAATGCTCCTGGAGATTTACAATAGGCTTTACAGCGAAAGCATACCATGCGATTGTTTGAGGACGGCGGTCCACATCAACATAATTTTCAACCAGTACAGGCTTCATAAAATCACAAATAGCGATTAAATAATCACTTACTTTTTGAAAATCTTCCTCTGGTTGCAATCCCAACGGTCCCAGCTACAACATGCATGGTCATTTTGTTAGATAAAATCGTTCTTTATATCCCAAAAAGTCATTTTAGTTGGCACCATCGATTTCAGTAATCCACTGTTTCAACATGCAAACAAAGGAATCCAAAAAGCTACCGCTAAACTTTGTAAAAACAAGTCAAACTACATTTCTATTCAATCATCAGTTAGCCTGAAATATAATTAAACTATAATATTTCATACGGAAAGAAGTATGTTCAATATAAAAGTAAAATTAGCAAGTGCGCATGCTCTTCGTCGCTTGCCCACAGACTGATTTCCGACTGTGACTCTTTGTACCAAAAATTCTTCCTCGTTTTGGAAGAAACAAGCCTGAAACTTTGCACAAAGACTGTTTACATCTGGTGGAAGCTAAATTAATTGCAATCTGGGAACTGGAATTGTATAAGACCCATAGCTTTCCATTGAAAGAGCATGGGATCTAAAAAAATACAATAATTCAAATCAAATCAAATGTATTTATATAGCCCTTCTTATATCAGCTGATATCTCAAAGTGCTGTACAGAAACCCAGCCTAAAACCTCAAACAGCAAGCAATGCAGGTGTAGAAGCACGGTGGCTAGGAAAAACTCCCTAGAAAGACCAAAACCTAGGAAGAAACCTAGAGAGGAACCAAGCTATGAGGGGTGGCCAGTCCTCTTCTGGCTGTGCCGGGTGGAGATTATAACAGAACATGGCCAAGATGTTCAAATGTTCATAAATTACCAGAATGGTCAAATAATAATAATCACAGTAGTTGTCGAGGGTGCAGCAAGTCAGCACCTCAGGAGTAAATGTCAGTTGGCTTTTCATAGCTGATCATTAAGAGTATCTCTACCGCTCCTGCTGTCTCTAGAGAGTTAAAAACAGCAGGTCTGGGACTGGTAGCACGTCCGGTTGGTTTTTCTTTGGCTTTTCGGCTACCATATTAATTGTTTTATAGTCTCATACATTATTTTAACATTTCTACAAACTTCAAAGTGTTTTCTATCCAATGCTACCAATTATATGCATATCCTGGCTTCTAGGCCTGAGTAACAGGCAGTTTACTTTGGATACTTTAGTCAGGTGGAAATCCTGAAAAGAGGACCCTAGCCCTAAGAAGATTTATCAGAGATAGACATAATACTGAAAAGAGCAACCAAAACAAGATACAAATACACATTCAGCAGTCCATTAATCAATTGGTGTGTGGTTTGAAGCTACGAACCCATAGGCTTGGCTCTCTTATCCCTTTAAGGCTTCTGGGAGGGAGGGTGGAAAATGCGCCTGTCATAGTGGATGTAATCAATGTCCCCACACGCTCATGCAACTTTCATGGCTGGGATAAGTTATTTCCTCTACTGGCACACAACTTCAGGATAGTCCTCGTTGAGGAAGATATACGTTCCTCTCAAGTTCTTGGGGGATGCTCCTGTTTTTGACCCGACCAACCAGCCAGCCATGGAGATATGCCACTCGCTGTGGAAGTTAAAGAAAGCGTCCTCCAGCAATGGGGAACTCCTTGGAGATGTTAAGCCTGGAACAGACACATACAGTGAGGGAAAAAACTATTTGATTCCCTGCTGATTTTTTACGTTTGCCCACTGACAAACAAATGATCAGTCTATAATTTTAATGGTAGGTTTATTTGAGTAGTGAGAGACAGAATAACATAAAAATCCAGAAAAACGCATGTCAAAAATGTTATAAATTGATTTGCATTTTAATGAGGGAAATACGTATTTGACCCCTCGCAAAACATGACTTAGTACTTGTTAGCAAAACCCTTGTTGGCAATCACAGAGGTCAGACGTTTCTTGTAGTTGGCCACCAGGTTTGCACACATCTCAGGAGGGATTTTATCCCACTCCTCTTTGCAGATCTTCTCCAAGTCATTAAGGTTTCAAGGCTGACGTTTGGAAACTCGAACCTTCAGCTCCCTCCACAGACTTTCTATGGGATTACGGTCTGGAGACTGACTTCTGTCTCTCATTGTTCACATAAACCTACCATTAAAATTATAGACTGATAATTTCTTTGTCAGTGGGTAAACGTGTGAAATCAGCAGGGGATCAAATACTATTTTCACTCACTTTACCAGAAACATATTTTCTGCCCTGGATCCGGAGGTTCCGGCGCCTTCTTCCTTAGGGATTTACGATTCGAGATCGGATCCGGAGGTACTTGCGCCTTCGTTCTCTGTTCTTTCTCTGTCCGGTGGCTTCTACCTCAGGTTCAGATCCTCAGAGTTCCCACCCTCATCAGACCGTGAAGCTGTCTGAGAGACCGGCCCATTCAACATCCACGATGGATACTACAGCCGGCTCGGGTCCATTGGGCCCCACAGCCCTTCAGTCCTCGGGGGGGTCTTCTGAACCACTAAACGGGAAAGATCTCCCTGGCTGTTTCAACAGCTGTCATCATCGGCAGCTCTATGGTGAGAAATATCTTTGTTCCCAGTGCAAGAAAACGACATTGTCATGACGTTGCCCTGTTGGTGAGGTTTATGACCCCCATAAATACCTTTCCACCTTTTCTCTCTCTACTCTACAGATTGGACTCTTGGAAAGCCCTTTGTTAACATAGAGAGAGTCTGGTAACATCAAAAGGTTGTGAACAGAACCATATTTCGTTAATCCAACCAGTTGAAAAAATCAGTTGGTACTTAAAGAATATGATGTCAGATCAGTTGTTGTCTGAGACATTATTACTGCTGATAGGACCACATAAACTGTTTATTGGACAGGTTACACATTCTAGTTATCAGATTCACATGGAATTGTTGTGCAATTTAAATGTTTAAATGTGAAACTATTTGTGAAAAGACTAAATGTAATTTATCTTCTAAATGAGAGAATTGTTTTCATAAGTGACCTATGCTCACTCGGTGGCCCGGCCTAAGTGAACACGCATTGGTTGTGAACTATGAAACATGCCCTTCTCTTCCCCACTACAAAAGCCCATTGACGAATGTTAACATTGTGTTCCCGATGGCGTGAGGACTGCTGTCCATACGTTTAAAAGGGCTAATGTCAACTACAGAACTAAGCCAACCTTAGCGTGAGCTACGGTTGCAAACGGTTGAACGACTACAACCTAACGAAATTAACATTGTGTTCCCAAGGACGTGAGGACTCCTATCCATACGTTTAAAAGGGCTAATTTCAATGTGCAGGTGACAATCGACACGCTGGAAGGATGGATTTTGACTATACCAGCCAGACTATAACATCAGCTTATAGTATGGCAACTTGATATGAACTTTGAACTCCGTTCTACCACAAGACATATTCTTCAAAGAACAAAGGAGATCTCTGCTGGGCAACCCAGCCTTCCATCGTCGACCAATCTACCAAAGCGCAGCTCAGAGTAAACATTTCTTGCATTTTCCTTTTCTGAATGGGCGGTTATTTAGAATGCATAAGATTCTGAATTTATGATAACATAGCTTCATAAGGTCCAATAGAGACCCAATCCTTTTGTTTAGTCTTCCCGCGCTTTCATTCAAACCCAACCCCCTATCTTTGTGTAACCAGCCGTCATATCGGTTCCGTCCGCTAGGGACGTTTTCTTGTATGACATACAGTAATTAGTAATCAATGTATGATCCATCCTGTGTATATGTAATTCTGAGTGATTATTTAGGTATTTAGTAAATAAATATTCAATCAAATTTTGTATTGCTGATTCAACTTGTTAGCCAGGGTTCTTGAAGATAACCAATAATTTTACGACGTTCAGTTGAGACTGAATAAGGTGACGATTGTTAATTGACTGCTATTGATATAAAAGATTACTAGGTCTTTAAGAGTTTATTCGGAAGTCAGCAGCTCTATAAATAGTATTCCGTGGTGCCCCGACTTCCTAGTGAATTACATTTACATGATAATTTAAATCAGGTAATATTAATTACAGAGAATTGATTTGATAATGTCATATATCACTTAATCCATAGAAAAGGTACGACAACATCATGAGGGCTAGCATGGAATTTCTGAACATTTTAAAGAACTGATTCTAGCATTGAAAGATTTCAAAAAGCAGCCAATCATTTCAGGTCGAGTACCATTGTTGGGCTGTGGGTGTGAAAGATTCAGCAGGCAACTGGCATTACACATCTGGCTAAAAGATTACTGTACCTCTGTTGGAATCACTTTTATACATAACTTTGACACCTTCTGGAAACAGAAAGTACTTTACAGGAAATTATCTTGGCCCCTTGACTCTGTGGTGAATACCTCTGTTGATCCTACATCTATTGTATGCATTAATCATGTGCCTATGAACCAGAGTTACACTGTTAGCACTGAGGCGGTGTGCACCAGTAAGAAGTCCACTCTGTGTAGCTCAGCTCCAATATAAATAACATGAGCAAGTCTACTTCTGATAAGCTTCCCAGTATAGCATTAAAAACAATTAACCCTTATGTGATGTTTGGGTCATTTTCAATGTTTGTTTACTAAAAGAAAAATTATACCTTGAATTATTTTTTTCAACCTGAGACTCATTGGCCTTAGCTAATTTTCTGTGAAGAACATGTAAAATAACACCTTTTCATTGAGTACACTCTGTGCACCCCCTACACATTTATATTACGTATGTGGTTTTCGGGTCTAATGGACCCAAGGGTAATAAAATTGTGGAAAAGTGTGTGTAGGTGAAAACAAGGAAAAATTTAACAAAAAGGTTTGCTGTGTGCCTTCCCTCTGTCTTCCTCCTCTCTGGGCATGATGTTTCAACGTAGCACCATGAACTTGTCTGTCTCCCTGCCTGTCTGCCTGTCTCCCAATTTTTTTTTCTCACTCTTTACCCTTTGTAGTGTGTGAAACTACACAATGTCTTGCGGGAACCTGCACAATGTTATTACAATACATTATTTCAATACATTGTAAAAAATTATGTATTTTCCCACACTCTACCCCAGCCAAGTGCAAATTGGGGGAGGGACACAACAATACAATTATTATTATTATAAATAATAATAACGGCAAAAATAAATTATTTTTGCAAGGAGAGAAGCTAGTGTGAAAAGCGCATCTTCCACTTTGGAAGATTAATAATTTTCCAAATATGAGGATTGTCGTGACTTTACTTTCATTAACTTGATGACTGTTATTTGTTTAATCAACTAACTAAAGAGTTACCATCTCCCGAATTAAACTCTGTAAGGTATATATCTATTTAATCGATAAACAGTCATCTTATTTTTATATTTTTTATTTTACCTTTATTTAACTAGGCAAGTCAGTTAAGAACAAATTCCTATTTTCAATGACGGCCTAAGAACAGTGGGTTAACTGCCTTTTTCGGTGGAAGAACAACAGATTGTCGGCTCGGGGATTCGATCTTGCAACCTTTCGGTTCCTAGTCCGACGCTCTAAACACTCTTATCATATCATCATTATGAACGTCGTAACCTCATGCATCTGCAAAAAACCCAACCTTACTCATGATTCAGTACTACACCAATTGGTTTAATTATTTATTTACTAGATGACTTAAATGAGAATAACAGAGCGACACGCTTGTAAGGTATGGGTCGCGGACCTGTTCGTGGTGGGTCGCGACGAGTAAATGTATCATTATTGAATGAATTACTGGAATTGATTTGGCCAAGTGCAACTGCGGTCTCTGTTCAGTGCAGTCTCTGTTCAGTGCAGTCTCTGTTCAGTGCAGTCTCTGTTCAGTGCGGTCTCTGTTCAGTGCGGTCTCTAGTTTGGCAACTTACAAGAGCTTTTTTTATGCAGTTTTCTTTAAGATCACTCCGCAACACACACGGTGCCCTCACAGCTGTCATCAAATGGACTCATGCTAGCAACAAGTTCTGACTGAGCTCAATCGCCATGAAACGCAAATACACCCATGAGTTTCTCTCTCTTCATACTATCTTTGAGAAACAACGAGGTGCGCCGGGCGATGGTTTTATGTCTGGAAGTGCTTAGTGATGAGTCAATCAAAATGAACAAATTAATATCACGACACGTCCTGACCAAACATCCACAGTATGACGGTAAAGCCAGAGTGTTCTTCCAGAACAGGGCAGAAAGCTTCCGGGAAAAGTGCTTCGACAGTGGAAAAGTAAGTCAACTATCAAGGTACTGTTGTCATTTTATAACATGTGATGATAAACAGAAATAAAGGAGTACTAACTAACTCTCATAGTAGTAGATGTGAATTTTTCTGTCAAACAATCCCCTGGCCATGTACACAGCTAATAGGTAACAGTAGCAAAAGCCAGCTAGCTACTGATAGTGCAACCCTAAGTAACAGTACAGATGAAGATGAAAAATGATTAGGCCTACTGTACATCTTACTGTAGAAATTGTTGTTGAAATCAAGTCTAGGTTGGAACCGTTGTTGTTAAAATACAAGTCATCATTTTTATTCTGAACTGGAATAAACTGATTGAAGCAAGTTAATTTTTGAGGGAAACACACTCATGCAGTTCTGGGTTGCTCATCTACATGAGGAAGTGGTCTCCTGCCTAGCTGAGAAAGCAATAGATGTTCTGATCCAGTTTGGCACCACATAGCTTTTTAAAATGTATTTTACCAGGCAAGTCAGTTAAGAACAAATTCTTATTTACAATGACAGCCTAACCTGGACAACACGGGGCCAATTGTGCACCGCCCTAATGGGACTCCCAATCACATCTGGTTGTGATACAACCCATAATCGAACCAGGGTCTGTAGTGACACCTCTAGCACTGAGAAGCAGTGTATTAGACCACTATGCCACTAGAGAGTCATGCAAGTCAGGGTTCTCAACTCTGACATACTTAAAAAACAGGTATAGAAACAGTCTCAATGCTGAGCATGACCTCAGTGTCACACTGTCAAAAACAGAGCCCAGAATAGACATGCTTGTTGAAAACTTTAACCAGCCACACACCTCTCATTAGGACTCATTAGGACTGTGTGTGTGTGTGTGTTTTCTGGTCTACATCCATGTGATGTGACCAATCAGTTTATTCCAGTTCAGAATACAAATTATGACTTGTATTTTAACAGCAACAGTTCCAACCTAGACTTTCTTTCAAGAATAATTTCCACAGTAATTGCAGCTGCAAGACACTTGGGATATGTCTCTACAAGCTTGGCACATCTAGCCACTGAGATTTCTGCCCATTCTTCAAGGCAAAACTGCTCCAGCTCCTTCAAGTTGGATGGGTTCCGCTGGTGTACAGCAAACTTTAAGTCATACCACTGATTCTCAATTGGATTGAGGTCTGGGCTTTGACTAGGCCATTCCAAGATATTTAAATGTTTCCCCTTAAACCACTCAAGTGTTGCTTTAGCAGTATGCTTAGGTTCATTGTCCTGCTGGAAGATGAACCTCTGTCCCAGTCTCAAATCTCTGGAAGACTGAAACAGGATTCCCTCAAGAATTTCCCTGTATTTAGCACCATCCATCATTCCTTCAATTCTGACCTGTTTCCCAGTCCCTGCCGACGATGTTGTTCTTGGGGTGATGAGAGGAGTTGGGTTTGCGCCAGCCATAGTTTTTTCCTTGATTGCCAAAAAGCTCAATTTTAGTCTCATCTGACCAGAGTACCTTCTTCCATATGACTTCTGAAGGTCTGATCTGACCTATTCTGATCCTCACAGGACAATCATGACAGGATCATGTCTCTGTCAATTCGGAGACGCATGACTTTCAACCTTCATCTCTACCGAGCCCGTACGGGAGTTGTAGCGATGAGACAAGCCTCTAAACAATTGGATACCACGAAATTGGGGAGAAAAGGGGGTCAAATTAAAAAATATATATTTTTAAAAAGTACATTTTCATTGGAAAGATAAGCAAACTTAGGCATGACAAACCAGCAACAAACGCTGACACATCACACCCAAGTATATCTGAACAAATTATGCAAGACAAGCATTGTATTTCTGATTTCTGTTAAGTGACCGTAGAAGAGGTGAAAATACTTATTGTTGTCTATCAACAATGACAAGCCATCGGGGTCTGACAATCAGGATGGGAAATTATTGAGGATAATAGCGGACTATTATTATTACCACTCCTATTTGCCATACCTTCAATTTAAGTCTACTAGAAAGTGTGCACCCTCAGGGCTGGAGGGAAGGAAAAGTCATTCCGCTACCCAAGAAAATGAAAGCCCCATTTACTGGCTCAAATAGCAAACCCTTAGTAAACTTCTGGAAAAAATGGTTTGACCAGATACAATGCTATTTTACAGTAAACAAATTGACAACAGACTTTCAGCTCTCTTATAGGGAAGGACATTCAACAAGCACAGAACTTACACATCTATCACCAATATCACTGTTACCGTCATTGATATTGTTCTTCTACATAATATATATTATTTTGTTCTTTCTTTACTGGCATTGACACTTGTTATTTTGTTCTTTATATTGACACTATTTTTGACAAATGCAAATAACTATTTCGCTGTACCGTTTACACCTTCTGTAGAGACCCATCCACTTAGCAAGATATGGCTGGGGGTTACAGCATTTATTTCACATGACCCATCGATTTAGACCATTGTGTCTGAGTAAGCGTCCCTAGTTTTGTCGAATCTAGACTATTGTTTAGAAGTGTGGTCAGGTGCCACTAAGAGGGACTTAGGAACATTGCATTTGGTTCAGAACAGGGCAGCACAGCTGGCCCTTAAAACTACATGGAGAGCTAACATTAATGATATGCATGTCAATCTCTCATGGCTCAAAGTGGAAGAGAGATTGACTTCATCACTACTTGTTTCTTTATTATATTTATTTAATTTCACCTTTATTTAACCAGGTAGGCTAGTTGAGAACAAGTTCTCATTTACAACTGCGACCTGCCAAAGATAAAACACAGGAGTTCGACACATACAACAACATAAAGTTACACGTGGAATAAACAAACACCCAGTCAATAATACAGTAGAAATAAGAAAAGTCTACATACAGTGAGTGCAAATGAGGTAAGATAAGAGAGGTAAGGCAATAAATAGGCCATGGTGGCAAAGTAAATACAATATAGCAATTAAACACTGGGGTGTGGGGTGCAAAGGAACAAGATAAATAGATAAATACAGTATGGGGATGAGGTCGTTGGATGGACTGTTTACAGATGGGCTATGTACAAGTGCAGTGATCTGTGAGCTGCTGTCATGACTGTCCTGATCAGGTCAGGTTACAGGAGACCACAACCCTACAGATTATATCTCAACCGCAACAGAGGAGGAGAGATCTAGTGGTCTGAAGATGTGGGGGGTTTTATGACCCCTCACGCCCCTGGTAAATCTCAGGCCACAGACAAATTCCTTTGTCCTGTTACTATGGAGAACCAGCCTCAGAACATTAAACATGAAATAAAGGGACTTTGGAATAATGGTTTCCGTCAGCCACAATGGTGGTCATGACGATAGATGGAATGTGAAAATGTATGTCATTTTTTGTTTTGTTATTAAAGGTTAATAGATGACGTTATTATGAAAACATTGTAATATGAAGAGTTTTCCTAGTATATGTTTGATGTTTATACATTGTACGTTGTACGGAAAATATCAAAATCAAAGAGAATGTTTTGGGGAAGATTAAATGTTAAGTTAGTTGTCTAAAATTGGATTTGAATAAAATCTAGACCTTGCCTCATTAACTTGGTACGCCCAGAGAATTGCCCTAAAGGCGGTTACGCCCACTTCTGACCCAAGGGTATTAAACCTGTGAGAAAATAATTTACAGACAGGACTACGTGACCCCAGCTGCAGCAAGGTCTAAAAAGTCAACGAACCCAGAATGCAACGCAAGTTTGAGGACAAAGAAATCCTTTTCTACCCAAGCTACGGATGAGTAGCTGTGTCTAAGCGGGTAATTTTAAGTCGAACCACCTAGCCTCCATCTCCCATCGAATCGTGGTATCTAAAGGGTTTCATTCCTATGCTGTGAGCTCTGAGCTACAGAGATGTCTGTCCTCAGAAGACCCCTTCCAGAGAAAAGGGTGAGTGAACAGACTCCTAAGCCAAAAAGGACACTGACATCGGGAGGATGAGCAGGGAGGTGTGCAAGAGAAGTGCGTCATCGAACAACAGTCCACGCAGAGAATCCTCAGAGATCATCCAAACGTAATTACATCATTATATTCTGACCCATAAGAGCCACAGTTTGGGGCAAGGCTAGGGTTAGAATAGCATAGCTGACAAATTCACCCAAATGTATATTTCGCTTGTGTACTTTCTGTTTTCTCTCTCTATTGAAATCCCCATCGTGGGTAACACGCGCCATAGTGTGTTGGCCCGTTATACTAAGATCTAATCAATAGCCTATAATGTGTTTTGTCTATGTGTATCTTTTATCATCAATTTAGCTTTTTAGTAAATAAATATTCAACTAAGATTGGTGTGGTTCGAATTCATTGGTGAGACCCGGGTCCATGCAGAGTCACAGGCTATACGACGTTCAGAACGAGATTGGTAGAGGCAACTGGTTAATTAGCGGCTGTTGTGAAATCGATATTCTGATATTCTTTGAGTTAATTTGGGAAATAGAAACTCAATAAAAACAAGTTTTCCCATGTTGCCCCAGGTTAATGAGTTAATAATTGGTTGATTCAGTTAATCACGCAATTAGAAACTTTAATAATTCGATGAACAACAGTCGGGCAGAGCAGGTGCGGGCAGGGATCGGTTGAATAGCATGCATTTAGTTTTCCCTGCGTTTAAGAGCAGTTGGAGGCCACGGAAGGAGAGTTGTATGGCATTGAAGCTCGTCTGGAGGTTAGCTAAACCAGTGTCCAAAGAGGGGCCAGAAGTATACAGAATGGTGTCATCTGCGTAGAGGTGTACCAGAGAGTCACCAGCAGCAAGAGCAACATAATTTATGTATACAGAGAAGAGAGTCGGCCCGAGGATTGAACCCTGTGGCACCCCCATAGAGACTGCCAGAGGTCCGGACAACAGGCCCTCCGATTTGACACACTGAACTCTATCAGAGAAGTAGTAGTAAACCAGGCGAGGCCATCATTTGAGAAACCAAGGCTGTTGAGTCTGCCGATAAGAATGTGGTGATTGACAGAGTCGAAAGCCTTGGCCAGGTCGATGAATACGGCTGCACAGTAATGTCTCTTATCGATGGCGGTTATGATGTCGTTTAGGACCTTGAGCGTGGCTGAGGTGCACCCATGACCAGCTCTGAAACCAGATTGTATAGTGGAGAAGGTACGGTGGGATTCGAAATGGTCGGTAATCTGTTTGTTAACTTGGCTTTCGAAGACCTTAGAAAGACAGGGTAGGATAGATATAGGTCTGTAGCAGTTCGGGTCTAGAGTGTCACCCCCTTTGAAGAGGGGGATGACCGCGGCAGCATTCCAATCTTTGGGAATCTCAGACGATACGAAAGAGAGATTAAACAGGCTAGTAATACGGGTTGCAACAATTTTGGCAGATCATTTTAGAAAGAGAGGGTCCAGATTGTTTAGCCCGGCTGATTTGTAGAGGTCCAGACTTTGCAGCTCTTTGAGAACATCAGCTATCTGGATTTGGGTAAAGGAGAAATGGTGGGGGCTTTGGCGGGTTGCTGTGGAGGGTGCCGGGCAGTTGACCGGGATAGGGGTAGCCAGGTTGAAAGCATGGCCAGCCATAGAGAAATGCTTATTGAAATGCTCAATTATAGTGGATTTATCGTTGATACATTTTCTCCCCCTCACTGAGACAATTGAGACATGGATTGTGTATTTGTGCCATTCAGAGGATGAATGGTCAAGATAAAATATTTAAGTGCCTTTGAACGGGGTATGGTAGTAGGTGCCAGGCACACTGGTTTGTGTGAAGAACTGCAATGCTGCTGGGTTTTTCACACTCTGGATGGCACACATACACAATCCTGTTTCCATGTGTATCAAGAATGGTCCACCACCCAAAAGACATCCAGCCAACTTCACACAACTGCGGGAAGCATTGGAGTCAACACTGGCCAGCATCCCTGTGGAATGTTTTCGACATTTTGTAGAGTACATGCCCTGACGAATTGAGGCTGTTCTGAGGGCAAAAGCAGGGGGGTGCAACTCAATATTAGGGAGCTGTTCCTAATGTTTGATATACTCAGTGTGTGTGTGTGTGTGTGTGTGTGTGTGTGTGTGTGTGTGTGTGTGTGTGTGTGTGTGTGTACACAGCTATATTTAGAAATATCATACTGTAATTATGTAAGGGGCCTGTATGTCAATGGAATGTGCATATTTGGGAGACATTTGGGAGAATGTCTGTTTTTGTTTTTTTTGCCATGGTTCTGTTGTCAGGGGAGTTGAAGTGTCTATCAGTGCATCTCGTTCTCTCATTCTCTGTCCCCTCTCTATCACTGGAGAATTGGAACCGTAACATTTTCCCCGAACAGGAACGTTCCCGCTCACACCACCGCCAACCACAACCACTAGGAACGGCCAACAGCGGTCACAGTGACTGTTGCCCAAACAACGGAGAGGAGCGGTCATCTGTGTGTCTGCGTCATCCCTGACCATGTTGTATGGGGTGAGAGGGTGAGATCAGTGTGTGTGTGTTGGTGTCTACAGGGTGAGGTCAGCATGTAAATATAGCCCTGTCTCTAGCCATGCACTCTCTCTCTCTGACGTCCAGAAAGTCTGAGTCTGACAAGGAAAAATGCTACAGTCTCCTTCTTTTTTGGTCAAAACACAACGTGAGAGGAGGGGGGACGAGGGAGGAGAGAACGGGGTGAGGAGAAAGGGAGACTGGGAAGAGGGGGAGGCTAAATTCTTAGGGGTTTCAGCTAAACATCTTAGCTCTATAAGCAGCCATTGGTGAAGTGTTTTCCCTTTGGTGGGGCCTGGGAATGTGAAGTCAGTGTGTGTTTGTGTGTGTGTGTGTGTGTGTGTGTGTGTGTGTGTGTGTGTGTGTGTGTGTGTGTGTGTGTGTGTGTGTGTGTGTGTGTGTGTGTGTGTGTGTGTGTGTGTGTGTGTGTGTGTGTGTGTCTTGTAAATCATAGTTTGCTGTAATCTTGGTTTTCTGTGTGTCATGGCTTGTATTGACCCAGGACAGTCTGGTCCAGATTAAGGCTCTAGTCATGTCCAGCATGTTCACAGCTCTGCCAACCCTCACTGACTAAACCCTCACCCAGGCCATGCACTGACACTCAAAGAAGCGAGAGGAGGAGGAAGGGACTGGGATGGAGAGATTATTGTGCCACAAAGAGAAAGAGGGAGAGAGAGAGAGCGAGGGCAGGGGATTAGGATGGAGGGGTGATGGGGCCAGAGGTAGGAAGAGCAAGGTTATAGATTAAATGATAGGGTAGTGGAAGGGAGGGAGAGAGAGAGAGAGAAGTGTCAGTGGATGAAATGATGACTAGGCTAGAGGGAGGGAGAGAGAGAGCGTGGGGCTGGGATGGAGGGATGAGAGAGGATGTGTGAGTTTAGGATGTCAATGTGCCAGAGAGCGGATGAGACATGTCTGGAGCTCATACAGTAGAACTGTTGAAAAGTCTCTCTCCTTGAATCAGTGAAGGATTCAAAGTAGCCTACCTCTGGCCTTTGGCTGTCTGGTTTTGAATGCACAATGCTGAACATTGGTTGGAGTGGAGTAAAGCTTGCCCCTCTGGAGTAGTGGAAACGTGTTCTCTGGAGTGATGAATCCCGCTTCACCATCTGGCAGACCGACAGACTGCCATTGTGCCAACTGGAAAGTTTGGTGGAGGAGAGATAATGGTCTGGGGCTGTTTTTCATGGTTCAGGCTCCTTAGTTCCATTGACGGGAAATCTTAACGCTACAGCATACAATGACATTCTAGATGATTCTGTGCTTCCAACTTTGTGGCAACAGTTTGGGGAAGTCTCTTTCCTTTTTCAGCATGACAATGCACAAAGCGTTGTCCATACAGAAATCATTCGTCAAGATTGGTGTGGAAAAACTTGACTGCCCTGCACAGAGCCCTGACCTCAACCCCATCAAACACCTTTGGGATTGATTGGAATGCTGACGGCGAGCAAGGCCTAATTGCCCAACATCAAGGAATGACCTCACTAATGCTCTTGTGGCTGAATGGAAGCAACTCTCCGCAGCAATGTTCCAACGTCTAGTGGAAAGGCTTCCTAGAAGAGTGGAGGCTGTTATATCAGAAAAGGGGGGAACAACGCCACATTGGTTTCAGAATGAGATGTTCGACGAGCTGGTGTCCACATACTTTTGGTCATCATTACATTTGTTGGTTAGCTAGCTAGCTAGCGATTTCTAGCCACATTAGCATTGGCATTGAATCAGTCAAAACACCTCAAAACAAGACATGGTATCAAGAAATAGGTGAAACTAGCTGAAACGATTTATAATTCCCCACATGACAGTTTTTTGTCATTGTTGCTAGCTATCTGGCCATCCAGAATCACAACAACTCACAGACTTCTGCCACACTAATTTTCATGGCGTTGTCAGCTAATCCATCTATACCTCGGAATTGAAAGCTTTCCTGGAAAATAGAACCCAGGAGAGGGAGTTGAACCTATTCCGAATATGAGGGATTCTCGGAATGTCAGAATATCCGTTTTTTATGGAATTTGTCCTCAAAGTCTGATGCTTGACTTCTTCATATACAATAAATGGCATGCTAATGTCATGTGGTACGCATATGTAAAGTGGACTCCGTGTCTCACTGGCTAAACACTGCCTAACCTAACGTAGCAGAAGTAGATAGACGCCTGAGCTTTCCCCACTTTCGTTGTTTTTCAGGGGAAACTGAATTTAGGTTGAAAATACTGTAGCCCTGAAAACCAGAAACATCCGTTTTCTGCCAACGCCTAACAGGTTAGTGGGACTTACCATAGTCACTGCTAAACATCTGTTCAAACAACTCCTGATTCACATACTGTGCATAACCTGACGTAAAGCCTTTGTTAACACTATATAACTGTAGTTGGCTATGTCAGTAGGCTATGTCAGTAGGCTATGTCACTTTATTATAAACATGGCATGTGTTAGTGGGTTGTTAGGGTGGATGTTTATAAAAAAGGTTTCATATCATTGTTATCTCCAGGTGCTTTGCATATTGTTGGAGTTATGAGCTCACCTGACACAGCCCTTAGGGTGACAGCTGTGCGTGTGTGTGTATGTGTGTGAACGTGTCTGCCCCTGTGTGTATGTGTATCACTGTCTTTAATCCAGCCAGTTGAGCCCGGGCCGCTCCACCAGATAAGGAACAAAGGACTGTGTTGAGCAGCGAGCAACAGAGGAAACTGTCCTCTTCTACCACCATTTTGGGATGCTGCATCTCACACACACACAGACATGCCACAAACACACAGTCTTGTATAACTAACCTTGTGGGGATACACAATTCAGTCCCATTCAAAATTGTAGCGCCCTAACCTTAACCCAAAAACCTAACCTTAAAACTAATCCTAGTTCCTAATACTTAACCTAATTCAAACACTAATTCTAACCTCAACCCTAAACCCCCTAGAAATAGTATTTGACCTTGCATAGTTAACCATGTCCACCACACACACACACACACACACACACACACAACGCTGCATCATACATGGAGCATTTACTCCTTTTCCCATCTTTATTTTCTCTTTGTGCCAAATATGCCCATCTTTTGAATACCTGTCTGTCACTGAGCTAACATTTACTTACCAAGACGGGACCTAGACCAGTCTTGATGAAATTCATACTTAAGTTTAATCCTCCTCTCTCCCAGATCTCATGTGTCACTTCACCCTGGTTGGCCTTAGCCTGGTCGCTGATCTGTTTGTGCTGTCTTGCCAACTCCTATCGACGTTGTCACACCAATAATCATAGGAGTTGGCAAAACAGCATGAACAGCTCTTAGCCCAGGCTATGTTGGCCTTGGCTAGTATAATGACCGGTTCTGTGTAAAAAACGCTTGATAGACGCCTGCTAATTGCTGTCATGACTCTAGTCAGTGGAGAATCTGTTTCCAGACCAGTTTGGTTTCAGGACCTAGAGAGTTAGTTAGCGTACCATATCCCGACTGCCCCTTGCGCTGGAAATTGATTGGAAAGCAGCAGTGAATGATTGATGCTTGGTGTATTTCTGAACCGCTGATAGTACAGTGCAGGTCTATGAGTTTAACCACCTATCCTACTCATGTATGACTTATGACTACTGAGGCCGACCTCGACTATAACCTGTTTGGGGTAGGGTGCAGCATTTTAACTTTTGGATAAATAGCATGCCCAAACTGAACTGCCTCCTACTCTGTCCCAGATCCTAATATATGCATATTATTATTAGTATTGGATAGAAAACACTGTGAAGTTTCTAAAACGGTTTGAATCATGTCTGTGAGTATAACAGAACTTATTTAGCAGGTGAAACCCCGAGGACAAACCATTCCAATTTTTTTTAAGTCACTGTCTTTTCAATGTGTTTTCATGGAGAATCCAGAATTCTAATTGACTTTCCTGCAGTTCCTACCACTTCCACTGGATGTCACCAGTTTGTAAAAATTGGTTGAGGTTTTTCCTTTGTGTAATGAAGAAGTACCATAGCTCAAAACGAACGTCACTTCATGTGTACCTTTTGATAGAGGCGCGTGACCAGAAAGGTAGCGTCAGTTAGTTTTGCTCCTGTATTGAACACAGATTATCCCGTCTTCAATTTGATCAATTATATACGTTTAGAAATACCTAAAGTTGTATTACAAAAGTAGTTTGAAATGTTTTGGCAAAGTTTACAGGTAACTTTTGAGATATTTTGGAGCGACGTTGCTTAAATTTGAATATCGACTGAATTAATCGAACAGAAGGACCATTTGTGATGGAGTGCCAACAAAAGAAGCTCGTCAAAGGTAAGGCATGATTTATATTTTATTTCTGCTTTTTGTGTCATGCCTGCAGAGTGGAAATATGCTACTCTCATTGTTTACTGTTGTGCTTTCATCAGAAAATATCATCTTATGCTTTCGCCGAAAAGCCTTTTTGAAATCTGACATGTTGGCTGGATTTACAACGAGTGTAGCTTCAATTTGCTATCTTGCATGTGTAATTTAATGAAACTGCATTTTCCCTGGCTATTGGCCATGTGGGACGCAAGCGTCCCGCCTACCCCAGAGAGGTTTTAAGGGTTCCATTGAGTGTATTTGAGTGGGTAGAAGTAATCAAAGCCTAAATGTTCTGACATCTGATCCTGTCATGTAGGTAGCTAGTGACCTGATGTCCTAAGTAATGTTTTACTTATTTTGACCATGTCGTCCAAAAATATATACTTTTGAATCCTCTGTCCATAGAACATTCTTCCAAGAGTCTTTATGATCATCCAGGTGCTTCCAAGTGCTTTTTGGTAAACCTGAGTTAACTGTTTGGATGACATGGGTCGCATTAAGCCTGGAGAAAACCAAACACTGCATTCCACAGTTCAAACCTCATACCAACGGTCAAGCATGGTGGTGGTAGTGTGATGGTTTGGGGATGCATTACTGCCTCGGAACCTGGACGACTTACCTTAAAAGAAAGAACCATCAATTCTGCTCTGTATCAGATAATTCTACAGGAGAATAACAGGCCATCCGTCTGTGAGCTGAAGCAGTAGCGCAGCTGGTATATGCAGCAAGACAAAACACGAAATCAAGTCTACATGAAAATGTCTAAAAAGCAACAAATTTAAAGTTTTAGAATGGCTTAGTCAAAGTTCAGACCTAATCCCATTTGAGATGTTGTGGCAGGACTTGAATCGAGCAGTTCATGCTTGAAAACCCACAAATGTTGCTGAGTTAAGCAGTTCTGAGTGCCAGAACGGGCCAAAATACTTCCACAGCGATGTGAGAGACTCATCAACAACTACAGGAAGCATTTGGTTGCAGTCATTGCAGCTAAAGGTTGGAGAAACAGTTATTGAGTGTAAGGAGGCAATTACAGTTTCACACGGGGAATTGCATAACTTTGTTCATTAAATAAATTATTTATGATGATATCATTTTGCTTTTTATTTGTAAACTCAGGTTACCTTTATCTAATATTAGGTTTTGGTTGAAGATCTGATAACATTCAGTATAAAAAACATGCACGCTGACATGGTCGCCAGGTGTACGGTGTTTCCTCCGACACATTGGTGTGACTGGTTTACTGGTTAAGCGGGCATTGTGTCAAGAAGCAGTGCGGCTTGGTTGGGTCGTGTTTCGGAGGACGAATGGCTCTCAACCTTCGTCTCTCCTGAGTCCGTAAGGGAGTTGCAGCGATGAGACAAGACTGTAACTACCAATTGGATATCACGAAATTGGGGAGAAAAAGGGGTAAAAATACAAAAATATTAAATAAAAAATAAAATATGCAAAAATTGAGAAAATCGGAATGGGGAAAAAAAGCTATTCACGGCACTGTATAGTTAAATATAGATGTACATTTCCTCCCGGGTGGCGCAGTGGTCTAAGGCACTGCATCACCACCAGAGACTCTGGGTTCCAGCCCAGGCTCTGTCGCGATCGGGAGGTCCATGGGGCGACGCACAATTGGCCTCGCGTCGTCCGGGCTAGGGAGGGTTTGGCCGGTAGGGATATCCTTGTCTCATCGCGCACTAGTGACTCCTGTGGCGGGCCGAGCGCAGTGCACGCTGACCAGGTCGCTAGGGGCACGGTGTTTCCTACGACACATTGGTGCGGCTGGCTTCTGGGTTGGATGCGCACTGTGTTAAGAAGCAGTACGGATTGGTTGGGTTGTGTTTCGGAGGACTCATGGCTTTCGTCCTTCGTCTCTCTCGAGCCCGTACGGGAGTTGTAGCGATGAGACAAGATAGTAACTACTAACAATTGGATACAACGAAATTGGGGAGATAAAGGGGGTAAAATGTAAAAAATATATAGATGTATATAAACAGAACAGCACATTGTTTCTCTACAGTAGTAGTAGGAGGTTATCAGGCCTGGGTCATATGATATTTCAGCTCTTAGGCCCTAGCTCCATCTCCATTTTTAGAGCTGTAATTTCAATACTATTTGCCTAATCTGGGTACAAGATGGCTGCCACTGATTGCAAGAGTATCCGGGAAGCGGTTGCCGTGATGGATGTTGGTCCGAAGGGTCGTGCTGATAACATGATGTCCATGAGGCTTGAGCTAGAACATGCTTTTAGCTGGCAACGTTAACGAGAGTGTGTGATTTTGGGTGTGTTTGTGTGTTTGTGTGTGTGTGCGCTGTGTGTTTGTGTGTGTGTGTGTGTGTGTGTGTGTGTGAGTAAGTCATTATTCTTATTCTCTTATCATTAGTTATTGGTCGGTTGGGCAGGCTGGACTGCATGCTAGGATTCAAGACTTTTCAAATAGTATTAAGTATGGATTATTCATCACAAAACTGAGAGGCTTGAAGTCGATGTATAAATAATGATCCAGGCACTATACGGTTACACAGAGATTATAGCCGTGTGATTCGAGCCCTGAACACTGATTGACTGAAAGCGGTGGTATATTAGACCGTATACCACGTGTATGACCAAAAAATACTTTATACTATTCTAATTACATTGGTAACCAGTTTATAATAGCAATAAGGCACTTCTGGAGTTTGGGGTATATTGTCAATATACCACGGCTAAGGGCTGTATCCAGGCACTTCGCATTACGTCGTGCATAAGAACAAAACTTAGCCATGGTAAATTGACCATATACCACACCCCTTCGGACTTACTGCTTTAATATGGGCATTCCTTTGCACAGGATTGATTTTCCCACTCTTCTGAATCCTAGGCCCTTAATGGGTGATGTAATCGTGTGTGAGAGGACTTTCTGGCAGAGCAAAGCTAGGCAGCAGTAAGGCTAGGCTGTATACTCGTGTTATGAGATGGGAGAGATGCCAGCATTCCATCTCCACCACAGAATCAGATCGTGCCATACTTAGTTAGGTAGTTTTATTTGAACTGCGTGCTTGTGTTGTGACTGTGAGGTACTCGTTTAGTAACAATGTGTTTTGTATTTCAGCTCAGTGTGTGTGTTTGCGTGTGTGTGTCCATGCATCCGTGCGTGCGCTTGTGTTAAACCCCGGACGTTAACAGCGTTAGCAGGGGCTGATTGGGTACTGATAGGGTTCTCTGCATGGCTCTAACCACATCTCTGTTAAATGTTTATTGGGAGCCATTACAAATGTAAACTCTGCTGAAACTCTGGGGTCGGAGAGATACTGGGGTGTAAATTTGGCTAGATCTGGGGAGGGTGCGAGGGGTTTGGTGTGTATCCATGTCGGTGGGGTGTGGATGGTTGTAGATTTGGCCCTGGCTGGATTGGGTGTAGGGTCAAGGAGATAGAGTGCTGTGAAGGTGAGGGTGAGGAGGGGTGTAGATGGCTGTGTGGAGGGGTGTAGGTTTGGCCAGAGCTAGTGTGGGTGTGGCGGGGTAGAGGTGGAGGGGTTTATGTGGAGGTCAGGGGCTGGTCAAGTCATGTGAACAGGAAAGAGAACTCTGTGTGAACCTCACAGCAGTTTATCAGCCAGCTAATGATGCACATCAACCCTACAAGAGAGAGGGAGGGAGGGATGGAGGGGCAACAGAGGGAGAAGGGGAGGGAGGGATGGAGGGGGGACAGAGGGAGGGGGAGGGAGAGTGACGGGGAGAGAGAGAAATCCGGGGGTTAGTAAAGGTAGGAGGAGAAAGAGAGGGTGAGAGAGAGGTAGGGAAAGAGAGAGAGAGGGAGAGGCAGGGGTTCACGTTAGCGTATTTTGTTGAAAAATCGGTATACATCACATCACTCAACTCCTGTATAAAACATTTTCTCTGGCTCAGAGAGAAACCGAGTTCCTTTCCCAAAGTACATCATCCTCTCACACACACACATCATCATCATCATCACACAAGGGATTATAACTGTAACTTAGCGGTTTAATTTGGATTCAAAATAAGCAGCCAGTCAAATGATCAAATAATATTACTGCATTGATGTCACTGTGTTTGATATTTTAGTCTTTCCTGTGATAATTACTTGCAGCACACATGAGGATGGAGATTTCTGGTCATTTTGGCCTTCTTAGCTGCCTTGACTGATTCCTTGGAATCAAACAGAAATTTGGCACGCTTAGTCAGGAATTCATTTGCTGATGATATTCCCAATCAAAAAAGGATCTAAGTCATTCAACACTCAGTCAAATACTCATACAGTGCATTACACACACACACACACACACACACACACACACACACACACACACACACACCCAGGGGGGGCCCAAGGACCGAGTTTGGGAAACCCTGATTTAGCAGACGCTCTTATCCAAAACAATTTACAGTTGGTGCATTCAATCAATCAATAAAATGTACCGTGTTTATAAAGCCCTTCTTACATCAGCCGATGTCACAAAGTGCTGTCCAGAAACCCAGCCTAAAACCCCAAACAGCAAGCAATGCAGGTGTAGAAGCACTGTGGCTAGGAAAAATTCCCTAGGAAAGGCAGAAACCTAGGAAGAAACCTAGAGAGGAACCAGGCTGTAAGGGGTGGCCAGTCGTCTTCTGGCTTTGCCGGGTTGAGATTATAACAGAACATGGCCAAGATGTTAAAATGTTCATAGATGACCAGCAGGATCCAATAACAATAATAATCACAGTGGTTGTAGAGGGTGCAACAGGTCAGCACATCAGGAGTAAATGTCAGTTGGCTTTTCTTAGCCGAGCATTCAGAGTTAGAGACAGCAGAGAGAGAGTCGAAAACAGCAGGTCCGGGACAAGGTAGCACGTCGGTAACTAGGTCAGGGTTCCATAGCCGCCGGCAGAACAGTTGAAACTGGAGCATCAGCATGAATGGATCATTCATCTTTTTTAAAATGTAAAAATTGTATTTCACCTTTATTTAACCAGGTAGGCAAGTTGAGAACAAGTTCTCATTTACAACTGCGACCTGGCCAAGATAAAGCAAAGCAGTTCGACAAAAACAACAACAGCGTTACACATAATGAAACGTACAGTCAATAACACAAAAGAAAAGAAAAATAGAACAATCAATGTAAATGTAGAAGAGTAGAGAGGCAGGCAATAAATAGTCCCTAGGGGCAAAAATCATTGCAATTCAGCATTACAGTTGTTTTCGATTGCTAAACGACAGTGGGCACAACTGGAGTCACATGTGCAAAACTCTAACTACAGTCTGCACTACCAACAGTCACCTGAGCTAAACAGTTCACATCACCTGCAAAACTCATTCCAAGCAACACAACTCTTAACACATGGCTCAAAACACGCTCAGTGCAGCCAAACACTATGCACGACCCTCACTGAGATAACACACACTGTCACTCAGAACACACTGAGAGTAAAAACACTAGCATCAAACACCAATACAGAAAATACAAACTTTTCATCTTTACAGTTTGAACAATTTCAGTGACTTCATACAAAGTCATATTTTCTTCAAAGAAAAGAGTGACATTCTTTCACATGATTTATTACATTTTTTAGAACATAACCATTCTTTAAGGTAAATGAAAATGAGCAGTTTGCTTCAATAGTCTGTAGTAATTTACGGAATTACAGTAATGAGAAAAAAAAGGTAGAAACTAAAAGTCCATACTGTAATTCAAACAAATAATTGAGGGGCTAATTCTGCCTCTCTCTAGCATTAGGCCACAGGTTTTCTTCAACATCACATCTAATGTTTTCTCTTGCCATGCACCTGGGGAAGAACCTTCTGGAGTGCCTTATCCATCCCTGGTAGTCCTCTGGACTCGTGTCCTCACATCCGGCACGCATGGCTTCCAAAAGAGACATTTGGTCATGTGGGTGGTGACCAAACACTTTCCACCTCCAGGCAGAGAAAAACTCCTCTATTGGGTTGAGGAAGGGTGAATATGCAGGCAGGTACAAAACCACAAATCTGTGATGTGCTGCAAACCAATCTGTGACAGCTGCAGAGTGGTGAAAAGCAACGTTATCGCAAACTATGACAAAAACTTGGGGCTTTCTTACTGGCTCCCCCTGTTCTGCTGGCACTAGCTGAGCATAGAGCTGTTCTAGGAAAGCTATAAGCCTTTCTGTGTTGTATGGGCCAATGAGTGGTGTGTTGAGAAGCAAACCATCATTGGCCATTGCAGCACACATGGTGATATTTCCCCCCCTTGGCCTGGAACCTCCACAGTGGCCCTTTGACCTATAACATTCCTTCCTCTGCGCCGTGTTTTGGCAAGGTTAAATCCAGCTTCATCGATAAATACAAACGAATGTGGTCTTTCCAGTGCTTCCCCTCCATTACTCTCTGAAAAACAGTAAGTGCACAGTTTTACTGTAGAAATGCTAGTGTTTTTTTTTACTGTAAATATTTTGTATAGCTGTGTACGTAACCTCAGACGTCTTACCTGGACATATTGGTATCTTTGCTATTTTACCCGTTCACTGTTTCTCTCGAATGGTACAGTGTATAACTGTTTCATTGTAACTTGGTGTTTCGTTAGGACTTGAGCAATAGTTGTTGTGCTGACAGAATTAACATTTTCAAATATATCATTATCAGCCAGCACTCTATCTTGAATCTCCCGCAGTTTTATTGCATTGTTGACAACAACCATGTCAACGATAGCATTTTCCTGCACATCTGAAAATATTTTTCCTCTTCCCCCTGTTAGGGGCAGCCTTTGGGTCCTGTTGTAAAAATATATTTTACAGTCAAACTTACTGTAATATATATCTGTGTAAATATTCTATAATTGCAATACAAAATAGATTCCTGTAATGTTTTCATTTACTGTAAGGATGTAACTCTCACCTGTTTGCATGATGGAAAATTCGCATTACAGATGCCACTGTGGATCTTTGCAGATTGGGTTGCACCTTCAACCCTGCCTCTCTCAATGAGAGACCATGGTTCACGACATGGTCTATAAGTGTAGCCCTTATTTCATCTGAAATAACAGCTCTTTGTCTTCTTTGTCTTCCTCCACGCACCCGCCCTCTCCCTGCCACCCTTCTCCCTCCACAAACCCATCTTCCTTGTTCCATTTCCAAAATGAGTCTTTCTGAGCTCTACCTATATATACTGTCATATGTGTGTGTGTTCACTAACAAGTCTAAAACAAGACACCTGCTTAGCCTTTCAGCTGAAATTGCAATCAGCAGTGTTTGAAAGGCACAAGGCTGAAATCTATTCCGTTTTGAATGTGTGGTTCACAGTTTTGACAGCAGTGTGTTAGCATTTGAACAAAGTGCTGTAAATCCACAGTGTTGTGCAGGTTGTGGTTAAAGTCATGGGATAAGTGTGTAGAGTTTTGAAAACTGTGTTCAAGCAATGAAAAACGAACTAGAGTTTGGTCCACATGAACTGCTGCTGTGCAGACTGTAGTTAGAGTGTTGCACATGTGACTCCAGTTGTGTCCACTGTCGTTTAGCAATCGAAAAAAACTGTAACACTGGAGTGGTAGATGTGCAGATGATGATGTGCAAGTAGAGATACTGGGGTGCAAAAGAGCAAGAGGCTAAGTAATAATATAGGGATGAGGTAGTCGGGTGTGTGATTTACAGATTGGCTGTGTACAGGTACATTGATCTGTAAGCTGCTCTGATGATTTGCTGCTGGAGCGCAAGCTACGGGTGGGTGTTGCTATGGTAACCAGTGAGCTGAGATAAGGCGGGGTTTTACCTAGCAAAGACTTATAGATGACCTGGAGCCAGTGGGTTTGGTGACGGATATGTAGTGAGGGCCAGCCAATGAGTGCTTAAGCAGTGAATAAAACAAATTTAGGGAGGAAGCTTCTAATATAAACATGCATGAAACCAATGCTTTTACGATTACAGACGTCAACAAATGAAAGCATCTGGGGAATGGGAGTGATGCTGGGGGCTGCAGGACCTGGGTTAACCTCTACAACACCAGAGGAACAGAGGAGGAGTAGGATAATAGTACAGCTAAAGGCTATAAGAACTGGTTGTCTATTGCGTTCGGAACAGTGAGTAAAATGAGCAGGTTTCTGGGCGTGGAAGAATAGGTTCAAGGCATAATGTACAGACAAGGGTATGGTAGGATGTGAGTACAGTGGATTTAAGCCTAGGCATTGAGTGACAATGAGAGAGGTTTTGTCTCTTGAGGCACCATTTAAGCCAGGTGCAGTCACTGCATGTGTGGGGGGTGGAACTTAAGGGATACCTAAGGCATATTGAGCAGGGCTGGAGGCTCTACAGTGAAATAAGACAAGAAGTACTAACCAAAACAGCAGTAGACAAGGCATATTGACATTAGGGAGAGGCATGTATGCCGAGTGATCATAGTGAGTAGCTAGGTGAGCTGGAGGCATGGCAATTCAGACAGCTAACAGGCCGGGGCTAGCAGCAGGCTATCTTAAAACTCTTTTGGGATAAGGTGCAGCATTTTCACATTTGGATGAATAGCGTACCCAGAGTGAACTGCCTCCTACTCTGTCCCAGATGCTAATATATGCATATTATTAGTAGTATTGGTTAGAAAACACTCTGAAGTTTCTAAAACGGTTTGAATGATGTCTGTGAGTATAACAGAACTCACATGGCAGGCAAAAACCTGAGAAAAATCCAATCAGGAAGTGGGACATCTGAGGTTTGTAGTTTTTCAAAGCTTGGCCTACCAAATACACATTGAAATATGGATAAAGTTGCACTTCCTACGGCTTCCACTAGATGTCAACTGTCTTTAGAAACTTGAATGAGGATTCTACTATAAAGGAGGGGCTCATGAGACCTCTTTGAGTCAGTGGTCTGGCAGAGTGTCTCAGTCTCGTGACGCGCGCTCCCGACAGAGTTACCAGTGCTTTTCTTCAGGCAAAGGAATTCTCCGGTTGGAACATTATTGATGTTTTATGTTAAAAACATCCTAAAGATTGATTCCATACACCGTTTGACATGATTCTAAAAGACTGTAACGGAACTTTTTGAGTTTTTGTCTGGCCGAAGTGCCTGCGCCTCATGAAGATGGATTACTGGGCTGAACACGCTAACAAGTGGCTATTTGGAAATAAATTATGGACTTTATGGAACTTTATGGAACTTTATGGAACAAATCAGTCATTAATTGTCGGACTGGGATTCCTGGGAGTAAGTCATCAAAGGTAAGTGAATATTTATGGTGTTATTTCCAGCTTCTGTTGACTCCAAAATGGCGGATATTCCTCTGGCTGTTTTGGGTTCTGAGCGCCGTTCTCAGATGATGCTTTTTCTGTAAAGTTTTTAAAAAATCTGACACAGCGGTTGCATTAAGGAGAAGTCTATCTTTAATTCTGTGAATAACAGTTGTATCTTTTATCAATGAGTATTTCTGCAAAATCACCGGACGTTTTGGAATCAAAACATTACTGCACGTAACGCGCCAATGTAAACAGATTTTTGGATATAAATATGCAGATTATCGAACAAAACATACATGTATTGTGTAACATGATGTCCTATGAGTGTCATCTGATGAAGATCATCAAAGGTTAGTGATTAATTGTATCTATATTTCTGCTTTTTGTGACTCCTATCTTTGGCTGGAAAAATGGCTGTGTGTTTTTAAAATTGGGTGCGAGGGTGGTGCTGTCAGATTATTTGAGAAGCCGGTAGAGTGTGCTGAGGAGCGGAGTGACATTTGAGAACTTCGTAAGATTGAATATCAGATGGGCTGCGGCAGGAATCAATCTAGGAGGATGAGAACAATGGAGAGAGAGTCAGCTTTGGCAGTGCAGAAAACCTCCGTGACACAGAGGAGAGCAGTCTCGGTTGAGTGACCCGTCTTGAAGTCTGGTTAGGGTCAAGAAGATCGTTCGTAGAGAAATAGAGAGAGAGTTGGTCAGAGACAGCCCTCTCAAGTGTTTTTGAAAGGAAAAAAATAAAGGTTTTGACGTCAGAGGGGTCGAGTGTTGGTTTCTTGAGGGGGGATCGGCTCTGGCCATTTTGAAGTCAGAGGGGATGCAGCCAGTGGACAGGGATGAGTTGATGAGGGAAGCGAGGAATAGGTGAAGGTATCCAGAGAAGGTCTGGAGAAGGGAGGAAGGGATGGGGTTGAGTGGGCAGGTTGTCGGGCGGCTGGACCTCACTAGTCACATAATTTAATCTAGAGAGACAGGGTAGAAAGAAATCAAATCAAATCAAATGTTATTGGTCAAATACACATGTTTAGCAGATGTTACTGTGGGTTTGGTAAAATGCTTGTGTTCCTAGCTCCAACAGTGCAGTATATTCTAACAATACAAACAAATCTAAAAGTAAAAGAAAGGAATTAAGAAATATGTAAATATTTGGACGAGCAATGTTGGAGTCCAGAGTTTAAATATAGAAAGATAGATAGATTATATGTATACATGATGGGATGTATAGACATTAAGGACAGCATCCATAATGACAAAGCAAAAACAGGTTTTTATACATTTTAGCAAATTTGTTAAAAAAAATAAATAAATAAAAAATGTATAATGAAATATCACATTTGCATATGTATTCAGACCCTTTATTCAGTACTTTGTTGAAGCACCTTTGGCAGCGTTCACAGCTTTGAGTCTTCTTGGGTATGGCGATACAAGCTTGGCACACCTGTATTTGGGGAGTTTCTCCCATTCTTCTCTGCAGATCCTCTCAAGGATTAAGACGGGAGGAGGATTAAGAAGGGAGGAGAAGGTAGAAAAGTGGTTCCTAGAGTTAGAGGTAGAACCTTGACATTTTGAGTGATAGAAAGTGGCTTTAGCAGCGGATACAGAGGAGAGAGGAGGGAGTGAAAGGATGATACAGTTAGACCTCCAGAAGTTAGTTTTCCTTTTCGCTCAGCTGCCTGGAGCCCTTTTCTGTAACACACACACTCTCAGTTATTGGAAGAACAGAGGAATTAAACACAAACATACTCAGAGATACCCAACTCTGATTGGTTAACCAGTCTGTCAATCATACACAGATCTTCTCTGATTGGCTGGTCTCTAGAGTGGTAGTCAGGGAAGGCCAATAAGGATCATGGGGTGAGGTCAGGGGTCACCCCAAATGGGCCCCAGACACAACCGCTTCCAAACCCCAGGGGAATTATTGGTAATGAACATTCCATCATCACCACTGACTAGGGGCAATGTTAACTCTACCTTCCTCCTCCCTACCCACAACTGGGAAAAAAGGGTCCATATCAGGGGATAGCTTTACATGCCACGTTTTTGATATTATATACAGACCATTTCTGATGCATTTTTTGAGTTTTGTGGATTTGCACCATATCCTGACACATTCTGAATCAAGATATGTCTTTTAGACATAATACATTTGGGATTCCTCCGAATATCACACGTGGACATTTCCTGTGTCCGGATCTGGGTTCATTCAATATCCTGAGATATGTGACATCCTATTATCTCTCTACATGCTGAAAAATACTGACTGTATCCATCTCGTATCTGTGTTTTCTCAGACCTTACGAACACCCAGTGAAGTAGTGATACGCCTGGTTTCCTGAAACGAGTCACATGTGGATGAATTTTACATTTCATGTAAAAAAAATTCTATTGAAGTTATGTTTTTTTTTTTATACGGATCCATAAATTATAAGGAAATGTGACTTATTGACTTATTGAAATGTGAAATGTGACTTATTGTGACTGAGCATCTAATGAGAGACAGAGGTTGTCTACTCTCCAGGTGTGTGTGTGTGTGTGTGTGTGTGTGTGTGTGTGTGTGTGTGTGTGTGTGTGTGTGTGTGTGTGTGTGTGTGTGTGTGTGTGTGTGTGTGTGTGTGTGCGTGTGTGCGTGTGTGCGTGTGTGTGTATACGTGTGTGTACGTGTGTGTACGTGTGTGTGTGTATGCTATCTCATTCTGTGAGTGATTTATACAGGGTGTGAATATGAGAGAAGAGGGAGAAGAGATCAAATGTGTGGAGCGAGACGGCTAACTGCTGCTGTGTCCAACTGCACCGCATTAAACGTGCTGAGGGGCCTATTACACATACACACACACACACACATTCACTCTCTCTCTCTCTCTTTCTCCCTCTGTCTCTCTCTCTCTCACACACACACATACACACTCCTCCAATTATAGCCCAGTGTGTTGATGTGCTTTTTTGAGAGCTATGATGAGAGGAGAAACAGAGAGAAGCACTGAGAGTTAATGTTACTACAGTAGGAATCACACACACACACACACACACACACACACACACACACACACACACACACACACACAAACACACACACTCACACACACACACTCACACTCACTAACTAGAGGTTTTCACAGGTCCAAAAAGTGGGACCCGTTCCGAAATGGACCTGGGGCTTTCCCACCCAGACCCAATATGAATAATTTTGTTTTTTTTTAAATATGGAGACCCATTCCGAACAGACTCGACGGCGACTAAACCCGTTCCGTATAGACCTGATCGGATCCAGACCTGATCTGAGTGAGGGTAGCAGCAGAAATGTCCTTTTCTAAGTTACTTTATTAACCGGAGCTGATAAAGCGCGAGAAGAGGGAGAGAGGTACCGCTCTAGCAGGCGAGGGAGAGGTCTTACTGTAAGCAAGTGGCAAGGAGAGCTAGGCTAATTAAGCTAGCTAAAATAGCTAGCTAGGCTAATTAAGACTGCAGTGCATGCGCTTTCCATCCTACAGTTACAAATAACAACAACTGCATTCAGAATATTAAGCAGCAGCCTACATGTTTGCTCTATCCATCTCCTTTAACTTTTCATTCCGTAATTTTGATCCATCCTCCGTTGATTAGATAACTCCTATCTTTTCCACACACGGAGGCTCTATAACTGTAGCCTATCGCCGCTTTGATCACTTCTGATTGACCAACAACAAGTTACACGCGCCAGGCTCCACTCTCGTGTAAAGCAAGAGCAGTAGAATCAATTATCAAATGTATCTCTCCCTCTCGACTGCGGCTTTCACATTTGGATCTATACGGGCCCTTCGGATAAATCAGTTAAAATTACACGTACCCGAGACCCGTGAGAATCATGTCAGATCCGGCCCAAACCCGTGACATTTAGAATTCTGGATCCGGACCCACATGGGTCCTGGATCGGGTCTCGGGGATTCGGGTACAAGTGGATCTGTGAAGACCTCTGACACACACTCACACACTCACACACAAACACGCACACATAGTCTCCCATCTGGAGTTCAGCTCTAAGCATCAGGAATGAAAGGAATCGTACTGCTCTTAAGGAGGTGTGGGTGTGTATGCGTGTGTGTTCTGCATGCATAGCGTGTGTGTACGTGTGTGTTCCTCCCTGGCGAGGTGGTGTAATCAGAGACAAGGTGTTAGGGGGAAACTTTTCTGACCTTTAAGCTCACGTTCACCATAAATAGTATAGAATTATCTGTAGACACTCTCCTCTCTCTGACCGCATCCCAGATGGCAACCTATTCCTTTTATAGAGCACTACTTTTGACTAGGGCCCATAATGCTTTGGTCAAAAGTAGTGCACTATGTAGGGAATAGAGTGCCGTTTGTGACATGCCCTCTGACTTTCTAATATCGTGCATCTCAGACCCAGGACGATCAGCTTTCACTGCTTTCAGAGGGATATAGGCTAATAATCTTGCTATTCTCTGCTCTGTATGGGCCAGGCTTGGAATATAGATTTTGAACATTAAAACAAGTCAAGACTAGTGATGGTTGATGTTACTGTTTTGTCGCTGTAGAGCAACGTAATCTCAGAAAGTAGGTCTCTCTATTCTGTGCGTTTGAAAGTGAACACAATATGGGTGTGTGTGTTTGTGACTATAAGAAAAAAATACTATTCAAGCATGTGCATGTGTTTATGAAAAGTGAGAATGCTGTGAATTTGTGTGCGTTTGAAAGATAAAATACTATGACAGAGTGTGTGCCAGCACAAAAAGCCTCTGGGAGCTCTCTCTCCTCCTTTCCCACGGTATGTGTCCCATGAGCCTTTGCGGTGACGTCAGGACAGTGGTTTGGGTGGTGTGGTCCCCCCTTTCTGAGGTCACAGGTTCACTTCCTGTCTGTCAGGAACAGGAACACATTGGCTCTACTCCAATCTGTGTGACCAATCATGTGTCTGTCTGTCTGTCTGTCTGTCTGTCTGTCTGTCTGTCTGTCTGTCTGTCTGTCTGTCTGTCTGTCTGTCTGTCTGTCTGTCTGTCTGTCTGTCTGTCTGTCTGCCTGTCTGTCTGTCTGTCTGTCTGCCTGCCTGTCTGTCTGTCTGTCTGTCTGTCTGTCTGTCTGTCTGTCTGTCTGTCTGTCTGTCTGTCTGTCTGTCTGTCTGTGGAGGCTGATGCTTCAGGAGGAAGAGCCAGAGGACTTGGCCATAGCGACAGGGGAGGTTCATAGTGTCAGGGAGTTTATGAGAAGTCCAGTGGGCAAAACCATTGTGTAAGTATACACACACGCATGCCATGCATGCACAAACAGAAAAGCACACACGACACATACCCGCATCTGTGAGTCAGAGAAGTACCCAGCCAGATGTACACACCTGTGAATGTTCACATCATGTTGTGGTAGAGGCAGATCAGTCAGACAGAGAGGTGTGTGACATGTTTTGTCTGCTACAGACCTTACAGCAACAAACTACCCACCGGAAGGGAAGAGGGAGTGATAAAGAGGAAAGAGAGATAGAGGGGAAAGAAGAGGTAGACACCAGGACAGATGTAGTTTATGGGAGTTGCCGCTGTCACTCAACTAACTGATAACATCTCTCTCTCTCTCTCTCTCTCTCTCTCTCTCTCTCTCTCTCTCTCTCTCTCAATGCAATTAAATTCAAAGGGGTTTTATTGTCATGGGAAACATGTTTAAATTGCCAAAACGTGAAATAAACAAAACAACAATGACAACAACCGACCAAGTGAATTAAACAAAACAAAGACAAAAACAAACAGACATTAAGAGTAAACATTACACACACAAATAGTTATCTCTCCCTCCCTTTCTCTCTCTCCCTCTCTCTCTCCCTATATGTCTGTCAATTCAATTCAACCGGCTGTATTGGAATGGCAAACTTGTGTTTAATAAACAAAAGTGAAATAAACAATCAGAAAAGAACAGTAAACATTACACACACATACGTTTCAAATGTTATATTATGGAAATTTACAGTGTTGTAAGAATGTGCAGATAGCTGAAGTGCAAAAGAGAAAATAAATCAATATGGGTTGTATTTACAATGTTGCTTGTGCTTCACTGGTTGCCCTTTTCTTGTGGCAACAGGTCACAAATATGTATCTCTTTCTTTCTCTCCATTCCTCCCACCCTCTCTGTCTCTCTCTCTCCAGGTGGGAGGGGAAGGATGAGAACGAGGTTGGTCGTTGCCAGTCAACAGCGTTGGTGAACATGAATGTGCACCCCAAGTACTACCGTCCTACTGAAGTGGGGAGTCGTGTGTGTGTGTGTGTGTGTGTGTGTGTGTGTGTGTGTGTGTGTGTGTGTGTGTGTGCGCGTTTTGATGTTGGGGAAGTGTGAAATGCTGTCGACCTAACCTGGCTGTCGATCACAACACACTTTATGCCCCACAGTGACATATGAACTTGGAAATATGTCAGCCGCACTGTGATGCGTCAACATAGACACTGGCGCTGTCAGGCTCACAAACACACACCTCTCTCTCTGTATTGTGCACGTAAGGTTGCCCACACACACACTCTTGGGTTGCTGACAGAGCTGTGGGCAGATGCACACTATCACAAACAAACTGAAGAGTGAAAAGATGCAGACAAGTACCTGAGAATCTCATCACCTGAGAAACTGTGCCTTTTTCTTTCCTCTTATCAGAGATTAGGCTAATCAGATTTCTCATGAACAATAACATCCAACATAAATAAACAATGCATGCCACTTAAAAACCCTTACTATCAAAGCTAAACCATTACACTAGTTGAGTACCAAAATAAAGTACTTTGTGTAGGTGAACGCCTACACAATGTATTCTACACTAACGAGTGGTTGTCTGAGCTCAACCTTAAAGGGATACTTTGGGATTTTGGCAATGAGGCCCTGACTCTGGGGATGTAGATAAAGGACCTCAATGCCAAAATCCGGAAGTATCCCTTTAACCAACCCCTGGAACTAGCTGTGACTTGTACTGCAACTACCACAGCCCAGAGAAAATGATAGCTCTATCACCTGAATGAGGCTACAGTTTATGGTTGAGGCAGTTCGACTGAGCCTCAACAAGACCTGTACAACACAGCCAAACAAAAACAAAGACACTCTCCTGTTCCACACAGTGACTTATAACCTCAAATAAACCACACCACTTTATGGTTTTACATTGCTCTATCAGCACATATCAAGGGCTACAGTACACTCCCCTACTAACCACAGTTACCACACCATCTTCAATTTCTCACAAATCTGTCAATGAGTGAAAATCAACGCCCAAGCTAGTACCTATTCTGCCAAAAAAACAGATCTGACTAAGCTCCACCCCTCCCCACGCACACACCACCTCTTAAGCAAACCTGCACAAGCTATCCCTCTCTTTCCTCCCCACCCCCTCTCCCATCCACAACAAATCTGCATGTATCAGTCACCCTCGATAACACTCACCAGACCAGACCAAAGCACACCTGCACAACCCCTCTGCCCTCCCCCAGCCTGCTCCCTCCCTTTGTGCGTGCTCCCCCCTATCACTCTCAGCCCAGTCTGTCCTCCCACCTCTCCTTCCCTCCCTCCCCTCTCCCGAGGGGCTATAGGGAGATAAATGAGCTCATGCCAGACACACACACACTGACAGGGCTAATGACGATTTACACACACATTAGCACACAGCCTGGGGTCATACACCCACATACAGCACATGCATTACTGACGCTCTCACATACAGACAATAGATACGTTGCACATAAACTAGCTGTGCTAGTGACTTGGCTATTATGCAAAGAACCATCCTATATATGAAGATATTTGTCTAAAGAGACACTTTTTCAATGATACTCTTGTTTGACTGATTAATTGTATCCTGACCTTTGAAACATGCTCACACACGCACAGAGATCCAGACAATAACAGGTACTTCCAGTTGAGCAGGGGAACAATGCTAAGCCGTAGGAGCGGTGTCACACATGCTTCCTGTCTTAGGGGTCAGGGATCAGAGGTTAAATGCTCCTCATTCTCTCTTCTTTCCTTAAAAACTCTCATATCCTGCCTGCCTTCACCTGGAGTGACTCAGTAGAGAGAGAGAGAGAGAGAGAGAGACTCTCTTTCTCCTCACTCACAGTAATCCTGTGTCTGTTTTACAACCATACATGTATATCTGACAAAACGTCCTGCTCCTATTTATATCTCAAGTCTATAAGAGGGAGGACAGTGCTTCTCTCAGGTTTCTACTTTCTCTTCCCAGCCTATAAAACAGATTGCCCCATCCTCAGGTGTGTGTGGAGGTCCATCCCATCCATCAGTCTGCAGAGATTCCTCTATAATCCTGCAGCATCACTCAACTGGGTCTTAGTCCTAATCCTCTAGGGCCATCTCACAGATCAGAGGGTCCTGGAGTTAAAACACTACCCTAATCCTGTCCCAAACACCATTGGGTAACCTGACACCCCATCAGGGGAAGCCCCGGTCCCCCTGGACTTTACCCCTGTGTGAGATTGCTGACAGAGCCCCCCCCCCCCAAACCTTACTCTGTTCTTAAACAATACACCTCACACCTGGAAAGAGAGATTATCCACTACTTTGATACATGCGGACTGTAAATTACTCTGTCCCTTTTTGTCTCTGCCTGCCTGCTTCCCTCCATCCCTCGACACAGTTCATGCGACAGACTCTGAGACGGCTCTTCACTCAACACAGAAAGACCTGCAGCAAACTGACCAATAAAAGTGAGAGCAAATCTAACTCACAGTATACGCTCATACACTCAAACCATACAATGTTGCATGCCTAAATTTGAGTTCTCTTTCAGGACACCTTGATGGGATATACATTGAAAAGCAACACAGCAAGGGAGAGCTGGACCTACAGATGTCTACTGGCTGTGTTATGACTGATAACTGTATGGTCTCACACACAATCACCGGTAATCAGATAGATAGAAAGAAAACACTGATATTACATGTAAATCAGAGTACTTTTAACGTCCAGTGAAAGGTGTTGAGGGAATGGCAACCTAAGTTGACAAAGTAATATATTAGAGTAAATCGGACTAGGAGCACGATAAACAACAACCCATATTGTTGTCTCTCCCTGCGTGTCTCTGTCTGTAACACTTTCAAATAAGCTTTATAAGCGCAAAAAGTCTCAGTGGGATCCAAATGAATGAGCTCCTGAGCCAAATTGGCGGACAAATTGTGTCTCCCCAATTTGTCTTCAAGGTGAAGATCATGGTGATCAACCAGTTGGGGGTCATTTGAATCACAAAAGACTCCCAAATGGACTGAAACAAACTCACACACCCCATCAGACAGCTGACAGCACAGCTGTACTGAGGTGTCTTAGCCATTTGCCTCCTCTTAAAGAACAATCCTAAAATGAGACAGGCCAGGATAGGTCATCAGCATTTCATGCTTCCCCAACATCAAAAACACATGCACGCACACACACACACACACACGTTGTTTATTTATGTTGGATGTTATTGTTCATGAGAAATCTGATTAGCCTAATCTCTGATAAGAGGAAATAAAAAGGCACAGTTCCAAAGGTGATGAAATTCTCAGGTATTTGTCTGCATCTTTTCACTCTTCAGTTTGCTTGTGATAGTGTGCATCTGCCCAGAGCTCTGTCAGCAACCCAAGAGTGTGTGTGTGTCACGTGTGCTCCCTCTCCGGCATCTAGGTCACCAAGCTGCTCGTTATGGCGCACACCCATCGTTACGGGCACCTGCGAGTCGTCAGACTCACCTGGACTCCATCACTTCCCTGATATATCTCACTCCCTTTGGTTCCTTCCCCAGGGGTTATTGTTTGTGTTTCTCGTCTGGGTGCTGTTAGTGTTTCTTGTTTTGTATTATGTTGCGTTTATTTTATTTAAACACTCGCTCCCTGAACTTGCTTCCCAACTCTCAGCGCACATCGTTACAGAATGACGCCTCACCTAAGAAAAGCATCAGGGAGCGTTTTTATTCTTCTTTTTATTCGGTGGGAATGATGTCGGGTCCGGGAGCAGCTACAGGCTTCCCTGCTTCCACCGGCTTGTCAGTCTCTCATGCCTCAGCCAGATCGCCAGGCTTCCCTGCCTCAGCCTGCTTGTCAGATGACCCGTGCCCAAGCCGGCAACAGGTTCACGCACATCAGTAGGGGTGACCGGTTCGCTCCTGATCCCCAGGATTACCTGCCCTATTTATGTCACTCCCTTTGGTTACAACCCCAGGCGTCATTGTTTCTGTTTCTCGTCTGGGTGCTGTTAGTGTTTCTTGTTTTGTATTATGTTACATTTTATTTTATTAAAACACTGGCTCCCTGAACTTGCTTACCGACTCTCAGCGCACATCGTTACAGTGTGAGTAACCTTACATGCACAATACAGAGAGAGAGGTGTGTGTTTGTGAGTCTGACAGCGCCAGTGTCTATGTTGACGCATCACAGTGCGGCTGACATAATTCCAAGTTCACGTGTCACTGTGGGGCAAAAAGTGTTGTGATTGACAGCTCCTCTCTGTGGTTTGTCTCAGTGCCCCTCGGGCAGAGAGGTGAGGAGGGGTGGGCTCAGTGATACATTGAAATTCGTCCCTTCCGTCTCTGTTTGTTTGTTTTTCTTTATCTAATTTGTCTTCTATACCTGCAGGTCTTTCTCTCTGTGTGTCTTTATTTCCTCCCCTCTTTCTTGTAGCTATTTTTTTATCGCTATCTGATTATTTCTCACTTCTCCTCCTTTCCGTATCTTTTTGTCTCTGTCTCATTTTTTTTAACCTCCAATTCTGTCTGTCTTGCTCACCCCTCTCTGCTGGTGTCTCTATGTCTGTCGGAGTGATATGACGCAACAGTCAGGTTAGACAGGGAGACTGTGGTTAGTTGAGCATGTAGGAATTCCCTTCCAGGCGGAATTATATTTGTGGTTGAGTTGCATAGAAGCAACCCTCCTCAACCTCTCTACCCACCCACCAACTGGGGAAGGTGAGGTTGGGAGTAAACATGAGGTAAAACAGGTGAAGCCCTTATACCTTCTATTCAGCCCCCTGATCAGCCTCTGTAAGGTCATCAGCATGTGTGTGTGTGTGTGTGTGTGTGTGTGTGTGTGTGTGTGTGTGTGTGTGTGTGTGTGTGTGTGTGTGTGTGCGAGCGAACGAGCGAGAGAGAGAGAGAGAAAAAGGAAGAAAAAGACAACAGTAACATACAGTAAAATTTGTGTTTAATTGTGAATGACGTTCTTTCATGGAAACATAATTAGTCTCTATTTCTCATGCCCTTTCAAAAGGAGGGGTTTGACGCCGGCCACGAAAGCCAAAGTGATAAACCGCCTATCTATCTATATCCGTGTCTAAGAGCATCGCCTTCTGTGTCACTGGATTTGATCAACGACACCGTGACTAGTGAGATGATTGAAGTGCAGTTCCCCCAAACCCTGGAGCTCCCTGCCTGTCCATGTTAGAACCTCACAATCCCATACACATATTCACGTCCACACTAAAGACACACCTCTTCACGCAGGCTCACCCAGATGATCTGTTGTCTTAGCATATCCTCTGTGTAGTTATTTTCCTTGGTTAGTCTGTCATCATGTTTAGTGGTCTCCATGGTTAGCCTGTTTAGTGGACTTTTGTGTAGTTGCTTATTTGAATGTGTGGTTGTGTCACTTTTTACCCTGCTGATTTTCTTCTGCGTGTAAAGTGACTTTGGGTGTTGTGAAAAGCACGTAGATTAAAATGGATTGTTATAGTATTAAACGACATTAAATAGCAAGAAGAGTTCCAAGTTCTAATGAAGAAGCCAAAAGCTTATTCCTCAGAATGTTGGGGGTTGAAACCTGTTTTGTGATTTCACTGATTTGATGCCGTCCTCGGGGTTGACACAGGTACAAACAGGAGATTCTTCTTCTCTGTTGTCATTTGATTGACAGGTCTGGATTGGGCCCACAGCAGAGCCAGATACTAACGTTTTCCCAACATGAGTAATATGGAAGTGAAGGTTACAGTTTATCCAAGTCACGTACACACATTCCCTCCAACACAACACACCCACACATCATAGGACACACAGCCACTTCACTAGGTAGTCTTTGGCTTAGGTGAATATCAGGTCATTTCTAAGGTAGCTTGAAAACCACAACTGCATTGACCTCCCTATGTGTATACTTTATGCAAGACTTAGAATAATTCGAATCATTCTACAGAAATAATGACCCAACCTATTTGAAAGAGGTCATGTAATAACACACCACAGTGGAGTGACCAGTTAGGAACACAAAAGTTTATTATAAACTGGGTGGTTCGAACCCTGAATGCTGATTGGCTGACAGCCATGGTATATTAGACCGTATACCACTGGTATGACAAAACATGTATGTTTACCGCTCTAATTAGGTTGGTAACCAGTTTATAATAACAATAACTCATCTTGGGGTGTTTGTGATATTTGGCCAATATACAACGGCTAAGGGCTGTATCCAGGCACTCCGCATTGCGTCGTGCTTAAGAACAGCCATTAGCCATGGTATGTTGGCCATATACCACACCCCTCAGGCCTTATTGCTTAATTCTAAAACACTACTACACATTATAAGTAACACCAATGTTTCCCTTATAATAATTTAGCAGTGGCGCACTGACACTCCTAAACCGTTGCTGCCAAGTCCCCAAATATTCATTAATAATAATAATTATTATTATTTGAAACAAAAAATTCTCCCGGGACGCACTTTTCAGATCCGCGTGACAAGTTACAACAAGTTACATATCTTGCCCAGATTCTCATCAGATCGACAGAGAAACCTCCAGGGTAACTAGCCAGATAGCTTGTAATCCTGGAAGTGTAGCCAACCCTAGTAATAGATGTATGCGATAATTATTAGCTAAAATAGGCTGGTGATGTCATTGAGATCAAAATATCGAAGAAAGATAACATAATTCACTTTTCATGCATATTGGAGTAGACAACAAAAAAAGTGACCTTCTCAGTCGCTCATCATGCTCTGCTACCTCTGCCACCCCTGCTGAAGAAAAAAACAGAAGGCAAACACTGCACACTGACCCATTATAACCTACTGTAGACACAACAGAATGACAATGCAATGACAAAGGAGTGATAAAAGAGCAGGGTTTAGAATAGATCTGTGTCTCTCCTCGCTTTTGCATGGGCAGTGAGATAAAACTGCAAGGAAGGATAAACTACGCACTGATAGACAGATAGAGAGAGAGAGAGAGAGAGAGAGAGAGAGAGAGAGAGAGAGAGAGAGAAAAAAAAAAGAAATAAACACAGGTGTGTTTTGCACGATGTGAGAACATGACCATGGCATAACTGGAATAGTTGGGTTCACAAACATTCCCGTGAGGCAGTTTGAAATAAAGCATACCTGTGGATGCAGACTGTTGATAAGAGTACAGATGTCTTAAGTTGGAATCCTCCCCTTTAACTAATGCGCGTCATTAAAAATAACTCCATCAACATGCCACACCTCAACAAACTTCTGCCTGAGCAGTGTGCGTGTGTGTGTGTGTGTGTGTGTGTGTGTGTGTGTGTGTGTGTGTCTGAGTCAGGAATATGACACGGAGGGGGGGGGGGGGGGGGATCTACAAGTGTTAACGTCTTCCTGCTTCCTTGATGTCTGTCATTCCGGCGGTGAGTCGTGCGTAAGACGCTCATCAGAAACACACACGTCACTCCATCGTTTATTAAAGCATCCTGATTTAGAAGAGAGAAGGACAGTGACACAAACACAATAGCTGTAGTGAGGGGAGTCAAATAAACAGTGGTGGTGTTTTGGTAACCTTTCTGAGGGCTGGCTGGTAAACCCCAACCACCCCATGTGGTTAATGCTGACTGACTGGCTGTAGTTCATATCTACTATGACAGAGTGATAAAGACACATCTGACAGATCACCTACTGTAGCTCAGTCAACCAGCTGGATCTCTGCCCACACAGATACCTTGCAGCACCTGGGTTAGGTGGGTTTAATGAGCGTGACCAGGGATAACTCTGGGCCCTATAATTTAGGTGGTCTATGTAAGGACTAATCTGTGTTAGTACAACTCAACCCTGATGAGCCAACCCATCGTTGGGTGATGATTGTTTTTGGGGGGGATATGTGGTCTCTTGGACCAGCGCACCATGTTACCAGAGAGACAGAACTCGTTTTCTGGCCAGAGCCTTATATTGAGAATACTGAGTGTGCAAAACATTTTTTTTAAATAGGAACACCTGCTCTTTCCGTGACGTAGACTGACCGGGTGAAAGCTATGATCCCTTGTTGATGTCACTTGTTAAATCAACTTCAATCCGTGTAGATGAAGGGGAGGAGCTTCGAGACGATTGAGACTGTGTATGTGTACCGTTCAGACAAGATATTTAAGTGCCTTTTGAAGTTTCAAGGTCTAATGTCACATGCACAAGTACAGTGAAATGCCTTTCTTGCGAACTTAAAACCCAACAATGCAATAATCAATAACAACGTAATGCTAGAAGGAAACGCACGTGAGTGATAAGAAGAAATATGAAGAACAGAATAAGTAAGTGAAAAAGTCAGTAGGCATGCCATATACAGGGTCAGGTCCAACACCGTAGTTACATGTGAAGGGATACTGGAGTGATGGAGGTAGATACTGTATGTATAGGGGTGATTAGGCAACATAAATAAGGTAAACAGAGTAGCAGCAGCTTGTATTTGAGTGGATGTGCGTGTTTGTAGAGTCAGTATCGATGTATGTTCATATTATGTGTGACTGAGCAGGTGATGGAGTGAATTTGTGTGAGTGTGTAGTGCCCTGTCAGTGTGCATTGAGACGGTAAGGTCTACAGACAACAAAAGGTCAAGAAAGATAACTCACATAGTCCTCGTAGCTATTTTGTTAGCTATTTATCAGTCTTATTGCTTAGGGATTGAAGCTGTTTAAGAGCCTGTTTTTATTTAGTGGAACTGCTTCTTCATTGGTTTCAGCATCACAACTGGGACCCTGCAAAAGCCACCATAACCCAAGGCATGACCCCACCTCTCTCTGTCTACTACACCGAAACCCTTATGTACAGCCTTAATCCCTTAGCGCTCAGGGTCCGTGTTGAACCTGTCCTGCTATACTCTACATACAGTGCCTTGCGAAAGTATTCGGCCCCCTTGAACTTTGCGACCTTTTGCCACATTTCAGGATTCAAACATAAAGATATAAAACTGTATTTTTTTGTGAAGAATCAACAACAAGTGGGACACAATCATGAAGTGGAACGACATTTATTGGATATTTCAAACTTTTTTAACAAATCAAAAACTGAAAAATTGGGCGTGCAAAATTATTTAGCCCCCTTAAGTTAATACTTTGTAGCGCCACCTTTTGCTGCGATTACAGCTGTAAGTCGCTTGGGGTATGTCTCTATCAGTTTTGCACATCGAGAGACTGACATTTTTTCCCATTCCTCCTTGCAAAACAGCTCGAGCTCAGTGAGGTTGGATGGAGAGCATTTGTGAACAGCAGTTTTCAGTTCTTTCCACAGATTCTCGATTGGATTCAGGTCTGGACTTTGACTTGGCCATTCTAACACCTGGATATGTTTATTTTTGAACCATTCCATTGTAGATTTTGCTTTATGTTTTGGATCATTGTCTTGTTGGAAGACAAATCTCCGTCCCAGTCTCAGGTCTTTTGCAGACTCCATCAGGTTTTCTTCCAGAATGGTCCTGTATTTGGCTCCATCCATCTTCCCATCAATTTTAACCATCGTCCCTGTCCCTGCTGAAGAAAAGCAGGCCCAAACCATGATGCTGCCACCACCATGTTTGACAGTGGGGATGGTGTGTTCAGGGTGATGAGCTGTGTTGCTTTTACGCCAAACATAACGTCTTGCATTGTTGCCAAAAAGTTCAATTTTGGTTTCATCTGACCAGAGCACCTTCTTCCACATGTTTGGTGTGTCTCCCAGGTGGCTTGTCGCAAACTTTAAACAACACTTTTTATGGATATCTTTAAGAAATTGCTTTCTTCTTGCCACTCTTCCATAAAGGCCAGATTTGTGCAATATACAACTGATTGTTGTCCTATGGACAGAGTCTCCCACCTCAGCTGTAGATCTCTGCAGTTCATCCAGAGTGATCATGGGCCTCTTGGTTGCATCTCTGATCAGTCTTCTCCTTGTATGAGCTGAAAGTTTAGAGGGACGGCCAGGTCTTGGTAGATTTGCAGTGGTCTGATACTCCTTCCATTTCAATATTATCGCTTGCACAGTGCTCCTTGGGATGTTTAAAGCTTGGGAAATCTTTTTGTATCCAAATCCGGCTTTAAACTTCTTCACAACAGTATCTCGGACCTGCCTGGTGTGTTCCTTGTTCTTCATGATGCTCTCTGCGCTTTTGACCGACCTCTGAGACTATCACAGTGCAGGTGCATTTATACGGAGACTTGATTACACACAGGTGGATTGTATTTATCATCATTAGTCATTTAGGTCAACATTGGATCATTCAGAGATCCTCACTGAACTTCTGGAGAGAGTTTGCTGCACTGAAAGTAAAGGGGCTGAATAATTTATCGGTTTTTGATTTGTTAAAAAAGTTTAAAATATCCAATAAATGTCGTTCCACTTCATGATTGTGTCCCACTTGTTGTTGATTCTTCACAAAAAAATACAGTTTTATTTCTTTATGTTTGAAGCCTGAAATGTGGAAAAAGGTTGCAAAGTTCAAGGGGGCCGAATACTTTCGCAAGGCACTGTACCAACCGACCCCCTTCCCCAAAAAAATATACATTTTAGATTTCCCGCCAGAAAACGTTCCAAGAGAAACGGTGTCATATTACGTTTCCTGCAGATTTGACAAGAAAAGCAGGTAAACCACTCAGCCTCAGTGTGAGCATATGAGTGTGTGGGTTTGAATATGTGCACACACATTTATGGTGGGTAGTAATCATTCCTTGTGCTCCGAAGAACCCTGAGAAAAGAAAATCTCCACAGTGGGCCTGTTTGTTGCGTAATATCTGGTGCTTGACGAAGCTTGAATTATGGTCGTTATTTCAAAGTTTCCGAGTATTAGGATGGAATTCCGTTTCCTCTCCAGACATTTTACAGAGAGACCATTCAGCTGATCTGCACTCCAAATGGCACCCTATTCCGTGCTATAGTGAACTACTTTTGACCAGGGCCCACGGCGCTCTGGTCAAAACTATTGCACTATACATGGAATGGGATGCCATTTGGCTTGCAGCTAACACTCCTCTGGAGTAGGAAAGGTCAGTCGGTCTGAATAACAACTACTCTTAACCACAACTCCACCTCTGATTTAAAACTGTTTCATTTGATGGCCTATGGTTTTCATAACTTGTTCATGTGCTGCTCCAAAAGAAAAGTGATCTACAGTATATATATATTTTTTTTAAATGTAATTCGACTTTTGAAGACCTGAGTTTTATGTGCCGATTCATGTATTGAGTTACGCTAAGAACTCTCACTCTGAATGCATTACAAAGGTTTTGAGATGACAATCGCTGACATACATGGTTATTATGTAGACTTAGAATAGAATACAATAGTTTAGCGCACTTCACAGCTGGCTGGTCTTGACAGGTAGAGGTTTAGAGAGCCAGTCATTGTTGGAGCCTGAGTCTGGTTCAGGCAGTGCTGTGGTGAGAGCCCCAGGTAGCCATGGGGAAGCCAGGGGGTTGAGTAGGACGTGAGGCCAGGTGGGGTGCGCCGTCTGTGGGTTGAGCCAGTGCAGCGGAGACCAGAGACCTGGTCCATGGAAGTCTGGAGTGTAAAATGCTGAGGCTGCACTCTGTAAGCCCCTTTAACAGGGTGCTATTTTATTTCCATCTTACCTAGCTGTTAAAAAGAGGATAGGTTATGGCAGCCTGTTAGTCCGTTTATTGTGTTAGCTCTATGGTTTAAAAAAAACAAAACTTTCAGCTAATAAAAGTGAAAGGAAAATGGAACACCTAGTCAGTTGCACAACAGAATACATTCAACCGAAATGTGTCTTCCTCATTTAACCCATCCCGTTCAAATATGACCCCATAAGGATGTCGTACCTGGCCTTAATAGGTCCAAATGAATTATTTTCATTATGGCAGGTCATTTATTCTCAAAAATCGGTTTTCGGTGTGCCGTTATTTACTTTGACGAAAACTGGTCCTTTGAAAAATACTTTATCTTGGTATTTTGGCTCATGTTATTGGTGTTATTGATTGCTATGCAGTACAAGGTAGAGGTTATGGATTGCTCACTATGACTTCTCAGATGATTTGTAATAGGAGAAAGTGTAATAGGATAAAGTGTAATAGGATAAAGTGATAAGAAGGGAAGCGAGAGGTTTCCACATGGCACCCTATTCCATACATAGTGCACTACTTTGCGCCCTGGTAAAAAGTAGTGCACTATATAGGGAAGGGACAGGACCAATAATAAATAAATAAATCATGTATTTTTGTGTTCTTTTTATTATTGCGAACTCAGTCTGAGTCTCAACTTACAGTTAAGAGTTGGAATAATAGAGATGTACTCAAGGTGCAATTTTGGCATTTGCATCAGCAGTTACTCAATTAGCCCATGTCAGTAAAAATACATCTGATTGGTAACTTAGTCTATCGGTCAGCTACACTTGTATAGTAAGCATGGTCGAATTACCAACCAGGGTGGGGCCTGTTGATCATCAGTTATCATTTTAAAAACTGCAAACATTTGCCTCCTCCCTATGGCAAAATGTGTCGAATTGATGGAAACTAGCTGTAAAACTGCACATTCTTCTCTCCACCCCATGGTAAAATGTGTAGAATTGCACTAAATTAACTTTGAAACGAGCCACTGCAGCCCCTCATGATGAGTTCAGTGTTTTTGTTGCCCCCAACCCCATCAAAGTTGCCCATCCCTGATATAAGGAATAGGATGCCATTTTGGACACAGTCAGCCAGTTTGGAGACGTTGATAGACTGAGGTGAACGTCTGAACACCAGACAGACATAAAGAAGCTATTTCTTATTTTATGAGGGGCATGATTTATCCACAGAACAAGCTTTGTCGAGCAGCGCCCTGTTCCACTCCGCTTGGCCCTTAAATTTACAATGTTTGACACCAACCTGGCGATCAGCACTCGAGGCTATGGATGTCTGGCAGCAAACCACACTTCTTTCACACAAAGGAAGCATGAAATATTCGCAATATTTTAAAAGGTTTCCTTATATTAGGGAGGAATTGGATGTCCTTTCCAAGACTCGAGGGTCACCCTAGAGCCAATCACGTTCCATCACCTGGAAGTTTGCTTTCTGGAAGAATCCTTGTTATGTGACCAGGGTTGCATCCCAAATGGCATCCTATTTCCTATATAGTGCACTACTTTTGACCAGAGCCCTATGGGTACAAAGGTAGTGTGCTATTATAGGGAATAGGGTACCATTTGGGACACGGTCCAGGCTTCTCAGAGTGGATGTAATTACAGGATGTCTGCAATTCAATATGCGATTTGAAGTTTTGTCATAATTCAGTCCAGTTCTGTTTGTTCGGCACTTTTAATTTACATAGACGTCAACTTCCCAAAAGTACTGAAAATCTAACACCATACCAAGGAGTCAGTTTCAGACCCAAGGAAAACTTTCCTGCCTGCTGATATGTGGTTAGTGTCCCCTCCTTTAGGGGAAAGCCACCATTTTCTAATCAGCCTATAGGCAGGATCTCAGTTTGAGCCCACCACATCCCAGTGACACCCCCCTTAGCGCTCACATCCGTAGCCATGAAGTGCTTTGAAAGGCAGTTCATGGCTCACATTAACATCATTATCCCAGAAACCCTAGACACGCTCAAACAGATCCACAGATGATGCCATCTCTATTGCACTCCACACTGCCCTTTCCCACCTGGACAAAATGAACACCTACATGAGAATGCTATTCATTGACTACAACTCAGTGTTCAACACCATATTGCCCTCAAAGCTCATCACTAAGCTAAGGATCCTGGGACTAAACACCTCCCTCTACAACTGGATCCTGGACAACACATTTTCCACGCTGATCCTCAACACCAGAGCCCCTCAGGGGTGTGTGCTCAGTCCCCTCCTGTACTCCCTTTTCACCCACGACTGCATGGCCAGGCACGACTCCAACACCATCATTACGTTTGCAGATGACACAACTGTTGTAGGCCTGATCACTGACAACGACGAGACAGCCTATAGGGAGGAGGTCAGAGACCTGGCCAAGTGGTGCCAGAACAACAACCTGTCCCTCAACGTAATCAAGACAAAGGAGATGATTGTGGACTACAGGAAAAGGAGGACCGAGCACTCCCCCATTCTCATCAACGGGGCTGTAGTGGAGCAGTTTGAGAGCTTCAAGTTCCTTGGTGTTCACATCACCTACAAAATAGAACCATCCAAACACACGAAGACAGTCGTGAAGAGGGCACGACAAAACCTCTTCCCCCTCAGGAACTAAAAAGATTTGGAATGGGTCCTCAGATCCTCAAAAGGTTCTACAGCTGCAACATCGAGAGCATCCTGACTGGTTGCATCACTGCCTGGTACAGCAACTGCTCAGCCTCTGACTGCAAGGCACTACAGAGGGTAGTGCATAAGCTCACTACATCACTGGGGCTAAGCTGCCTTTCATCCAGGACCTCTACACCAGGCGGTGTCAGAGGAAGGCCCTAAATATTGCCAAAGACTCCAGCCACACCAGTCATAGACTCTTCACTCTGCTACCGCATGGCAAGCAGTACTGGAGTGCCAAGTCTAGGAACAAAAGGCACCTCAATAGCTTTTATCCCCAAGCCATAAGACTCCTGAACAGCTAATCAAATGGCTACCCAGATTGTGCATTTTTTACTTATTTTTTTTATTTTACATTTTTTCTTTACTTATCGATTGTTAACCGAATACTTTAAAAAAACTGCACTGTTGTTTAAGGGCTTGTAAGTAAGCATTTCATTGTAAGGTACCTGTTGTATTCGCCGCACGTGACTTTGATTTGATTTAATGTAGTCTCTCTCCTGTCCTAATGTTTCTCTGTGCACTCTCATCCCGGTCGCCAAGGCAATGAGAAGCTGTGTGTGTCGGAGCGTCGCCGTGGTGATGACAGCTCCCCTCCGCAGCTCAGCTCTGTGTTCGTCATCGCTGGAGTCCCATTTCCATACAGCTGCTTATCTGATGCTGCCCAGTCAGCGCCACACTTCCTCCCAGCTAGTTTACACGATCACTCCCTGCCTCCCTCTCTCCCTTTGTCCCTCACTTTCTCTCTCCTACCCCCCCCCCTTCTCACTATCCCTCTTCCTCATTCCTTACCCCTCTCCCTCCCTCTCCCTTCGCCTCTACCTACCTACTTTCCTTTCTCTCTGTCCTTCTCTCTGTCTCCCTGTGGTGTTTCTTACCTCCCTCATCTGTGGTAACAGCTCATCCCTCTCTCTTTCCCTCCCTCTCATGAAGTATTTTACAGCCCAGATTAGCCACAGTAATGAAGGGCCTGTTAGTATGAAAGAGTTGTAAATATTTAGTGTTGTTTTACACCCCGCAAGGTGTGTGTTTTCTGTGTGTGTGGATGTGTTTAACTATTCTTGTGGGGATTCCCGAAGTCCCCACAAGAATAGCAAACAAACAATAATTTGACCAACTTGGGACATTTTGTTAGTCCCCATGAGGTCAAATGCTATTTCTAGGGGGTTAATGGTTAAGGTTAAAATCAGTGTTAGGGCTAGAATTACATAAAGAGTTAGGGTTAGGCGCTAGGGTTAGTTTTAGGGTTAGGGTTAAGGTTAGGTTTTTGGGTTAAGGTTAGCATTAAGGTTAGGGTAAGAGTACGGGTTAGGGTTAGGTTTAGGGTTAGGAGTTAGGGAAAATAGGATTTTGAATAGGACTGAATTGTGTATCCCCGCAAGGTTAGCTGTGCAAGACTGTGTGTGTGTGTGTGTGTGTGTGTGTGTGTGTGTGTGTGTGTGTGTGTGTGTGTGTGTGTGTGTGTGTGTGTGTGTGTGTGTGTGTGTGTTTCAGTGTGTGCGCGTGTGATTGCCAGTCTCTGTCAATTAACCTGGCATTAATCTGTTGTTTCTGTGCTAGAACTGTAATTAACATGGATTAAATAAGAACCACAGTGAGATTAAAAAAAGGATTAGTGTTGAAAGTGAAAACACACACACCTGATATACCTGGCTGCCGTAGCTTCAGGTTGTCTGCCTGTCAGATGGTTTACTGTTGAGGTCAGATACTAATAGTTTGCTTGAGTGTTTTGTTTTTGCTTTGCTAAGTGGCTTGTTTTGCGTTTAACTCTCATATTGTTGGTTTTTGTAGTAATGTCCCCTGTGGGCATCCATACTTATAGAGGTGTAGTCTAAGAGTAGATCATCTTTAACGCCAGGATGGCCACAGTGCTCATGTGATAAAGCTTTGGTAGCACTTGTTACTGGAGTCACTCCTACGGATCGACATTCCCCTTTATATATGGTGAAAAGCATGAACTGGCGCACACCCCCAGAAAAGTTAGTAGAGTGGGAGGGCAACTCAGTTGGGCTTCAACCCCTGACATCACAGAAACACACATAAGACATGGAAAATGTTTCGGGAAATTAGCTTTAAAACAGCAAAAGAAATCTCTGCCCCCATGCCAAATGTTTAGAATTGGAGGAAATTAGCTTTAGAACTGCAATATATATTTTGTTACTACTCCAATAAATGACAACATTCATCTCAATATTAGGATGGTGTTCATAATGTTTTGTACACTCAGAGTATATTTCATTGTTTCCATTTCATTTCATGTTTGTTACTTTTGGTTATGTTTTGGTTCAGTAAGCATCATCAATTACGGGAACGTGCATGTAAGTGCATGCTGATAAACTGTGAAAATAATATGTTTATTTATCAGACTTGTTGATAAAAAAGACATGTTCATAAAAATGTTAATGGAACACAGGTAGCGTGTGCGACCACAAACAACAGGGTTGGACTGTAAAGGTGGACGTTATCTCATTGTCTTTCAAATGGCAGGAGGCCATTGGCTCTCAGGGCCACGCCATACAGGTCAACGGTCATAGAGACTTCCATCTGTGAGTGTCGAGAGAGAGAGAGAGAGAGAGAGAGAGAGAGAGAGAGAGAGAGAGAGAGAGAGAGAGAGAGAGATAGGGTTTCCGACTTAGGGATACCACTCCTCGGTCGTTCACCACATGTGAGGTGAAGTGAATCTGGGTGACAGGGGCTCTTACCATCTGGAGGATTTAAGAAGAAAACCAGGATGTGTGTGTGAGGATTTATAGACGGGAAAAAGAGGGAGAGGGCTGAGAAATACAGTTGACCTTTAACCTCTAGAGGTGGCCGTAATATGACCCTGTGTGTCTATTGTGGCAAGAGGGCAGGGATGTAAGGGTATGGGTATGGAGAGAGGGGTGAGGAGGGAAAGGGATTAGGGGGAGAGGCAAGGAGTGTGGGGTAGGTGATAGAAACTTCCTGTGGTCAGTGTCGATGCAAATCACACACACACACACACACACACAAGCTCCGTCTATAGATAGCAGTTAGTTTATCCAGAGTCTCTCAGGTGAGGCATTCAGCCCTGGGCGTGTGCGTGTATGCGTGTGGGCATACACACACGCGCGCACACGAGTACACACACCGTTATGAGAAACAAACACACAGGTACCTCAACTAACCCTGCTACTACTGCCGCAGAGACGTACATTAGGCAAAAACAGAAGTTATTTTCTAGCCAAATCATTTAACTCACTGACTGATTATTTAAATCACTGATCCTTTGTTCTGTAATCCCTCAACACTCAACTGGTTTAATCTCGATCCAATATAACACTGTTTATTTTCTTTAGGACCCTTTGATTGTCCATGATAATTCAATTTCAAGTATATATGAAAATGAGAGTGAGTTTATCGCCGCTGAACAAATATTCTACAGAAAAGGCGAACGTCATAGCGCTCAACGGCCCAGCGCCATGCAAAATAGAAACACGGGTGTAGCGTCACCGCTAACCTACTCATATTTGAATTGTTTTTAGAAACACAGTGAGAGGGGGATATGCCAATAAAGCCCCTTAAATGTAAATTGAATTGGGAGGGGGAGAGAGAGGAGTAAAGAGAGAGAGAGAGTGGAGAAAGAGAGGAAGCAGAGGGGAAAGGAGAGAAAAGACAACGAGTCAGATAATCGAGGTCATGGCATATTTGACTAATTTGCCTCAGTACCCCAGCATATCTCTTTTCTTCCTCAATGTATCTGACATGTTGAGAGGATAACTGTCGATGTATTAAGGCTCTCACTGCAACCTTATTAAAACTCTAATCTCAGATGTGGTTCTGACTACAGCCTTATTTAAACGTACAGACACCCTTAAGCACGATGCTGTTCGCAAAGCTGTTTCAATTTGTCCATTTCCCTGCCTGTGTTTAAACCTATAGGCCTATCACAGCTTGTCACAGTCTATGTATGAGGGAGAGACTCCATTTGTTTTTATAGGCTCTGAGCAGGGAACTTGAAAGATAGAGAGGGGGTAGAGAGAGATCAGTGATGGAGGGAGGGAGGGAGGGAGGGAGAGAGAGAGAGAGAGAGAGAGAGAGAGAGAGAGAGAGAGAGAGAGAGGGGGGGGGGGGTGAGGAAGAGAGAGAGGGAGGGAGGGGGAGAGAGAGAGGGAGAGAGGGAGTGAGGGAGAGAGAGGGAGTGAGGGAGAGAGAGAGGGAGGGAGGGGGAGAGAGAGAGGGAGAGAGGGAGTGAGGGAGAGAGAGGGAGTGAGGGAGAGAGAGAGAGAGAGAGAGAGAGAGAGGGAGTGAGGGAGGGGGGAGAGAGAGAGAGAGGGAGAGAGGGAGGGGGAGAGAGGCACTTGGCTTTACAATGATTTAATGGTTAATTGGTCAGACTCGTTAAAGCTGCCTGTAAGTGAAGCAGTAAAAGGCCTGGCTGTTGGCCAATCGCTGCTGGCTTGTGTAACAAGGCTTTGCAGGCACCAGCTCAGTTCTCGTCTCTCAGTTCACAGCCCAGGGCTGAAGGCCTCACCTGAGAGACTGGATAAACTAACGGCTAACTATAGACTGTGGTTGTTTGACTGGGCTTTTCTGACTATGTAATCCTGGGAGTTTAAGTAATAGTCACAGACAGTTCTGCTTCGTGTCCCTAGGTTTTTGTGTAAGAGAGGTTTGCGTGTGTTTGTGAGCGTGAGCGTGTCTGTACTGCGTGTCGTCTCTGTATCTAGTGTGTGTGTGTCCAGTGTGTATCCAGCGTGTGAGTGTGTCTGTCTGAGCATTGTACGTGTGTATCCAGTGTGTGTCTGTCTGTGCAGTGTAAGTGTGTATTTACTATTGTGCGTTTCTAGTGTGTGTCTGGCAGTCTGGTATTTCCTGAAGGAGTTTCCTCCTACCGTCGGAGCGGAACCACCCTGGGCCCCTCAGCAGTCCAACACACAGCCTGACTGACCCGGTACTACTCCCTGAGAGGGAGAGAGAAGGGGGAGGCAGAGAGGAAGGGAGGGGAGGTGAGGGAAGAGGGAAGGAAGCAGAGAAAGAGGGGTGAGTGAGTGTGAGGGGAGAGAGCAGGAGAGAGAGAGAGAGAGAGAGAGGGGGGGGGGGGGGGGGGGGGTAAAGATAAGGGGTGTATGACAAGGGGACAGGCCAGGGTGTTAAAGTATAGCATATGAGGGAAGAGAATGAGTGTGAGAGAGGTTGTTCACAGAGGTAGAATTCTGTCAGCTATAGGCAGTTATCCAGAAATCTGTGTGCTTGTCAAAATGTGTGTATGCCTGAGTCTGTGTGTCTGTGTACACCTTCCCTGTGTGTGTTTGTTGACTGGTGTGCAGTATTCGGATGGGTAGACATGTCTTCAGCACCTTGCAGTAATTCCTTGGCAATGCTCGGCGAGATAGAGGGAGGGAGTTTGTGTGCGTCTGCCTAAGTGTGTGTCCTCAGCACCTTGCAGTAATTCCTTGGCAGCACTGCAGGGAGATAGAGAGGCAGAGGGAGAGCATCCAGGAGAGAAGCGTGGGCCAGAATTCCAACGCTATCAGACAGCCTTAATCAGCCCTCAACCTGATGAGAGAAACCTGCTCCAAATCTCTCTCTCTCTCTCTCAAATTCAGATTGCTTTGTTGGCATGAAACACAATTTGTAGATATTGCCAAAGAAGTATAGTGGTATATCATTTCAGTGTATATACAGTACAATGCAATGATAATGAAATACTGTTCATTTCGGGTAGTAATAATAATAGTAATACAAATAATAATGTATACAGGTACAACGCTACTGCTGTCGTATTGTATAATCTTCGGTCGATACATTTAATTAAACAAAAATATGATTATAAAAGAAGAAAAAGAAAGAAAATGTAAAAATTAAAAATAAACAACAGAATGTACTCAGAATGCCTCTTTCTGTCTTCTCCGTCTCACTCTTACTTTCTCTCTTTTTATTTGTTTTTATCTCTCTCTATCTCTCTCTCCCTTACTCTGTCCCTCCTTCTGTCTATATCTGTCTCTCTTTCTCTCTCTGTTTTACTCTGTCTCTCTCTTTATCACTCTCTTACTCTGCCCCTCTCTCTCGCTTTCTCTCTCTCTACCCCATCTCTTCTTCCAGGCTCCCTGTTGACAAGGAGCCAGACCAGAGGGTTGGAATGGGGTGTACTGTATGTCAGTCCTGTGTCTCTGCCCCCCAGTCACAGCTGGGACTGATTATCTAGGCAAGCTGTTGTCTGTCTGTTGAGCTCTGTGCCACTGGGCTGTCAGATTCTCAGAGCTACCCCATGAAAGGTGCAGAGGATTTGGGTACACTCCAAACTCCAGCCCCAGGCTACCACCTTGGCCGACTTCCCCCTTTGGGGTTGGGTTTCATATTCTAGACAAGTTTATAGTTAAAGAAAGATTTGCTGACTCATCAATATGTTAGAAGTTGACAGGTGGCTTATAGCTGAAGATTTATACGGTTTTAGTGTTTTTTCACATAGGAATATATTCCTATGGTGTTCTAGAGCCTTAGTCTGACTTCCAGCCAGTCCTGTCTTCCTGACCTGTCATGTTCAGGATGCTGTGGGTCCACTTTTAATGATGTCACACAAATTATGCTCCTCTCCTGTCTTTGTCCTCATGCTTTTACTAGAGAGAGGGGTGGAGTGGAAAAAGAGAGTGAGAGTCAGACTCAGAGAAAGACAGGAAAAAGAGGAAGGAAGGAAGGATGGAAGGAAAGGAAAGCAGGGAAGCGAGAGAGGTGTAGCATTGGCACTGTGTGAGTCAGATTTATAGTGCCGTTTGTGTGTAGTGCTGTGCCAGTAATTGGTGCCTGTTTAAATGTAGACACGCAACACACACAGTAACCCACCATGTTATATTATGTCTATCTTTGTAGTGTAAATCTCATTCTGTAGCAAACCGACACTTGCGAGTGGGTCTGTTTGTGTTTGCGCACGCTCACGTGTCTGTGTGTGTTTTTGTACAGTATGTGAGAAGAGCAGGCCCTCTGTCTGTCTGTTGATGAGGCTCATGCTTCCTGCTGTGTAATCTGAGTGTCTGGAGGAATGTATTATACAGTAAACAGCTGTTACTTTACCATACACTATTAGATGACACACACGCACATACACTCTCTTCAACTCTGTTAGTGTGTTAATTATGACTGGGTGTTGGTCAGTCATCTTGTATTGTGATTTCCTCTAACGAGTCTGTGTAGCTTACTGGGTTTTCTCCCTCCCTCCCACCCACCCACCCTCTCTCTCTCTCTCTCTCTCGCTCTCTCTCTCTCTCTCTCTCTCTCTCTCTCTCTCTCTCTCTCTCTCTCTCTCTCTCTCTCTCTCTCTCAGACATGGGACACACACACACATGACATAGAGGTGCGTGTGTGTGTGTTTGTGTGTGTTTGTGTGTGTGTGTGTGTGTGTGTGTGTGTGTGTGTGTGTGTGTGTGTGTGTGTGTGTGTGTGTGTGTGTGTGTGTGTGTGTGTGTGTGTGTGTGTGTGTGTGTGTGTGTGTGCGTGTGTGTGTGTTCAGAGTGTATGGGAAGGGGTTAATTGTGGTGTGACCTCTCTAATGTCTTTCCCTGGCTCGTTATCTTGATTGGGTAATTAATTCTGGGGCGCCTCTCCTAACTCCTGAACACACACACACACACACACCATCAAACCCTCTTGAACTTAGGAACCCCCACATTCCTCCAGCCCTAAGGCTGCTCCATCACACTGCTTTTCCTCTTATTCAATCCCTCACTGCCTGCCACACTCTCCCCTATCCTCCCTCTCTCTCTCTTGCTCCATTTATTTATTTTTCTCACTCAATCTTTCTCCCAACTTGTCTGTCATGCTAGCCTCCCCCTCACTCTTCCCCTCCTTCTTTCTCCTACCACAACGACTCCCTCGCTCTCCCCTCACCCTCTCTTTCTCTCCATCCATTTTCGTTCTGAGCATGCCCAGTAGGTTCTTCTCTCTGATTGGGCATTTCCTCTGCAGACCAGACAGTTCACTGTCTCCGCCACGCCATTTCTTTTCACCACCCGAGAGACAAGGACAGAAGTAGGTAGCGGAGTCCCCTCTGTGCCTTTTCTCTCTGTCTATCTTGTTCTCTTGCTTTCTCTTGCTCGCTACCTTTCTCTATCACGCACACACACCCTGGTTGTGGCTCTCCCTGTTTGGGCATGATGAGCGCTAGGCTGGCTGATGGGGCTGATAAGATAAGGAATGTTGCTGTAGTGGAGCGGGTCGAGAGCTTCATGTTCATCGTGTCCACACCTTTGAGGAACTACCATGGTCCACACACACCAACACAGTTGTGAAGAAGGCACGACAATGCCTCTTCCCCCTCAGGATGCTTAAAAGATTTGGCATGGGTCCTCAGACCCTAAAAACAAATGGCCTGCGTCATCGCTTGGTATGACAAATGCTTGGCATCCGACCGCAAGGTGCTACAGAGGGTGGTGTTCACACAGCCAGGTCACCCGTGATACAAGTCAGTGTTTTTCGACGTCCGTCCATGTCTGAGGACGCCGGGAGATGATGTTGAAACCGGCCACTAGGGGCAACAGTGAGAGCCGTAACCCTTTTCTTAACCATTCGGAGTTAATGCCTAAGCTTAACCTTAAACACTTTGAAATGTAACGTTTTCAACAACTTCGAAATTTGACAGTTAACCTCGTACCCCTGCACGTCGACTCAGTACTGGTACTGGTACCCCATGTATATAGCCAAGTTATCGTTACTCATTGTGTATTTATTCCTCATGTTAATATTTTTCTATTATTTATGTTCTTCTCTCTGCAATGTTGGGAAGGGTTCGTTAGTAAGCATTTCACTGTTCGTCTACACCTGTTGTTTACGAAGCATGTGACAAAAATAGGATCTGCTCTCTGGAGCAGTTTGGAAAACTGGAAAACCCTTTTTCCCTTTTCCCAGGGCAGTCCCCTTCTCTTATCCCACTCCCTGTCTCCTTTCCCCCTCCTACCCCAACATCCTTTCCCCCTCCCTCACCCCTCCTTCCCCCACTCCTCCCATAGGCCCAGGACTACGGTGGGTGGGGACTATTATCTATTTGTTTCTGGGCACAAATGCAATGTTCATTAGCACTAGTGTTCTAAGAACACTATCTAAACACATTTGAATGATGGCGCCGGAGGGGAGGCCTGCCGTCATTTCGGCTCTGAACCAACCATGCTGTTTTTTTTTTGTTTTTTTTCGTGTTGTTTGTAACTTGTTTTGTACATAATGTTGCTGCTATAGTCTCTTTTGACCGAAAAGAGCTTCTGGACATCAGAATTGCTATTGCCCACCTCAAACTGGACAAAGAGTTCTTCTTCAATGAGTCGGACGGGAGGGGTATACTACTACAGACACCCGACCAGGTCCAGATCCCCGTGATTCGCTGGAAAAGGAAACGGAGGTTTCGCAGGAAGAGATCAGGGAGCCTTGTGAGGATCAGGAGACGAGTGGCTAATCTGCCCTTGCCTTCCGTCCTGCTAGCAAATGTTCAACCGCTGGAAAATAAACGGGACGGGCTGAAAGCACGTATATCCTAACAATGGGACATTAAAAACTGTAATACAGAGTTGTGGCTAAACGACGACATTAAGATCATGCAGCTGGCAGGACAGAACAGCAGCCTCTGGTAAGACACGGGGCGGGGGCCTATGCTGGGGGACAATATTTAAGGAAGTCTTAAGGTTTTGCTCGCCTGAGGTAGAGTATCTCATAATAAGCTGTAGATCACACTGACTACCAAGAGAGTTTTCATCTGTATTTTTCGTAGCTGTCTGCAAACCACCACAGACCGATGCTAACACTAAAACCTCACTCAATGAGCTGTATACAGCCATGAGCAAACAGGAAAATGCTCATCCAGAGGTGGTGCTCTGGGTGGCCGGGGACTTAAATGCAGGGAAACTTAAATCAGTTTTACCTCATTTATATCAGCATGTTAAATGTGCAACCAGAGGGGGATAAATTCTAGACCACCTGTACTCCACACAGAGAGACGCATACAAAGCTCTCCCTCGCCCTCCATTTTGCAAATCTGACCATAATTCTATCCTCCTGATTCTTGCTTACAAGCTCAAATTTAAACAGGAAGCATCAGTGACTCAGTCTAAGATCAAATCGTACTACACCGGCTCTGACGCTTGTCGGATGTGGCAGGCCTTGCAAACTATTACAGACTACAAAGGGAAGCACATCCGATAGCTGCCCAGTGACTCGAGCCTACCAGACCAGCTAAATAACTTATATGCTCGCTTTGAGGCAAGTAACACTGAAACATGCGTGAGAGTATCAGCTGTGATCACGCTGTCCGAGGCCGATGTGAGTAAGACCTTCAAACAGGCCGGAGGGTCAGATGGATGACCAGGAAGTGTATTCCAAGCATGCGCTGACCAACTGGCAAGTGTCTTCACTAACATTTTCAACTTCTCCCTGTTTGAGTCTGTAATACCAACATGTTTCAAGCAGACCACCATAGTCCATGTGCCCAAGAACACTAAGGTTACCTGCCTACATGACTACAGACCCCGTAGAACTCACATCTGAAGCCATGAAACGCTTTGAAAGGCTGGTTATATGGCTCACATCAACACCATTATCCCAGAAACTCTAGACTCACTCCAATTCGCATACCGCACCAACAGATCCACAGATGATGCGATCTCTATTGCACTCCACACTGCCCTATCACACTTAGACAAAAGGAACACCTGTGTGAGAATGCTATTCATTGACTACAGCTCAGCGTTCAACACCATAATCACTAAGCTAAGGACCCTGGGACTAAACACCTCCCTCTGCAACTGGATCCTAGACTTCCTGATTACCTACCCTTACCAGGTGGTAAGGGTAGGTAACAACACATCCACCACGCTGATCCTCATCACGGGGGCCCCTCAGGGTGCGTGCTCAGCCTCCATTGTAATACCTGTTCTCTCATCATCAGCCAGGCACGACTCCAACACCATCATTAAGTTTGCTGATAACATATCAGTGGTAGGCCTGATCACCAACAATGATGAGGCAGCCTTGTCGTGAAGAGGGCACGACAAAACCTATTCCCCATCAGGAGAGTGAAAATATTTGGCATGGGTCCTCAGATCCTCGAAAGGTTTTACAGCTGCACCATCGAGAGCATCCTGGCTGGTTGCATCACTGCCTGGTATGGCAACTGCTCAGCCTCCGACCGCATGGCACTACAGAGGGTAGTGCGTATGGCCCAGTATATCACTGGGGCCAAGCTTCCTGCCATACAGGACCTCTATACCAGGTGGTGTCAGAGGAACGCCCTAAAAAATGTCAAAGACTCCAGCCACCCTAGTCAAAGACTGTTCACTCAATTATGTTAGCACAGCTGAAAACTGTTGTGCTAATAAATAAGCATTACAACTGGCCTTCTTTCGACTAGTTGAGTATCTGTAGCATCAGCATTTGTGAGTTGGATTACAGGCTCAAAATGGCCAGAAAATGGCCAGAAACAAGCCTGAAACTCATCCGTTTATTCTTGTTCTGAGAAATTAAGGCTATTCCATGCGAGAAATTGCCAAGAAACTGAAGATCTCGTACAACGCTGTGTTCTACTCCCTTCACAGATCAGCGCAAACTGGCTCTAACCAGAATATAAAGAGGAGTGGGAGTCCCCGGTGCTCAACTGAGCAAGAGGACAAGTACATTAGAGTGTCTAGTTTGAGAAACAAATGCCTCACAGGTCATCAACTGTCAGCTTCATTAAACAGTACCAGTCTCAACGTCAACAGTGAAGAGGCCACCCTGGGATGCTGGCCTTCTAGGCAGAGTTCCTCTGTTCAGTGTCTGTGTTGTTTTGCCCATCTTTATTGTCCAGTCTAAGGTAAGGCTTTTTCTTTGCAACTCTGCCTAGAAGGCCAGCATCCCGGAGTCGCCTCTTCACTGTTGACGTTGAGACTGGTGTTTTACTTTTTTGTGGGGAGGTATTTTCTTAAAACGTCATTGTTGTATAAGGGCTTGTAAGTACGGTAAGCATTTCAGTGTAAGGTCTACCTACACCTGTTGTATTCAGCGCTTGTGACAAATACAATTTAATTTGATTTGATTTTAAATGCTATCAGAATCCAATCAGAGCTCCGTCAAAATACTATTAGAAGAACCGTTTCAGAATTCAATCTGAACATAGAGGTCCAAGTTTCAAAAGCAGACCCAGGCTATGGTTCCTCAATGCAGGAGCTTTACCGAAATGAATCATCAACTAAGAAAAGAGCTAAATTAATCTTTCTCCATCTCTCATCATTTATTTCTCTCTCTTCCTCTCTTTTACTCCCTCCTTTTGATCTTTCAAGTTTGCTGTAGTGTGGTTGAGAAGAATGTTGTTTAAATTGGGGAAATCATGTCTTCTTTGATGTCACAATGAAAATACGAAATGCCCTAAGGCTGATAGACATATTACGGATGCACTCACGAGCGCACACACACACACACACACACACACACACACACACACACACACACACACACACACACACACACACACACACACACATACAGTTTTTTATAACTACCCTTGTGGGGAAGCACAATTCAGTCTCATTCAAAATCCTATTTTCCCTATCCCTAACCCTTCACATAACCTTAACCCTAACCCTAACTTTAACCTGACAACCTAGCCTTAACCTTAATCCTGAACCTAACCCTATCTACTAACCTTAAAACTAACCCTTGCTCCTAAATCAAACACAAATTTTAACCTTTACCCGAAACCCCCTACAAATAGCATTTGACCTTGTGGAGACGAACAAAATGGTCCAATTTTTGTTTGTTTACTATTCCTGTGGGTACTTCTGAGGACTTTGTCCACACACACACACACACACACACACACACACACACACACACACACACACACACACACCTAGGCAAGACAACACAGTATCAGACAAACATGCATGTTGTCGTGATAGAATCACACAAAATCTTTATTCACACACAATGTGCTCGTGCGGAGGAGAGGAAGGAAAGCCGGCTGATGTCTTTCATAGAGACATAAGGGACTGCAACCTAATCTGTCCCAGGCAGAGTGGTCAGGAAGGTGGGCTCAGAGTCAGAACAGGCAAGGGTCAAACCAGGAGGGTGAGAAAAAGAGAGCCTGGGAAAACCAGGAGCTGAGAGAAAGCACACAGCCATGCAATCTCCATAGACAAACATTGGCAGTAGAATGGCCTGAATTGAAGAGATCAGTGACTTTCAGCGTGGCACCGTCAAAGGCCAACTTTCAAATCAAATCACATCAAATTTTATCGGTCACATACACATGGTTGGCAGATGTTATTGCGAGAGAAGGGAAATAAATGTATGTCCTTAAAGTTACGACAGTGCAGCAATATCTAATACACAAATCAATGTAAAGGAATGGAAAAGGAATATATTCATACTGTACAGTTGTTTTGGCAAGTCAGTTAGGACATCTACTTTGTGCATGGCACAAGTAGTTTTCCCAACAATTGTTTACAGACAGATTATTTCACTTATAATTCACTGTATCACAATTCCAGTGGGTCAGAAGTTTACATACACCAAGTTGACTGTGCCTTTAAACAGCTTGGAAAATTCCAGAAAATTATGCCATGGCTTTAGAAGCTTCTGATAGGCTAATAGACATAATTTGAGTCAATTGGAGGTGTACCTGTGGATGTATTTCAAAGCCTACCTTCAAACTCAGTGCCTCTCTGCTTGACATCATGGGAAAATCAAAAGAAATCAGCCAAGACTTCAGAAAAAATGGTAAACCTCCACAAGTCTGGTTCATCCTTGGGAGCAATTTCCAAACTCCTGAAGGTACCACGTTCATCTATACAAACAATAGTACGCAATTATAAACACCATGGGACCACACAGCCGTTATACCGCTCAGGAAGGAGACGCATTCTACTATTATTCTGAAATTTCACATTCTTAAAATAAAGTGGTGATCCTACCTGACCTAAGACAGGGTATATTTACTCTGATTAATTGTCAGGAATTGTGATAACTGAGTTCAAATATATTTAGCTAATGTGTATGTTAACTTCCGACTTCAACTGTAAATATATCGGTGAGCAATGGCAGAGCGGCACAGGCAAGATGCAATAGATGGTATAAAACACAGTATATACATACGAGATGAGTAATGCAAGATATGTAAGCATGATAAAAGTGACTAGTGAACTGAGTGGCCAATGATTTTAAGTCTGTACTGTATACACGGTTTCTGATTAGGGTAGGTTTTACTAGTCACAGTGGGTACAACATCTCCTATACACTTCCTTATAAACTCACTCACAGAATCAGCGTAAACATTACGTCAACATTATTCTCTGAGGCTACCCGGAACATTTTCCAGTCCGCGTGATCAAAACAATCTTGAAGAGTGGAATCCGATTGGTCAGACCAGCGTTAGATAGTCCTTTGCACGCGTACATCCTGTTTGAGTTTCTGCCTATAGGAAAGGAGGAGAAAAATTGAGTCGTGGTCAGATTTTCTGAAAGGTGGGCGGGGGAGGGCCTTGTATTCTTCGCGGAGTTAGAGTAGCAGTGATCCAGTGTTTTACCAGCACGAGTGCTAGGGGTCAATAAGCTTATAAAATGTAGGTAGCCTTATTCTCATATTTGCTTTGTTAAAATCCCCAGTTGCAATAAATACAGCCTCAGGTGATATGGTTTCCAGTTTGCATAAAGTCCAGTGAAGTTCCTTGAGGGCTGTCGTGGTATCGGCTTGGGGGGCGATATACATGGCTGTGACAATAACAGAGGTGAATTCCCTTGGGAGATAATACTGTCGGCATTTGATTGTGAGCAATTCTAGGTCAGGTGACAAGAAGGACTTGAGTTCCTGTATGTTACAATTACACCATGAGTCATTAATAATGAAACATACACCCACGCCCTTCTTCTTCTCAGAGATGTTTATTCCTGTCTCTACACTGAACAAAGAATCTAGGTGGCTGTACCAACTCCGACAGCATATCCCGAGAGAGCTATGTTTCCGTGAAACAGAGTATGTTACAATCCCTGATGTCTCTCTGGAAATGAACCCTTGCCCCAATTGCATCTACCTTGTTACCTAATTGCATCTACCTCTTCTCTGACGGCGTTGTTTTGGAATCAGTTCAAATGCCATGAATGGTTCGGACAAAGGATCCGCTTCGGGAAAGTTGTATTCCATGTTGTAGTGCTGGTAAGTTGACGTTACTAACGTAACCTGTTAGTTAATATGCATTTTGACCATGATATATAGGCCTAAGGCCGAGACAATAAGAAGACAGTGGCAGAATAAATTCAACCACACCTTTGTTTTAGCACAAAACCGGAGAGCAACCTCTGTCTGGTGAAGTCCACAAAACATGTTGCATGTAACAAACAGTTACATAACCTACAGCATACTCAAGCAAGTTCATGTTTCTGACGTTTTCGGACCACTAAACAACTAATGATTTAAAACCACAGTCGCAAAGAAAACAGGGGCTGCCTCCACTCTTCCAGCACCAGTCTTCCAGCACCATTTCAACTTCAACATTTCAACATCATCAAATCACCTATGCTTAGTCTAATACACTGATAACTAAAATATACCAAAAACGATTTAGTCCAATCAATACAAGCTAAATATGCTGTGGCTTTCCATGGTTCTGATTTCTGTGTGTGTGTGTGTGTGTGTGTGTGTGTGTGTGTGTGTGTGTGTGTGTGTGTGTGTGTGTGTGTGTGTGTGTGTGTGTGTGTGTGTGTGTGTGTGTGTGTGTGTGTGTGCATTCGTGCAAGTAGAAAAAAACATGTTGACTCACCTTACTTATAGAGAAACGACAATGCCACCCTCCTCTATTGCATGTTGACGAAACAGTCATACAGTACACGCTTCTTTTGTTTGTTGTACTAGGCTACCAGGCTAAAATGCTTGCTCGCTAGCCTAACTTCCTTTAATGGACAATGATGAGCCAGCTAGTTAACGTTAGCCTTCTACATCTAGCTACATATTGAACTTCCATCCTCTCAGGACACGGGCACAATGTATGAAATGTATTATTACTTTTTATGAATCATTTCTATACAACACATACAACATATCACACTACCCAAACAACAACAAACAAAACACCACCTGTAAACACATGACAAGGTTGTTCTCTCTCCTATCCTCTCCTCCTCCTATTTTGACTCACATTTCCAACCTTTCCTTTTCTTTGTACATGACAATTTCATCCTAACAAAAAATGTAAATACAAATGTTGTATGTATGGTAGGGCTGCAATGACATTTCAAGAACAATAAATAAATAGGTAATTCATATTATGAAATGGTGAAGTTAGAGTCATGATAAAAATGTCAGCAGTTTCTGATTGTGTACATTATTATAGATGTACATATTATTGATTGGTATATTGATTTTGTATCAACAATTTTGTATCAATACCCATGATTAGTATTACATATTATAAAGAAAATCTTCCACCGTTTTCGTTCACTCCAAGACAACTTCAAACTTGGTCATTTTTTTTCATATTCCTTTAGCTTTCCATTTACATTGGGCAATAATTGATTTAATTTGACAGTGTTCATTGACAGTTTGAGCCATTCTGCAAGAGTGACTGCTCCTCTTTCTAATGCCTTAAAATGACCCTTTTAGCAATGAGAGTTAGTGACCGGGGCATGGAACCAGTTGGTGTATTTTCTGGGAGGTTCATTCCCAGAAACATAGAGGCTGCATTTGTCTGTAGTCCATGTTCTATTGCTCCTTGAAATAGAGAGAGTATTATTGTCCAATATGTTTCCAATTTAGGATACTTGACCAACAGATGAACAAGCCCAGCATCATCTGATATACATCTCCAACATTTGCTATTGGTTATACATTTTGATTGTACATTTTAGAGGGAGTCCAGTAAGTTATATTAATTATACTGAACAAAAATATAAACGCAACATGTAAAGTGTTGGTACCATGTTTTATGAGCTGATATAAAATATCCTAGAAATGTTCCATATGCACAAAAAGCTTATTTCTCTCAAATGCAAAAAGGTGTTTACATCCCTGTTAGTGAGCATTTCTCCATTGCCAAGATATTCCATCCACCTGACAGGTGTGGCATATCAAGAAGCTGATTAAACAGCGTGAGAATTAAACAGGTGCACCTTGTGCTGGGGACAATACAAGGCCACTCTAAAATGTGCAGTTTTGCCACACAACACAATGCCACAGATGTTTCAAGTGTTGAGGGAACATGCAATTGGCATGCTGACTTCAGGAATCTCCACCAAAGCTGTTGCCAGATAATTGAATGTTAATTTCTCTACTGTAAGTTGCCGCCAATGTCGTTTTAGAGAATTTGTCAGTACGTCCAACCGGCTTCACAACCGCAGACCACGTGTAACCACACCTGTGCAAAACCTCCACATCCGACTTCTTAACCTGCAGGATCATCTGAGACCAAACTTTCTGTTTTGTGGGAAAAAACTCATTCTGATTGGCTGGGCCTGGCTCCACAATGGGTGGGCCTGGTTCCCAAGTGGGTGGGCCTATGTCCTCCCAGGCCCACCGATGGCTGGGCCTCTGCCCAGTCATGTGAAATCCATATATTAAGGCCTAATTTTTTTATTTCAATTCCCTGATTTCCTTATATCGAACTATAACTCAGTAAAGTCGTTATAAATTGTTGCATGTAGCGTTTATATTTTTGTTCAGTATCTATTATTCTGAACCGTTTGTGTTTTAGACTCTCTGCATATTTTCAAGCAGTTTTTCCACAACTTTTTCCATTCAATTTCTTGTATATTCATCTTCAAATATTGACCCTTTTTCTCTCTTAAGGGAAGGTGTAGTCCCCTTGTTTTTTAATTTAAGAATGCATACATTCTAGATGCCAGGTGATTTTTGGAATCATTTTTTTGGCCAGTTGAAATCAATGGATGAGTAACTTTCCTAAGTCGGTTTGCTAATAATATTTTAAGTATCTTAAAATCAACAGTAAAGCGATTGGTCTATAGTTGGAGCATTGAGACAGGTCTTTCCCCTTTAGGAATGAGTGTGATAATTGCCTCAGCAGTAGTTCCATTCACAATACCATGATCCCAAAATATGTTATAGTTACAAACTTCTTATAAAATGTTGAGGTATATCCATCACTTCCCAGTGCCTTTAATTGTGGTAGCTCTAAAATGCCATCATGGATTTCCTGTTTTGAGATTGGTTCATCAAATTGGGACTCATCGTGCAACTTTAGTTGGAATCCAAAAAAAATCAAGGTCCTTCTTGGTACCAGAAGTTTTGGGTTTATACAAATGTTGGTAGAAATTAAAGAATGTTAATTTGTTCTTTTCAACTGTTTCAGTTAATAATAAAGTACCATAAGCGCCTGCTCGGCCATGGAAAACCAGTTCATGACGTTCCAGACGTACAGTTCTAGTGCTGAAGTCGCTTACAGAGGCAGTTTGGAACTCCGTATTCAGTGTTGTACCCGAGAACAGACGATCTTTACACGTTACGTGCTTCAGCACTCATCGGGCCCGTTCTGTGAGCTAATGTGGCCTCCACTTTGGATGAGCCATTGTCGCTACTAGATGTTTCCATTTCACAATAGCAGCACTTACAGTTGACTGGGGCAGCTCTAGCAGGGAAGAAATTTGATGAACTGACTTGTTGGAAATGTGGCATCCTATGACAGTGGATGCCACTGAGCTCATCAAGAAGGCCATTCCACTGCCAATGTTTGTCTATGGAGATTGCATGGCTGTGTGCTCGATATTATACACCTGTCAGCAATGGGTGTTGCTGAAATAGCTGAATCCACTAATTTGAGGATGTGTCCACATACTTTTGTATATATAGTGTATTTCTCAATCCCAATCTATTTACATTTTATCCATGTCTTGTTGCATTAACTGAATTTCTTGCAACAATCTATGTCACATTTGGTTTCTTTACATAATTAATTATTTGCGCCATAGACTTCACATTCCATGAAACTATGTTAAATTTAGAACATTTATTCTGTCAACTGACCATAAATAAAGATGAGTAAACAAATTGCCTGTAGTACCATAGGATGAAGTAAAATATACAAAACATTACAATACATTTGTAATATGTAATGCTGACAAAATGTAATTTAAATAGAGCTTGTGCTAATAATAATTCAAAACAAAAAAAGGAGGAAATGGAGACAACATTTTCACAACATACCAAACACACAATATCCACATATATCCATTGTTCCCTCTCTCCTCTCCTCTCCCCTGCCCTATGATCCAATTCCTGAGTAAACAAAACCACTTCTACATCTCCCAAATTATTATTCCTCATAAATAACACAAATAACTTTACTTTGAGCAGATGAACTTTCAAGATGGGAAAAATATGTACAACAGCAATGAAATTTGACTCCTCTGGACACATGAACATTGTCCACAATGTATGGATTTATGGTTGGATCAGTATCACCTTTATAATCATTGGACAGTACAGAGAATTAAGTTAAACAACATGTCCAAATCCCTATCTCCATCAATGGCAAATTTAGGAAAAGGACGATTTTAGCTAGCTAGCCAGCCACCCTCGGACAACAACACAATTAGATGCAACAATTCAAGTTGTTTCTGTCAATGATGTTCGGTTCTCGATGTGATATGATTGGAGTGAAGTCAGTTTTATTTTATTATTATTTAATAACCTTCATTTAACTTGACAAGTCAGTTTCACAGCATTTCACAGTACCTGCGATAACATCTGCAAATCTGTGTACACGACCAATAAACTTTGATTTGATTTGATATTGTCTGACTTCTCAGCATGTAGACTACCCGAATTTCTCCCTCACCCTCCCTTTATTCTCTCTCAATTTCTTCTCTCTGTGTGTTTCTTTCCCCCTTTCCTCATCTCTCTCTTTCTCCATCTCTCAGAGCATTCTGCTGACTCTAGGAATTATGATCTGTTTCCCGTCCCCATGAGTAGAATGCAGGACCAGAGCAGAGATCCTCCTCTCTGTGTGACCCCCTCTCAGTAACAGACTATGTATGACCCTCTGGAACAGTAGTCCAGGTCTAAATAGTGTGTGTCCATGCGGGCATTTATTTTTATTTAACTAGGCAAGTCAGTTAAGAACAAACTCATATTTACAATGACGGCCAAACCCGGACGACACTGGGCCAATTGTGCACCACGCTATGGGACTCCAAATCACAGCCAGATGTGCTGCAGACTGGATTTGAACCAGGTACTGCAGTGATGCCTCTTGCACTGAGATGCAGTGTCTTAGATCGCTGCGCCACTCAGGAGCCCATGTAATTTCTAAACCTTTTAAAATCTCATACACGGCACACATAAACATACACACACATCACACACACACACGGTTGTCTGGCTGCACCATCAATCTGGCCCTCGCTTCCTGCGCTGGTTATCTTGACAGTAAGTACTTCACATTTACAAATCTCTTTGGAGCTGAGGGGCAGGCAGAATAGTTAGCAGCGGCGTTGGGGCACTTAGTGTTATCTGTTGCTAGCCTCCACGCCGCTCCTCAAGGGTGTTTAGAGTGTGTGGAGTGTGTCCTCAACCACGTAAATATTTATCACACAGCTTTCCCAGGAATTTTAATGAGCACTGATGGAGAACAATCATCACGGAAGGAGGGCAGGGCGGGGGAGGGGGTACGAGAGAGAGAGAGAGACTGGTCTCTTTCTTTGCTAATCAAGATGTCACACTCATAGGTTTACTCAATCGACAGGGAGGGAGGGATGGGTGAATGGAAGTGAACAGTGAAAGATGAGTAACTTATCGGTAGAGTGGAAAGGAATGAAGAGCTGTCACTTATCCACACCTGCATACCTGAACTCTCTTTCTTTTGCTTTCTCTCTCCCTCTTTCTCTCACTCTCTTTCTCACAGCGTCAAACCCTTGCTTACACCTGGGCCAAAATGCTAATAAACTATTTCACAACTGAACTTTCTCACACAACCAACTACTATACATCCTCAAACAAACACACAAAACACTTCCTTTCAACTTATGGTCTGGTCATCTGAGTCTAACCTTGGGAGCTGAGACCGTGGGTTCCAGATATTCTCTCTCTCTCACACACACACACACACACACACACACACACACATGCACACACACACACACACACACACACACACACATAAATACACACACACACACAAATATACACACACAAACTCACTCCAGACTCTCAGAGTCCAAACTCTCACAGAGTTCTCTACTGCTCTGTCTCTCTGTTGGATGTCTCTGTATCCATCCTCATGTCCACAGTCATACAAATACCAGAGCTACTGTTGCAGACCTCTCCAAGCCAGATCAAAGCCTCAGAGCCTGTCCCCTGTGTATGTGTCCTCTCTGAGGATGTTTGATGTTCCTCTACAACGGGTCTGTAACCCAGACCTCTTTTGCCAGCTCTCAGAGAGACTGGGTCTGGGTGTGTATGTGAGAAATAAAACTTCCCAGTGTATGTAGCCCATGAACACATGTGTACTTCACCTCGGGACTATAGTGAGTGTGTAGCCACTGCTGTGAATCAGCCAGGGATTTATTAACAGGCCTTTCAGTGACACTGGAATGCCTTAGCTTTACATGCTAACTCAGAGTGCTTTAATCACCTGTGGCCTATATCGACCGCGATCACGTTCAGAGAGTGGTTTACACCTTTAATAGTAGAGATGATGGTGAGGAGGGCGAAAAGGAGGAGGAGTGGGATTCAGGTGTCGACGACGATGATGGTGACCAGGATGATGACAATGATATTGATGATGGTTCGGCAACTGTTTGTGGCAATGAGGTTATTTCGCACATAGTGCAATTGTTTTCCTTGAATGCTTCATTTAGTTATTGGTAAACAAAAAATAGGAGGATCCCTCTGCTGTAGGAGACATAAGAAAGCCTGATTAAACTTCTCAAAAACCAAACCTAAACAAGCATAAATCCTGGGAAAATGTTATTTCGATCAATTAAACTAAATCTGATCTCTTTGGCAATACAGATCAGCGCTGTCGTTACTGACGACCAAATTAAACATTCAATGAAAAGAACACCCTCTCTACAATCAAACGTGGGGAGGTCTGATTATGCTGTAGGGTTGCTTTGCTGCCTATGGTACTGGGGGCCTTGATCAGGTGTTTTGGAGTCCAATGTTGAACCCAGGGTCCAAAAACTAGGTCTCCATTGAAGGTGGTGTGTCTTCCAGCTGAGCAATGACCCAAAACACACATCAAAAACACCAAGGAATGGTTAAAAAAAGAGACTGTTCTGGAGTGATGCAGCGAAGAGTCCCGATCTGAATAACATGCCAAATCTATGGCACAAGATGAAAACAGAAGTTGGTGGAGGGCACACCTCAAACAGAAGAATTTGAGCAGTTTGCTACTGAAAAGTGTGCCAAACGTCCAGTAGAAAGGGACAGCAAGCTCAGGGGTGCCAATCATTTTGTCCATGCCATTTGTCTTCATTTTCTAAATGAATATTGTAGACTTAAGTTGACATTTATTTAAGTTTACAAAAAACGAATTGGTTCTGCAAGGTTAGAAATCCAATAACAAGGTGTGGTGACCAAGTATTTCTTTATTTTATTTACTTTTTTTAAGAAATCGGGAATTACTTAAGAAAAGTGCAAGGGTGCCAATATATTTGCCCTGAACTGTACCTTTATCACATTTGTTTTAAAGTCCCTACAAATGTACTATTTACTCGAATCCCACTATGTCTTCAGAGAGCAGTCTAAACATAGCACATAACCTAGAACGCATTTCTGTTATTATCACTGTTGCATATTTCCAGACATGTGCACTATTTTAAACAGGATATACCACAAACCTGGGTTCTGTTCCAAATCGGATCCATATGAAGATTATATTGTTCCCCATCTGTTAGTAGTTCTTGTTATTATTCGGTACATGTATGCTCTGTCTGTTCGGGGTAAGCTGGCTCGGCCGCACAGAACGCTCTTGTTTTAAATCTCTGAGAAGGTAGAGTTTTTCTGCAGGCGTGTAAGTGTGTTTATAATTGTGTAATAGACATATGACCCCTCATCTGTGATTTCCGCTAGTTAGAAAATGTCTAGAGATGCTGAGCAATGCAGGAGCACTGAATCCAAAGTTTGTGTTCTCAATGTGGACTTCAATGTTTGATTTGAAAGCTCATTATCAGTGTAAAGATACTGTATCAAAGGTCTAACAAACATATGGACTTCTCTTCTCACTGACCAATCATAGAGATGCAGGAACAGAAGTGTACAGAATCTCAGGCAGATGTGTCAGAATCTCAGACAGATGTGGATTATCATGGTTGTCATGCTGAGGTAGGGCATGATGATGCAGTATGAATACTAGCCCTCAGCAACGCCACTTCTGGCCACATCATGACACTGCATGGGATATTATAGTGAGCATAGAGCTCCTAGAAAATTATTAAGTATTTTAATTCCTAATTCTATGATAGTGAGTCAGTCCCTGGAGTGGCTGGGATTCCATATAAGGAGGTATTCCCCCTATTTATCCCTCCTTCCCTTCACAATGTTTATATTCATCATTATTTTGCCCAGATCTCAACATGGCTGTAGGATATTTTGAATAATGCCATTTCACTTTAATATGTCTCATCTGAGAATGTTGTATCTCACCTATTATTTTAATTCATAAAGGTATGTTCTAGACATATGTTAAAGGTATGTTCTAGACATATGTTTGTTTGTGCTTTATAACAGATAGCAGGCTGGTTAAATGTTTTAGTAGGTTTCAAGTGCTTTTTAAAGTTTGAAATCAATTGGGGTGGACTCGCCTTGAAACCCTTCGTTATTCGTGATAAATACAGCTGATATTAATTTCACTTTCAAAATGTTCTCCTTTTAAAATAGAACATAATTAATGTTATTATAGAGTCACTCCATTAAAAACTTCTATAATTCATATAATTATGTAACGTTATATAATTATGATACTTAAATGATAAATGATGTTCATTGCTGTAATAATAAGTCTAGAAATGTGGCTGTTTATAGCACTGGAACCCAACTGAATGTGATTCATGTAGTGTAACTCTCTAGGACTGCAAATGGACTTTGTGAACTGACTACTAAAAGTGGACAAGAGCTTTTATCAGATGTCTGATGTGAAGACTAATATCACTGAAAAAAGTTATAAAAAATAAAATAACTAACTAAACATTTTATGAATCAACTGCAACAAAGTTTGTGTGTGCACGTGTGATACGAGTGTGTGCATTTGCATGTGTGTTTGAGACTGTTAGACATGATGATTGAGGGCTGTGGAGCAGCTCAGAGATGTGGGTCCCTGGTCTATAAAAGGCTGAAGTATGCGTGTCCCTGAGTAGGACCAGGCTAGTCTAAGGCTGATGTAACGTTCCTCTGTAATAAGATCACCCAGAAACAGACATTTTCAAGCGTTTTATTGTCAGAAAAAAAAGACTGTTCTGCCTTTATAAGTTAATTTCTCTATTTAGCCATGGATATGAGCATATTGGGACTGACACATACTCTCTTTCTATAAATATGTAACCACATAATCAACTGTAAATCTAATTCTTAACAATAAGTGTGAGAATTTAACAGGGTTGTTCAAGAAACTTGTGTACGATTCAAAGATACACATTGATTTTTAGGATAACAACTAATTAAGCAAGATGGCACCAACAGACAGGGTATCCTGGCTTCCAGTCCTTAACAAACTATGCAGTATTTTGTTTTTTATGTATTATTTCTAACATTGCTAGCCCAAAAAATGTTAAGTGTCATTACATTCAGCCGGGAAGAACTATTGGATATCAGAGCGATGTCAACTTACCAGCACTACGACCAAGAAAACAACTTTCCCGAAGCGGATCCTTTGTTCGAACCACCCTGACACAAAACAACTTTGCAGCAGAAGACTTAGACAGAGCGGCCTTCTGGTCAGACTTCGAAGGCACGCACAACACCCACCACTTCCGAGTATATTACTCGCTAATGTCCAGTCTCTAGTTAACAAGGTAGACGGAAATAGAGCAAGAGTTGCTTTCCAGAGAGACATCTGGGATTGTAACATACTCTGTTTCACGGAAACATGGCTCTCAGGGGACATGCTGTCGGAGTCGGTACAGCCACCGGGAATCTTTGTGTGTCGCGCCAACAGGAATAAACATCTCTCAGGGAAGAAGAAGAATGATTAATGACTCATGGTGAAATTGTAACAACATACAGGAACTCAGGTCCTTCTTTTCACCTGACCTAGAATTGCTCACAATCAAATGCCAACCTTATTATCTCCCAAGAGAATTCTCGTCGGTTATTGTCACAGCCGTGGATATCCCCCCTCAAGCCGATACCACGACAGCCCTCAAGGAACTCCACTGGACTCTATGCAAACTGGAAACCATATACCCTGATGCTGCATTTATTGCAGCTGGGGATTTTTAACAAAGCAAATTTGAGAACAAGGCTACCTAAATTCTATCAGCATATTGATAGTAGTACCCAGGCTGGCAAAACACTGGATGACTGCAACTCTAGCTTCCGTGATGCATACAATGCCCTCCCCCGCCCTCCGTCCGGCAAATCTGACCACGACTCCATTTTGCTTCTCCCCTCCTATAGGCAGAAACTGAAACAGGATGTACCCCTGACAAGGACTATTCAACGCTGGTAACACCAATCGGAATCCATGCTTCAAGATTGTTTTGATCACGCGGACTGGGACATGTTTCGGTTAACCTCAGAGAATAATATAGATTTATTTGCTGATTTGGCAAGTGAGTTTATAAGGGAGTGCATAGGAAACGTTGTACCCACTGTGACTATTAAAACCTACCCTAACCAGAAACCATGGATAGATGGTGGCATTCGCTCAAAACTGAAAGCATGATCCAGCACATTTAACCATGGAAAGATGACCAGGAATATGGCCGAATACAAACAGTGTAGTTATTCCCTCGGCAAGGCAATCAAACAAGCGAAATGTCAGTATAAGGACAAAGTGGAGTTGCAATTCAATGGCTCAGACACAATACGTATGTGGCAGGGTCTACAGACAATCACCGACTACAAAAAGAAAATCAGCCACGTCACGGACACCGACGTCTTTGCTTCCAGACAAACTAAACACATTCTTTAACCTGCTTTGAGGATAAAAAAGTGCCACCGATGCGGCCCGCTACCAAGGACTGTGGGCTCTCTTTCTCCATGCTCGACATGAGTAAGACGTTTAAACGTGTTAACCCTCGCAAGGCTGCCGACCCAGATGGCATCCCAAACCGTGTCCTCAGAGCATACACAGACCAGCTGGCTGGTGTGTTTACAGACATATTTAATATCTCCTTATCCCAGTCTGCTGTCCCCATGTGCTTCAAGATGGTCACCATTGTTCCTGTACACAAGAAGGCAAAGATAACTGAACTGAATGACTATCGCCCGGTAGCACTGACTTCTGTCATCATGCTTTGAGAGACTAGTCAAGGATCATATCCCCTCCACCTTACCTGTCACACTAAACCCACTGCAATCTGCATATCACCCCAATAGGTCCACATACAATGCAATCGCCATTAAACTGCACACTGCCCTATCCCATCTGGACAAGAGGAATACCTATGTAAGAATGCTGTTCATTAACTACAGCTCAGCATTCAACACCACAATACCCTCCAAGCTCATTATTAAGCTTGAGGCCCTGGGTCTCAACCCTGCCCTGTGCAATTGGGCCCTGGACTTCCTAACAGGCAAGGAAACAACATCTCAACTTCACTGATCCTCAACACTGGGGCCCTACAAGGGTGTGTGCTCAGCCCCCAACTGTACTCCCTGTTCACCCATGACTGGGTGGCCATGCACACCTCCAACTCGATCATCAAGTTTGCAGACGACACATTAGTAGGCTTGATCACCAACAACGATGAGACAGCCTACAGGGAGGAGGTGAGGGCACTCGAAGTTTGTTGTCAGCAAAACAACCTCTCACTCAACGTCAACAAAACAAAGGAGACAGCAGAGGGCGCACCCCCCTATCCACATCGACGGGACAGCAGTGGAGGAGGTGGAAATGTTTAAGTTCCTCAGCATACACATCACGGACAAACTGAAATAGTCCACCCACACAGACCGTGTGGTGAAGAAGGCACAAAAGTACCTCTTCAACCTCAGGAGGATGAAGAAATTTGGCCTGTCACCTAAAACCCTCACAAACTTTTACAGATGCACAATTTAGAGCATCCTGTCAGGCTATATTACTGCCTAGTATGGCAACTGCACCGTCCACAACCACAGGGCTCTCCAGAGGGTGGTGCGGTCAGCACAACGCATCACCTGGGGCAAACTACTGTACCTGCCCTCCATGACACCTTCAGCACCCGATGTCACAGGAAGGCCAAAAGATCATCAAGAACAACAACCACCCGAGCCACTGTCGCTACCATCCAGAAGGCGAGGTCAGTACAGGTGCATCAAAGCTGGGACCAAGAGACTGAAAAATTGTTTATATCTCAAGGCCATCAGACTGCTAAACAGCCATCAATAACACAGAGAGGCTGCTGCCTACATACAGACTTGAAATCTTTGGCCACTCTAACAAAGGGATCACTTGTCACTTTATTAATGCCACTTTAATAATGATGTTTACATATCTTGCATTACTCATCCCATATGTACATACTGTATTTTATACCACTTATTTCATCTTGCATGGGCCTCTTGGTCATTGCTCATCCATGTATTTATATGTACATATCCCATCCCGTTACTTGTGTGTATTAGGTAGTTGTTGTGGAATTGTTAGATTACTTGTTGATATTGCTGCACTGTTGGCACTAGATGCACAAGTATTTCACTACACTCGCAATAACATCTGCTAACCATGTGTATGTGACCAATCAAATTTGATTTGATTTGATTTAAATGTTTAGACTGTTAAAATGAGGAGGGAGAGTGAGATAAGAAAAGAATGAGTGAGAAAAGAAAGTCAGGAGACAAACAGAAAGGGTAGGGGATACAGAGAGAGAGAGAGAACAAGTGAAAACGAGAGAGAGAAGGGTGTCTTTTCCAGGTTGTATCTTTGGTGGTCTCAGGCAGGGTCTCAGTGGATTGTGAACCTAGTGCAAAACACAACAGGGAAACAGAGGAGGGAGCAAGTAGGGGATGAGGGAGGGAGGGGGTTACACCACTGAAGTCCCACAATTCATCATGCTCTGGCACCGATAGGGGCCGTCTGGATGAGAGGGAGGGGGGAGAATCGGGGGAGTCTGGGATTGATGGCCAGTGAGACTTTGTGACCTCCCTTTCCCCGAGAGAGGGGATACTGCCGTGTGTGTGCGCGTGTGCGTGTGCGTGCGTGTGTTGTGAGAGAGAGGATCTGAATTTGTTAGACACAGGATCTGTGTTAGACACAGGATCTGATTATCTGTGTACATCCTACAGACATCCTAGTGAGTTGAGTTTGATATTGAGAGATAGTGGAGATAGTAAGTCTTTATAATAGGAAGTCTCTACTGGACTCTGACTGTAAAATGACTCTGTTCTAAACACCATTCTCTGGCCATGAAACATGACTGAGATATTTTTGTTTCTCTCTCTCTCCTTCTTCCTTTCTCTGTCTCTCTCTCCCCAGAAATACCTGTAAGGTGACAGCAATGACAAAGTTAGTCTGGAAAGCAAAGATCACTTTTGAGATGGGTGTTGCGCTTTACTCTGTGTAACCGACTAGACAGCCTACTTTTAACACTGTTTTTGTAACCTAAGTCAATGTGTGCATTTATGTGAGAAATCAGCGTTTGAGGATAGAGTTGGATGCACATATTTTTATTTTACCTTTATTTAACTAGGCAAGTCAGTTAAGAACAAATTCTTATTTTCAATGATGGCCTAACAGTGGGTTAACTGCCTGTTCAGGGGCAGAATGACAGATTTGTACCTTGTCAACTTGGGGGTTTGAACTTGCAACCTTCCGGTTACTAGTCCAACGCTCTAACCACTAGGCTACCCTGCCGCCCCTATGGGCCAAAAGAGACAGAAACCTTACCTCAGGTCTAGGGACAGTGGGACCCTGACGATCTTAATTGACAGCACTTGATTTGCTTATCTAGCTTTGGCTCAGCACCTAGATCTGGTTGCTGCCACCTGAGGGATGGAGTGTGGAAGTTTATCCTGAATAGTGTGTTTGTCTACAGTGCCTTCTGAAAGTATTCACACCACTTGACAGCTTCAAAATGTTGTTGTGTTACAGCCTGAATTTAATATAATACTGGAATATCAAACTGGAATAATATCAAACTGGAATTATGTTTTTTTGTTTTTTTATTTTATTTTTAACAATCGAATTACAGACGAAAGGCTGAAATGTCTTGAGTCAATTATTCAACAACTTTGTTATGGCAAGCCTAAATATGTTCAGGAGTAAACATTTGCTTAACAAGTCATATAATATGTTGCATGGACTCACTCTGTGTTCAATAATAGTGTTTAACATTATAATTTTTCATTACATTACAACCTCACCTCTTTGCCACATATATAATTATCTGTAAGAAGGGCACCTGTTGGTAGACATTGAATATCCCTTTGAGCAATGAGAAGTTATTATTTACACATTGTATGATGTCTCAATACCCCCAGTCACTACAAATATACAGGTGTCCTTCCTAACTCAGTTGCCAGAGAGGAAGGAAATCACTCAAGGATTTCACTATGAGGCCAATGATGACATTAAAACAGTTACAGAGTTTAATGTCTGTGAAAGGAGAAAACTGATGATGGCTCAACAACATTATAGTTACTCCACAATACTAACCTAATTGACAGAGTGAAAAGAAGGAAGCCGGAACAGAATCCAAATATTCAAAAAAATGCATTCTGTTTGCAATTTTGGCACTAAAGTAATCCTGCAAGAAATGTGGCAAAGTAATTTACTTTTTGTCCTCAATACAAAGTGTTATGTTTGGGGCAAATCCAATACAACACATTACGGAGTACCACTCTCCATATTTTCAAGCATAGTGATGGCTGCATCATGTTAAGGGTATGCTTGTAGTAATTAAGGACTCTGGAGTGTTTCAAAATAAAAAAGAAACAGAATGGAGCTAAGCACAGGCAAAATCCTAGAGGGAAGTCTGGTTCAGTCTGCTTTCCATCAGACACTGGGAGATGAATTCACCTTTAAAACACAAGCCCTAATTTAAATTGGAGAGGTTTACCAAGAAGACAGTGAATGTTCCGAGTTACAGTTTTGACTTAAATCTATTTGAAAATCTTTGGCAAGACCTGAAAATGGTTGTCTAGCAATGATCAACAACCAATTTGACAGAGCTTGAATTTGATTTTTAAGAATAATGGGCAAATGTTGCACAAATCCAGGTGGAAAGCTCTTAGAGACTTACCCAGAAAGACTCACAGCTGTATTTGCTGCCGAAGGTGCTTCTACAAAGTTTTGACTCAGGGGTGTGAATACTTACGTAAATTAGATTGTTCTGTATTTAATTTTCAATAATACTTTGTGAGAGAGAAAAAATATCAGCGAAATGCTGTAACACAACAAAATGTGGAATAAGTCAAGGGGTATGAACTGTACACTGTATGTCCTAACACTAACAATAACCTAACACTAACCTTCCCCCCATATTGTGTGTGTGTGTGTGTGTGTGTGTGTGTGTGTGTGTGTGTGTGTGTGTGTATGTGTGTGTGTGCGTGTGTGTGTGTGTGTGTGTGTGTGTGGTGGGACTGGAGATGCACACTTCTTTGATGACATTCTTCCCAGCCAGCCTCTTGTGTTGTCAGTCCACTTTTTTAAACACAACTTAAACTGGGGAAATTAAGCAGCTTTTAAGTAGCAAAACTAATGCTTTATACCTGGTTATGAGCCTAATAGAGCAATAAGAAGTAGCTAAACTCTGATTAAACCAACCGATTTGGACAAATCTCCCACTTACCAACACAGTAAATGACATCAACATGACTAAATAAAGAGAAAGCAGTTATCTGAACAGATTTGATGCATACAAATTATGCTATCTCCAGTATTTCCCTTATTTTTGTCTTAGGGCTTTTGTATTTCAACCTTTTTTTCCCAGAATCTATAAACTGTTTGGTTGTCAGTGTTTGTAAATTCATATTTAGGCTACTATGTAGGTTAAGAGTACATAATATCTGTTTCTAAACTAAACCACTATTGTACTCTTTAGGAGCTGGTGAAAGAGAAAGTTGATGCTGACATCCAACTCATGAAGAATACTACAAACACATAAAACCACGTCCTGTAAATCAATGCAAACCTAGGGAATCAGCTGAGCACTCCAGACCACACAGTGCTCTACAGTCGCTACTGTACGTTAGAACGAATATTACAACTCCTCTGGAAATAATTGTTTCGTCACTTTTCTGTCCCAAATTAAGTCTGTCCGTCTGTCATTTGTAAAATCACCCAAAAATATTTTATAGATTTCATTCAACGTTTGTGCAATCATTTGACATATGTATTTAAGAATATAAATACAATACAACCTGTTATTTGATATATTAGTTGGCCCTATACTTTGTGAATATTTTCTTGACTGTTGATACCCATACGCTTCAGCACTTTCACCTTAACATTTTAATTATCCTAAGTGTTTATGATTTGGATGATAATTCGCTCTTCAACGTTATTCCACAAATATGTGGATAGACCAGAGGACACGTGTACAAATGTGTGCCTGATAAAAAGGGGAGAGATGTTATGTCTTTGGTTACATCTTGTAAGGGTATTTTAGAGGTAAAACCTCAAGCTTGAGGCGAGTCAGAATCTTGGAGTAATGTTGTCTGAGAGAGTCTCGCGCCCAGGTTGCTCAGAGGTCGATCGAGTCCCAGCCCCTGTCATTTCCCTTCCCCTGTCATTTCCCTTCTCGCACTCGGCGTTCCTCGGTTTTGCCCCGTGAGCACACTGCCCCTATTAATTCCTCAGGAAATGCGCTTCCTCGAGGCCTGGCCCTGCATCCCACTCCTGCAGAATGTCTCTCAATCTAGACGTTCTGTGTGCCCGGTCCAAGCACAGCGCTCCCGGGAGGCTGCTTCTACTCTACATAATGACCTCTGTCGTTTTGTCGTTGACTCCTGCTGCAATATGTGGAAAATTAACCGCTTGACCAATCCCGCTAAAGTCGATGTCCGCGCCCCCGCGGAAATCTAATTAGCATAATAATAAAACATCCCAATAAAATCTATCAGTTTAAGACAGAGATATATTTTTTTATTGCATTGGGTGAGTCTCAGTCTACTGCATCCGCCTATGTTGCACTTCTGCATTTGCGGTGAAAGGTGACAGAGCTGGAGCAGTGTTTGTCAGACCATGAGACATTCCAAAAATCGGTCTTCTTACAAAAGCGTCTGTAGCATCCGAATGGTTTGACCTTCAAGCTATTATGAAGAGATTGAAAGATGAGACTCTCACGAGCATGTGCATGTCAGTTGTTTTGCTCTAGGAAACCCACAGCCCTCACAAGACCAGTCTGAAGGTCCCATACCCGTTTTAAAAAATTAAAATATATATGGAGACTGTTTAATGCCAAAAATATGGGGTTAGATACACACATAGACATATATATGAATATATATATGCATGTATGTATATGTTTCCTGACATTTCTTATATCCCTTAGATACAGGAGAGACACTTCAGAACAAACTTCACTTTGATATGTTTTTGGGACTATCTGTTGTTCCATCTAGTGAATATGTTATTCAATGCGTTTGTTTGGGTTAATAGCAGTAAGACCCAAAATAACTTTTCATAAATAAAATATGTTATATATTTTTGGGATACTTCAAGGGGTCTTAATATCAAGTAGATAAATGATCCTTGTTATGACCTTCTTAAAACGATTCCATATAACGTCGGGAACCCTTTGACATTTTTTCTTAAATTGAAAATGTAAGGTTTCAAAGTAAGTTTGCAAAGAGGGAACGAACTGATTTGTATAGATTTGCCTGCCTGCCTCTCTCTTTTTTTTCTTAAAGACATCACCTCGAACATTTAAACTCACAGTTTGACCATTGGAGACAGCGCTGCATCTGTGTGGACCTGTAATTGGTAACAGATGAAGCTTTGAGGTTGGCCCTGGAGCCCAGCAGAACCCGGCTGCGAGCGAAAACACACCAGTTTCCACTGTGCCGAGTCTCCTCCTCGCGCCCTACCGGCCCCACACAGGTGCACGGGCCCAGCCGCGCGCCACCACTAACTGCAGCAGAACTGTGCTGGTCGAGGCTTGTCTTGTCTGGACTTACTAGAAAAGAACGCGAGAGGAGTGTGTGCCATCACCATATTTTTCAGAAGAACTTGGCTATGAAAAACTCAAATAATAATTTCGACAGTAAAAGAGTAGACCAAAATAAAATTAAATACTCTAACAATCTCCTGAAATGGTGGTCTTTAAAAAAACGTTTTTATCGCGCTCTGTTCATTACCCGTAGGCTATTCCTAATGTGTGAAATGGAGGGTATAGCTTTGTATTGCTAATATATTTGCCTCAATTTGAATATAAGGTCTCATTAAAATGTTTGGTTTCATGAATATGATCCAAATGTAATATATACAGGCCCGAGTCAAATCATTGCCTTACCAGTTTGGAATGCATTCTCAATGTGTTTTTGTTTTTCGTGTCATAGGTCACCGTTTAAAATCAGCTATCACCTGTTCTTCATAAAGCAACAGAGAATTAATGAAAATACACCACGTCCATAGCCTAGTAGGCTATAGGCTATATACTCTTTAAATAAATCAAAAGTGAGAGTGAAAAGAGAGCGTGAATATAGAAAAACGCCAGCGGAAATGGCGTCCTTAAGTCATCTGAACCCTATTAGTGCTTAGCATTTCTGACATTCTCCACTGCCTCGATAAATAAACAAGTAAAGGGGAAATTGTTTGGTAAGTGGAACTCTGTAATTGGATTTATCTCTAATAAAACATAGCAGATTGAGATTACCATCAGAAAGGGCCCCAAATACTGATGCGGTATGAACATTCATCTAAAATGTTGTTTGTTTGTCTTTTTCCTGTAAGATTATTTGTGTGCTATTTCTAAAGGCTGACTGTCACCAACTGATGAGCGAATAGAGAAGCATGAGATCGTCTCGATTACCCGAGAACCCGTACAAAAGCATTTAATTGTTCATTCTCTTGTCACTTGGATAGCCTATATGTCTAGTTTATAGCAATACTGTATCGAGTAGCCTAAATTCATAGTTTACTGTTCGCTGTTTACATAGTGATAATTACTGTTTCGTGTTCTCCTTTTCTTTCCAACATATTGACTCATAATCATAATCCTTGAATTGGTGTTTGGCATATCGGTTTACGACAGTTGATAGGTATAAGCCTGGCTCAATTACACTATTGTAATAGAACCTATCGTGTCTTAGAACCACTAAACGTCCCCACGAAGCAGTGGCAATCTTCACCGTCACTTCTGATTTTTCCGATTGGTTTGGAAAATGGCGCGCCTTCAAGCGTTTTGATCTCGCCAGCTCCTTGGCTCCCCCGGATTTTGCACCGAGGCCTGCCCGCATATGACCGGCCTGGGCGATGAGACAGACGTGACACTCCTGTGGTTAGATTTATCCCCACCACGACCTTAAACAGTGCTTAGTAAATTATGTCTTAATGTATCAGACGTGTTAAACAGAGCGAAGATTGAATGACCGTAGATCATTTTTTGGGACATATTCATGCATTATCTTGAAGGCGGCCAGAAGTGTTGGGTTTGTAGGCCTTAACAACTTAATTGAAAGGCGAGGGGAGGGTCTCAGCGAAGCGTTACACATCCTCTCTCTCTCTGTGTGTGTGTGTGTGTGTGTGTGTGTGTGTTGTGTGATATTGCTGTTGCCTGGCAAATTGATTTGATAAACTCTTGCCCCTGACGCCATGTCAGTCTGTGTGAGCATTGAGCGAATGGTCATGACATTCCAACAGACATTCTCACGTTCACTCATTACGTTTTTAATTACGTGTTTAGCTCATTGTGGAATGTGCAACACCTAACAAATAGTCAAATACAGTTTAATAGTCATGGGGAAATTGTGTTGTTGTGGTCATACTTAGGCTACTTTAATCAAGGCTATTATTAGAATATTGCCTGCGAGGTCAGCGATCTTTTCCTATACCAGGCTGTTTGTTTTAACCTAATTCTTTCATAACTATAATGCATAATGCATAGTTTGAAAGTTAAAATCCTTTATTTCATATCTGTCCAAATTCCTTTATTTCTTGACAAAATTATTTTTCTAGTATTAAATCAAGAGTTAAAACAAGTCCGGTTATCGTTATTGCAGCAGAACTCCTCGCCTTGATTAAATATTATCTGTGTCCATAAAATGAGTATTTAGCAACCCATATTTAATTAACGTGTAATAACTTAATTTTAACCTCAATATTAATAACGTGTTCATTTGCATAACGCCTTATTTTATCTGAAAAACTGATCACATGCATTATTTTTGTCATAAAGGCAAGCACTCCCCTCACTATCTGTCAACCTAAATAAAGTTCAAATCAATAGTAGGCCTACAGAATGTATTATTTTACAACACTTGAACCTTCTTTAAAGATATGCCTGTCTCCACAAAAAAATTATGTGGAGACAGGCATATCTTTAAAGAAGGTTCAAGTGTTGTAAAATAATACATTATTTTTGTGTAAACGCCTAGGCTATAGTGTAGCCTATTAGCTAGTGCTGTGCATGTATGTAGTTGTGCGTGTGGAGGAGGGTGGCCAAGTAACCCAATCGATTAGTCATCTCTGTCTTGTCAACAGTAATAATCCATGATGTGTTCTGAGGTTTGTGTAAACAGCGCGGGAGAGTGGCAGCTTCAGAAAGCAACCGGTGCTCATATAGTGGCAGCACGTCGTTTCGCATTTTTATGAAGCATTGTTGACATCCTCCCCATTGACCTCTACCTCTCGCTCTGCCTTTTCCGTCCCATGAAAAATGATTCCGCGCGCTGATTGAATTTTATTCCTTCCTGACCTGGCCCGTTCGTGACAGCGCCATCCATCTTCGTGCGCCGACTTGAAGTTCGTTTATTACTTCGGAAAGAATCTGATGAATTTTATTAGCGCGATTATGGCTAGGCATCTATGAGAGACGATCAACATTTGAATTATCTGCCTATTGAAATATTGCTCGGCCACTATTATATTTCAATCTAATTATATGTGTATTGTTGTGATACAGCCTATGCCAATGCATAGATCTACATGTATAGTTGTTTATTTTGTGTTGTCGTGATAAAAACGGTACAGCCTCTAACCAGTAGACTACAAGGAAGTTGTTTTTATTAGGCTACTGATACACCAATGGTTTATGCGCCATAATAAAATGTGGATAAAACCATCCAGGTTAATAAGCAACATTAGCAGTGTTTATTACTACAGACTAACAGCCTGGAACAGGTCGACGGACTGGAACAATTTTGGTTTGGGCTGTCAAGCAGCCTAGATTGAGTGGAGCATTTGTGCCGCGGTGTAGTGTTGCCTGTTCACTTGCTCCATTCTCGATCCAATAGATTCACAAATGCAAGCAATCACAACAATGACACATTTTCACTGACAACCAGAGAGAAGTCAATCTCCGACCCAGTCCTGCCTCCCCTACTTGCCCTACAGACACACCTGCATTACATTTGGGCCTCAGCAAAGCGCTGGTGTCAGAGAGTAAAACTATCTCCTCTCCTCCACTGTTCCTCCACTGTTCTTTAATCCACAGAGCCCGGGGCCGACTGGCTGCTGGTTCTGGCTCAGCGCGGAGGTATGTGATATAATGCATATAGGCTAAATTCATTATTCTCATATGTTTGACTGAGCCCCAGGCTGTGTCCCAAATGGTACCCTATTCCCATATATAGTGCTCTACGTTTGACGCCCTGGCACTAGGGAATAGGGTGTCATTTGGGAGGGCCCCCAGTCAGTTACTCCGTGTAATAGTCAGACCCAGGGCCACATGCTTAGAGGCCGCGGATTAGGGAGGAAGGGAGGGAGAATATTGTCTTTGACACAGTAAGCAAGCAGATGCTTTCTGACATCCCTGTACACTCAATTAACGAGCAAATTGCCCAAGCTGTAGTGACTACCAATTGTTACTCTATTGGAACGATGAAGTAGCTTGACTGGTGGTGGTCTGCTGCACAAACATGTTCGTTTTTTTTTTTAAGGAAACCACTACAATTTTGTTGTGAATTTGTTTAAACTGCAAATTTGTTGTATCTGCAATTCAAACAGTCAAGCTACAGTAATATCTTAGCAGTGATTATTTTAAAACATTTTAAATGGTACAAATTGGTGTGTATTTAATTAAAGGAAATAATAATAATAATAACGATATAGTAATGCAAAAGAAGATAACACATTTTCACCAGATCTTGTCCTATAGCATTATCAATACATTTTCTTGAAACCGACATACATATTTTTTTAAACAATATCTAGATGAACAATTATACTTTTAATTCCTAATTTAAATTAATTCAAAGTCTCTCTCTCTCTCTCTCTCTCTCTCTCTCTCTCTCTCTCTCTCTCTCTCTCTCTCTCTCTCTCTCTCTCTCTCTCTCTCTCTCTCTCTCTCTCTGTGTGTGTGTTGTTGGCAATGTTTTACGTAATCTTTAACAAGTTGCTGCAGCAACCAAACATCTGGCAAAGATAATATTTCAGGTATGCGTGGTATAACTAAGCGTCCGTAAACACACGTGGCCACTCCAAACAACAGCCGGATACGCTGGCACCGGGGAGCTAGTAGCCTAAACAGCGACCTAGCCCTCCATCAATAGCCGTGTTACAACGTTTGGCTCCTGGCTCGCCCTGCACCAAGGACCCGTTAAACTAAAGGAGGCCTGGAGGTCAAGATGATGACAGAGTATCTCATCTCAGGGGGAAAAAAAGCCAAGCCAAGCTTACATATGTTGTCACCAAATTGACTCCACATCCCTCCTCAATATAGCCTTATGATTTTAGAATATAAATTACTACGGTATCTTAATTGCACAAACACAACATTTGTTTGTGTAGTTATGTATCTCTCTCTCTCTCATCTCTATCCCTCTCCTCTGTCTCTCTATCTCAGATTGTGTGCTGTAGTTCTGTGGAACATTTCATTTCTGCTGACTACACAAATATAGGCCAAGGCAGAGGAGTGGGCCCAGTAGCCTACATCTTATTTTAGCTTTTTATAACAAAGCAAACATGCCCAAATATTGCAAACCCTGCATTCAAGATAGTCCTAAATGTAGAAACAAAACTAGCTTTTTGCTCATCATTATTTTGATTGGATGTTTTGGACACACCAATCGTATTTCCCCCTCTAGCACATCCCATAGCCTAAGGAGAGGTATGTTGAAACATTTGTTATGTTACCATAACAATAGCCTATCCTTTCACAGGAATAACTAACAATTACACGGAGATATATCACAAACCCTGGGTACTTGCATAATACACTACAAGCCCAGGAACAAACATATAGCCTATAATACATCCTTTCGGATTACAGTACATGTAATACATCAGAACAATCGGATTAGTGGCTGTAGCCTTGTGTGTGTGTAGTATTGCTTTACCTTGTAATAATACTGGGACTCATGAGATTGTCACCTCGTTGAAACTGTTTGTGTTTTTACAGGGATTTCTCAAGAAAATAAACCAATGCAACTCACTACAGACTGCAACGTTTGCTAGCAGAACAAAACTGCGTGCTGATGTACCCCAATAGGCCTCATTATTGTAGCAGGGCCATAAGGCCATCACAGTACATCAAGACAAGAAATAGAACGCCTTAATTACTCTAAATAGCCGCCGTAAATGTAGTCACACTGTGTGAGGTGTTTTGTACCATCGTTTATGTTTCATATAATTAATTCGATATACAGAAGACAAACGTCCCCTGCAGTTTGTTTATGTTTAGGCATACCTCAGTCTTTTAAAATGACACATTATTTGAACCATAGGCCTATATACAAATGACGTCTATGTACGAACAGAAAATGCAACATGACACCTAATTTTGCAATAATAGGCCAAACTTTTATTTTACATTGCGTCCCTTATTCTAAAGCCAGGACAATATAGGCCTCTATGGCGAGCTAATAAACACGTCAGATTTAAATCAAATAGATTGGCAATTTATTAGACAAACAATGCAATGCCTTCAGAATACTTATAACACATAAGACAAAACATTTAATAGAATAGGTCGGTATACAAGTTCCCCTCCTTTTTTATAAAATAACAATTCCTAGGACAATTTTAGGCAGCTGAATTTGGAAACTTAGTCCAGAACATCCAACTAGAATCCCTTACTTTCTAATAATAAATTACTATATGCAATTTACAATCAATAACACGTTTATAAAAGGGTGGATGTTAAAACAACAATCTTTAAAAACAAAGTTCCCGAAGTGAGAGAGAAAAAAACTTACGTGTTTTTTGGTGTTGTAACACACCCCTCTGTCTGACATACACACCAGAACAAATCTCATCTCTCTCAATATGTTTAGTCCATTCTGTGAGGAATAATGGACCGGTATGAGGAAGGTTTAAGTACAAAAAGATGAAAATATATATATTAAAGTTATTCGTTTTTTTTTTTTAAACATGGTTTTGTTGTTTTTAGAACTTGCTGCAGTCATAAACGAAAGCTCCGGAAGTACGGTAGATGGATTGACCGGAGGGGAAAGCCATTTGACAGCTATTATTCCCGTTAACCGGGGAGCTATTCAAACCGATCCGTTGAGACTCGAACATCTCTCGCACCGAGTGGAAGTTCTGTTGCTGTGCCGGGTAGCTCGTGCCCAGATGTCCCAGGTCCCCGTACCAGGACGCGAGCCGGCCCTGGTGCGCGTGGTGACCACCATCCTGTCCCACGCTCAGGTTGCCATGCCCGAGCGGGGATGTGGTCGTCGTGGTGATGGAGTAATCGGACAGTGTCTCGTCCACCGTGGTGGAGGGCGCGAGGTGGCCGCCTCGGTCTCCGGCGTACAAGCTCATGGCTTGCATGTTGCAATGGTATGTAGCGTTAGAGTTCGTGGAGATGGAGTTCTGGTTGCAGTTTGGTGAGTTGTAAGCAGACGTCTGGTTGGGGGAATAGTTGAGCGATAGAGAGGGGGTTATACCTGTCCTAGAGGATGCGATAAGAGGGGACGTGAGCTCCGTGGTGCCCTGGGGCGACCCCCGAAGTGAGGTCATGATGTTGTCCACGCTGAAGCCCTGCGCCGCCGCCTGGATGTGGTGGTGATGCTCGGGGCCCTCCATTGAGAGGGACCGGGCGGAGGGCACACTGTGCGGGCTGCCGGTGGACATACTACTGCTGCTACCAGGACTCTCTGTTTTGGGCACAGGTAAGCCTGGGGACTCGGCCTGTGGAGGAGTAGAAGTCCCGTTCTCCGTCTTTATATCCTGGATGCGCACGGGCTGGGAGCCTTGCACGGGCTGCTCGTTCTCCAGGTCAGGGGCTCCTCTCCTTGACGAGTCCTTGCCTTGCCTGTCATCCTTGTCCTTCTGAACATTACTCTTCTTGAACCGTCTGCGACGCCTCAGGAAGCTGCCGTTCTCGAACATGTTGTAGGAGTCCGGATCCAGAGTCCAGTAGCTGCCTTTACCCGGCTTCTTATCGTCCCGGGCCACTTTGACGAAGCACTCGTTGAGGGACAGGTTGTGCCGGATGCTGTTCTGCCAGCCCTGCTTGTTATCTCGGTAGAACGGAAACCTCTCCATGATAAATTGATAAATCCCATTCAGTGTCACCTTCTTGTCTGGTGAGTTCTGTATCGCCATGGTGATGAGGGCGATGTAGCTGTATGGAGGTTTGACCATGTCCTTGGGCTGGTGCTGCGGGGTGTACGGTCCGTACGCACGCGCCATGCTGGCCTGGTACTGGTCTTGGGCCGGGTGAGAGTACATACTCATGGGAGCAGACATACCGGTGTATCCTCCACCGGTCGCGGCCCGGTAGTAGCTCTGGTCACTGCTAATATAAGGCACGACGCCAAGGGAGTTAGGACTGGAGACGGAGTAGCGCGCCTGCATTCTCTCCTCCTCGCCTTCCCGTAAAGTTTGAAAGAATGAAGAACTCTCCCAAAAGTTTCAGCCGGACGGGGATGGGTAGCTCCGGTTTCCTTCGCAGTCTCCTTTGCTTTATTTTCTGTTTGTTGCGAAGGGAGTTTGGGGAAATATGTTTAGCCTAAGCCACGGCTCGCCAGGGTGACTGGAGTGAAGGCTGCGCACAGTCTACTGAGGCGAACATTGAGAAAACTACAGCTCAAGCATCCGTCACGACAGAGAAACTTGTTTTACTCTGTTCACATTTTGGCCTGTGGCTGCTCCTCCCCGAATGCGTTCCAACATCCAATCCGATGGGAGCTCAATTCGAACGTGCACGAGGAAAAGCAAAGTTGCAGCAGTCAGAGATCCTTCCAAGCTGTGTTAGACACACAGGCACGCACACACACACACACACACACACACACACACACACACACACACACACACACACACACACACACTGAAATTAAACAAGGAGAGGTGTGCGGAACTCCCAGCTCACGTAAGATGATTTGAGGGACAACACTATAGTATTGCTCAATTTGCCAACGGTTTGTGCAATATTGAACAATTAACATAGGCCTATTTAAAGTATATGGCTTAATATTCATATTATCTGTTTTTCATACATATTCACATACCGTATATTTTTGCTACAATGTGTAACATAGTGTGTAAAATGAAAGCTTGTAGGGCAAAATGTACAATTACACGAAGTCTTCAATCATTTCACCTCATTTGAAATTAATTACTTGTTTATACATTTAAAAACGTTTTCTATATATGTTTTTTGTATTACCTTGCTATAAGTCTATATTGAATATAAAACCAGAAAGTTTATTTTAATTTGGTATTCTCTTTATGGATGACAGTACAATTTTACTATAATTTTTCCGTGCCAATCTCATGGGTTACAAATGAAATGAATCTATAAAACATTATATAATCAATAACAGCAATGCTAATTCAACTACACAACTAACTTGAATTTATGTTATTTAAAGCACAAAAGCACAAAATCAAATGTTGGCTAAAAGACCAGGGGCATTTTAGGCTCCCAAGTGGTGCAGCGTGATCGGGAGTCCCACAGGGCAGCGCACAATTGGCCCAGCGTATTCCGGGTTTAACCGGGGTATTTTTAGTAGTTAAATAGAGGTTAAATAAAATCACATGTAATCACTGCCCTGTAATCTTTTCTGATGGGCACAGCACAACAGAATGAGAGGTGTCAGAGATTCCACATGATGTAAATGACTAACCTGGAGGAGGGATGGATGCCTATTTTATTACCTTATTACTGTCACTGCTTCAAACGCTTTTAACAGGCTTTGATTATCATTCTTAAACTCGGCCTTTATTCTTCCTATAGCCTATAATGAAGAATGCATAGGGTCTTACCACAGGCCTACCACATATTAGCCTACCGATATCAAAAGGCACACTAGATTTAATCGACAGCAACATGCTGATATGATATCAGTGCTCTCCTCTGCTGTTTGGGTCCGTGATGCTGAGTTCATCAACATACGCCACGATCTAAATATTTCAATGCAAGCACGGATTTAGTGTCAAAAGGTGCTAACAACGACATCACTGTATTAGGAATTGCTCACAGGCCATCCCTTTATTAGGAATTAGACTACCTATTGCCTATATGAGTATTACAATATTTTGTTAACAAATGATAATTGTTGTAGGCGTACGTGAATTTTGATATAACTATCTCAGCCAAATTAACTTTTGTTCTAATGTAGGCCTGGGTTACTGTTACTCAGTGTAGGCCATGTTTGGGGGATATTATTGCAACTGCATTTTAGACGTCTCAATATTTTTTATTAGTAGGCCTATTAGTATCATTAGCCAAATAAAATAAAATAAACTATCTGTAATAGACCATCTACATAACTGTCACATCTGTGTCATTCTAGTGTTGGATCTTGATGGTGGGAAGTAGAGGCGAGTTACGCCTGGTGAAATTTCTCTAAACGTCTGTGAGTGTAAGATTTACTGTTAATTTCTAATTGTTCATTTCACTTTTGTTTACTATCCGTTTCACTTGCTTTGGCATTGTAAACATGTTTCCCATGTCAATAAAGCCATTTGAATTGAGAGAGAGAGAGAGAGAGAGAGAGAGAGAGAGAGAGAGAGACATCCTAGGTTTGGGGCTTACAGACCCGGGAATGTTTACCTAATTCACTGACTTTACTTTACTTTTAATGGGACTGCCCGCCTAGTTAATAAACACACTGCCACAGTGTTCCCGAGAAAAATACCAAAATAGGTATAATATTATAACTGTTGATTAAAATAAATTACTTGCTGAATTATATAAACTTGGTAAATTAATGTTAATTTCTCAATTAATTAATATTTGGTTCGATTTGTCATAAATAATAGGCCTCGGCAAGAAATAGGTAGCCTTACAGTACATGATTGTTTCCTATAACATACAAAGCTAGGGTCAAATTACATCTGAGCAGCAACGCAATCATTCAAATAAATTAATAGTTCTGTATTCATTTAGAATAACAATTATATTCGAAGGTTAACATGTTGTTATTAATAGCAATGTTTGGGGGGCTAGGCATTATTTGCATGGCCTTTATTTGAATTAGTTTGGTATTCAAAAACTGCATGGCGCATTTAATATTAGATTCAATAAAAAAATAAAGTTACGGCTGCAAAACATTGTATTTTCTGTGTAGAATCAAGGTGACTTATTTTGAATTCACTTAAACAATTTGGCAAGATGTTATCAATAATTTCCTTTACTTACAATTCAGACGATTGTGTATTGGTGTAAATTGTAATATTTCGATGGCATCGACAGTATTTTCTCCGTTATATTAGTTTGGGGATCCACATATCAGAAATAGAATGTGGCCGAGAAAGCATACACCACATCCATATTTTTATGTAAAAGTAAGCTAATGTGCTAAATGTGTTAATGTTTTATGATAAGAAAGATTTAAATTCAGATTAGCCACTGGCGTAGAACTGATCGTTTTTCAAATCTTGAAGTCTATGGACAGCTTTTTGGAACTTAAAAATCAATGGAACTTTCCACTCACTGACTGCTCTGGTCTCGGCATTATAATTGTAGTGATATATCACATTTTACGAGCCTGTTCCCTTCTCACGTTTTAGGACTAAACGGGGGAGGTGTTCCCAGAACGAAACAGTAAAAGCTCAAATAAATAGACGTGGTATGCTGGTCTAGAATAGTCAAAGAGGGCAAACAGTGTAAGAGAGAAATATGAAGAAAAAAAATACCAACGCGACGAGGTCTAGGCTTTTGACCTCGTCGGGATTCTTTCATAAATACTGAGGGAGTCATAAGACCATAGACAGAGCAATACGACTTGGAGGAAACTGTTCAACACAAGCCGCTAGCTCAGCCACCTGCTACAGGGACCAGTGGTTCGTGGGTATGCAGCGCCCCCTACAGACATTGAATGCCATTGGCTTGCATGTCAGTGAATGGTCGATCAAGGCCAGGGGTGCTGTAGTTTACATAGTTCACATTACGTTTTCGATGTGAATTTAATATTACATGTATAGGTTAGGCAATTTCTCTTATTTGAGATACACAAGATGTAGCTTACTGTCGCTTAACACATGTACGCTACCCTTCTATGAATTCAAATCCTGAAGAGGGTGAACGGTTTGACAAAAAGAGACGGGTTTTCATAATAAAAAAGTTATGGATGATGACAGGCGCGAAAATCTGATATCAACTTTGGAGGGGACAATTACATTACATTTTCTCAAGAGCAATTCCTGAGGGGGACACCAAAAGTAGTGCTGTGTCACATAGCGTACGTTGTAATATGTTAAATGTATATTGAAGAACCATAATTACTACTACTGGATAATTGATAGGTACAGTAGTTAACTGAAGGGTTGTCCCAACTTGTTCAAATGTTTAAATCATTATAATACTACAAATAATAATAGTTATAACACTGTTCCTTATCTGCCCAGTATGTAGCTGGTTAAATAAAGGTGAAATAAAATAAAGTTCCCTGGCGACAATTTAGCTTTTGCAACAAGACCATTAAATATATTTTAGACAATGGTAGAAGAGGGTGTAGTTCTGTTCAGTTTATCGCTAACCTTATCACGGGGACTTTGAAGCACTACAGCTGCATGCTGATCTTGGAATAAACTGACGATAGCAAAGATTCCATCTTTGACGACGCCACATAAATGGAATAGGTACTAACTATCTTGATTGTCAATGTTTGCTTTAGTTTGCGCGCTAGCTCTGCAAATTCAGCTAGTGTGTGAACCCTGCCAACATAAAAATAAAAAAAAAACATTGAATTGGCGCGATTGACTGGATTAACCTCACGTCAGTTACGTGCATTGAGAGCCTTTCGGACAGTAGATACGAACCCTCTATTACCTAATGAACTGGCAGTGGATCAAACCATTGTGGGGCAAAGGGCGGGGGGGTCGCAATCTTTTGAAACTTAAAAACGCGCTATTAAGTGTCTATAATCAGCACAAGTGCTTTCATTGCGTATTATTAATATTATTGAAATGACATAGTTATGTTTACAGTGATATATTGGGGGGGGGACAAATCATATTTTTCCCAGGATCGTGTCCCCTCGTCCCCCCTGCGATTTCCGCCTATGGATGATGATGACAGATTTACGGGGTAAAAGGAACAAGGATTGTCAGAAACTCGATGCTTTTCTACTCTCAGATTTTAATGGTAAGGAAAAGAAAGCATAAAAAACAACGATTCGAGGCTAAATTCATCAGCCGTGTCGGGATTCGACACAGGATCGAGTATGTTCGATCTTGGTAGAAAATGCCTCCCGAATTTGCTACACTTGTTAATTCCTGGTGGCACATCCTCCAGGAACTAACACATCCTTGACTAATTGCTATAGTGGGTAGAGGCGCAGGTACCCGCTAACACATCCTCGAAAAAATTACTTTCCTGACATATAAACATATTGCATGTTACAAACAGTTACATGACCTACAGCATGTAGGTCATGTAACTGTTTGTAACATGCAATATGTTTAGTGGACTTCACAGGACAGATGTTGCTATTCGGTTTTGTGATGAAACAAAGGTGTGGTGGAATTTATTCTGCCACTGTGTTTTCTTGTCTCGGCCTTAGGTCTATACGTCACAGGTTAAAGAGCAAACAACGCAATTATCACAACACATAGGTTGTACTATGGCGTTTTTCTAATGGCTTGGCTTCCCCAGTGATTTTACCCAAGCACCACTACTACTACATTCACTTTGGTCACACAACTACATGAAGCCCCCCTCTTCAAGAGAGACCCAGTTAAGGACAGAATCTCATAAGGTCTGGATGACTGGCCTACTGCAACCTGTGAGTCGTCACTGCCCCCATGTGTTTTAATTCTCGTATTGCATTCTATAAAAACTTCACAGGTCACCCTGTAAAACTCTCTCAGCACTTTGGCACCCTGTAATGTTACACACACACACACACAAACACACACACACACACACAAAGTGTCCAGTCTCCACCCACCCAAGAGTGCTCTGGAGCACAGCCTCCCGCAATGCTTTTGGGACCACCACCTGCCACCTCTCCTCTCCCGTAGCTGACTCCTTCCATGTCCGCTGTAGCATGCCATCAGCCAGCCGCAGTCTCTCAAACTTTGACCACAACCCTTTGGTCGCAAGTGAGAGCGCTGCAACCTCTTCCCACGGTGGCCTCAGCTGCGCCTCTACCCACTGTAGGTCTGTGTCCCATCCCTGCTGCTGCCCCCATTCAGGCACATCGACAGTCTGCATTCTCACATAGGTATTCCTCTTGTCCAGATGGGTTAGGGCAGTGTGCAGTGTGGTGTGTGGTTGAGATTGCATCGTCTGTGGACCTATTTGGGTGGTAAGCAAATTGGAGTGGGTCTAGGGGTGTCAGGTAGGGTGGAGGTGATATGGTCCTTGACTAGTCTCTCAAAGCACTTCATGATGACGGAAGTGAGTGCTACGGGGCAGTAGTCATTTAGCTCAGTTACCTTAGCTTTCTTGGGAACAGGAACAACGGTGGCCCTCTTGAAGCATGTGGGAACAACAGACTGGGATAGGGATTGATTGAATATGTCCGTAAACACACCAGCCAGCTGGTCTGCGCATGCTCTGAGGGCGCGCCTGGGGATGCCGTCTGGGCCTGCAGCCTTGCGAGGGTTAACACGTTTAAATGTTTTCCTCACTTCGGCTGCAGTGAAGGAGAGTCCACATGTTTTCGTTGCAGGCCGTGTCAGTGGCACTGTATTGTCCTCAAAGCGGGCGTTTCACGCGAATGCTGCCATCAATCCACGGTTTCTGGTTTGGGAATGTTTTAATCGTTGCTATGGGAACGACATCTTCAACTCACATTCTAACCACTCTCTCCCCCTCTGGCCCCACCTGGGCCAGCACTCCACCCATGCCCACATTGCTTGCGTCTGTGTCCAGGATAAAGAGGAAGGTGAGGTCAGGGGGGAGCACGGGGGCCTCGATCAATGCACGTTTGAGAGTTTTGGCCTCCTCGCACTCCACTGTCCAAGTGAAGGCCTTGTTTTTCGGTGGCAGGCAGTTCAGGGGAGCAGTAATACTTGAGAAGCCCCGTACAAACCTCCTGTAGTATTAGGCTAGGCCCAGGAAGCTCTTCAGCTGATGCTGTTTGGTGGGTGGGCCAGTCTCGGACAGCCCCCACCTTGTCCTCCATGGTGCTGATCCCCTCCTTCCCCACTCAGTGGCCCAAGAAGGACACCTCTCTCCTCATGAAGTGGCACTTCTCTGGGTGGAGTTTTAGGCCTGTGGCAGCCACCCTCTCCAGCACATTCCGTAGTGCCCCCAGGGCTGACTGGAAGGAGCTGCCATGGGGCAGGATGTCGTCGAGGGATACTAGACACTGCTGTCGGGGGATGCCATCCAGCACCCTGTCCATCAAAAGCTCAAAAGTAGCTGGAGCATTGCACAGGCCAAAGCACAGGACCTTGAACTGCCAGTGTCCTATGTTAGTGGAGAACGCTGTTTTGGCTCTGGCTTCTGGGGAGAGGGGCACCTGCCAGTAGCCACTGCAGAGATCTAGTGAGGATAACCAGGAGGACCCCCTAACCAGGTCCAGCAACTCATTGATACGTGGTATGGGATATGAGTCCTTCCTGGTTACCTCATTCAGCTCGCTCACACAACTACATGAAGCCCTCCTCTTCAAGAGAGACCCAGTTAAGGACAGTATCTCATAAGGTCTGGATGATTGGCCTACTGCAACCTGTGAGTCGTCACTGCCCCCATGTGTTTTAATTCTCGTATTGCATTCTATAAAAACTTCACAGGTCACCCTGTAAAACTCTCTCAGCACTTTGGCACCCTGTAATGTTACACACGCACGCACGCACGCACACACGCACACACACACACACACACACACACACACACAGTGTCCAGGCTCCACCCACCCAAGAATGCTCTGGAGCACAGCCTCCTGCAATGCTTTTGGGACCATCACCTGCCACCTCTCCTCTCCCGTAGCTGACTCCTTCCATGTCCGCTGTAGCATGCCATCAGCCAGCCGCAGTCTCTCAAACTTTGACCACAACCCTTTGGTCGCAAGTGAGAGCGCTGCAACCTCTTCCCACGGTGGCCTCAGCTGCGCCTCACAGACCCTCTCCAGCACATTCCGTAGTGCCCCCAGGGCTGACTGGAAGGAGCTGCCATGGTCCAGGATTTCGTCGAGGTATACCAGACACTGCTGTCGGGGGATGCCATCCAGCACCCTCATTCAGCCGCCTGTAGTCCTCACAGAAACTCAGCGTGCCCCCCTTCTTAGGAACCATGATGACTGGCACCACCCAGGGGATGTCTGAAGGCATTAATTAAGTTTGCCCGCTGCATCTCTAACACAGCCTTGTCTGCCGCCTCCTGGCGTGCCAGCGGTATATGGCTGGGACACGTCTTGATGGGCCAAGCATCACCTGTGTCGATCTCATGCTGCACCAGATGAGCCCTCCCTGGAAGCTCAGTGTGCCCCTATTTAGGTCTAACTTGGCAGCCTGTGCTCCTAAGAAAGTCCAACCCCAGGATACAAGGGTCCTGCACAGCCACCACCCACACAGGAGGACGCACAGACCTGCCCCCTACTGTCAGAGTCATTATTCCCTTCCCTTTCATGGGGGCCAGCTCACTTGTGACTGTGCGGAGCTGCACAGTTGTGGGCTCAAACTGAGTTCAACCTGGCACGATATCCGGCCTCACCAGGGTTACTGTGGACCCAGTGTCCACCAGGCCAGAGCAGGGCACCCGCTCCACAATGACAGGGACATGACAAAAGTCCCCAACACAGGTCCGGCCCATCACAACAACAGGCTCCATCCGCTTGCCCTCGTCTTCTTCTGGGGGATGTGGAGTCTTGCTCCCCTGTCCATGTTGGTGGGCTCCTTCTGAAGATGGTGGTGGTTGGGAAATAGAGCCAGGGGTCCGCACTGCCCCATCTATGCGGACCCCGAGCCGTTTGGCTCGGCTGGCTGGCCACACCCCTAGCAGACCCTGGGACCAGGGCGTGTGTTTCGTGCCACCTGTAACGACACAGCAAGAATGAGTTCAGCCATGTCAGTCACCCAGGCAGGCTTTTCTGACTCTGGGCTGCTCTGACTCCCAGCCTGCACAGTGGGTTTGTCTCCCTGCACCCCCACCGAAGCCCCAGCTGAAACCCCAGCCCACACCAGCTCCCTCTCCAAAGCCATCTCCAAGGCTATCTGCAATGACTCAGGATGAGCCAGCTGGGTCTTATGCACAGCTCTGTAGGAGAGAGCACCTGTATGAACTGGTCCCGTGCTAGCTCGCTCTGCACGGAGGGGGGCATGTGAGCATATGCCCGCCGAGAGAGGCTCTCAATGTCATTAGCTAGCACCCGTAGTGGCTCTCCAGGCTTCCTGCGTATATTACTCAGTTCAGAGCGCAGCAGCCAGGACTGTACACACTGTCCATGCGCTTCCTCAGTGCTTCCACTAAATCCCCATAATCACGTCTAATCAATATCAAACAGGACAGAGCATCATCCGTGAGGCATAAAGCCAACTGCAGTGCCCTTTCTTCATCTGACCACCCCTAAAATGAGATAACAGTTCAAACTGAGCATGAAAAGCTTCCCAATCCGCCTTACTGGAGTACTTCGGGGTCTTAACAGATACAACGCAATCGGGAACTTGGTGCCACCATGTTTGTTTACATCCTGAGCCCCAGATTCCTTGTCTCGCAGCGTCGAAGTCACCCCTTCGGTAAGCCCAACAGAATCCGTGCGAAGCACAGTTGACGAAGCACCCATGCCCGCTTCAGCTTTCATCATTCTAGCGGTCTCCCTCAAGCCGCCTCAGCGCTCCGATGCCCTGGCAATCTCCACAGCCAGATCCTCCGACGTCCATGCACATGCACCTACATAATCGTCCCCTACCCCCACCTTCACTTTCGGACTTCCTCTAAGCATTTTAAACCCTCGTTCTCATGTACGTTAGCTAGCCCCGGTTGTCAGCTAACTAGTTGGCTAACTTTTATCTTCGTTTTTACTTCTGACACCAATGTAATGACCTAGCTAGATCATAAAGGAACAATTGTACAGACACAGGTTTGAGTTTATGAATTTACGGTTATCTTGACATTATCTTGTGAAGACAAGACGTAAGAGAGAGAACAATGGCTAAACATGGTCTTACCTTGCAATGCTCCCCCCCCCCCCCCCAAGCCTCTCCACCAACCACCAGGATGCCGGCATCAGAACATTCCAGGCATTCCCGTGATTGGCAGATAGCAGGTTGAGTGGCATGCCGGACCCCGTGGACACTGGGTACTGGTAAGTACAACTAATAGAATAACACATAACACACAGTAGTCTGTGCGGGTCGCTACAGTACCATAGCTAAGAGCTGTTCTTATGCACGATGCAAAGCGTAGTGCCTGGATACAGCCCTTAGCCGTGGTATATTGGCTATGTACCACAAACCCAGAGGTGCCTTATTGTTATTATAAACTAGTTACCAACGTAAATAGAGCAGTAAATAGAAATGCCTTGTCCTATTTGTGGTATTTATTTTTTACTGCTCTAATTACGTTGGTAACCAGTGTTTCATAACAATAAGGCTTATATGGGGTTTATGATATGGGGGTTTGTGATATATGGTCAATATACCACTGCTAAGGGCTGTATCCAGGCTTTGAGCTGATATACGCTGCCATGTTCATCCTTGGGACTATAAGGTTCTATCTGACATTTTGGTAAAAAATAAGTTATTCACATAGTTACTCTTTAGGTGGTCCTTTACGTGTCAACCTTAATGGATTATAGTTTTGAGATCTAAGGGTGGGGGGAACCAGTGTATTCTTCAAACATGTCAGGGAACTCCTGTCTTATACTGGAGAGTATATACAGTGGGGAGAACAAGTATTTGATACACTGCCGATTTTGCAGGTTTTCCTACTTACAAAGCACGTAGAGGTCTGTAATTCTTTCATAGGTACACTTCAACTGTGAGGGACGGAATAAAACAAAAATCCAGAAAATCACATTGTAGGATTTTTTATTAATTTATTTGCAAATTATGGTGGAAAATAAGTATTTGGTCACCTACAAACAAGCAAGATTTCTGGCTCTCACAGACCTGTAACTTCTTCTTTAACCTGTTAGATCTCTAGGGGCGCTATTTCATTTTTGGATAAAAAACGTTCCCGTTTTAAGCGCGATATTTTGTCACAAAAATATGTTTTTGTTTTGGAAAGAAAACACTCTGAAGTTTCAGAATCTGCAAAGATTTTGTCTGTAAGTGCCCCAGAACTCATTCTACAGGCGAATCCAAGATGATGCATCAACCAGGAATTAGCAGAATTTCTGAAGCTCTGTTTTTCATTGTCTCCTTATATGGCTGTGATTGCGCAAGGAATGAGCCTACACTTTCTGTCGTTCGCCCAAGGTCTTAGCAGCATTGTGACGTATTTGTAGGCATATCATTGGAAGATTGACCATAAGAGACTACATTTTCCAAGTGTCCGCCTGGTGTCCTGCGTGAAATTCGGTGCGCAATTGCCAGCTGCTTGTACTTTACCATTTGATTCAGGGGAGAAACCATGTGTCCAAGAACGATGTATCAATGAAGAGATATGTGAAAAACACCTTGATGATTGATTCTAAACAACGTTTGCCATGTTTTCAGTCAATATTATGGAGTTCATTTGGAAAAAAGTTCGCGTTTTGAGGACTGAATTTTCTGGTTTTTTTTGGTAGCCAAATGTGATGTATAAAACGGAGCTATTTCTAATACACAAATAATCTTTTTGGAAAAACTGAGCATCTGCTATCTAACTGAGAGTATCCTCATTGAAAACATCAGAAGTTCTTCAAAGGTAAATTATTTTATTTGAAGGCTTTTATGTTTTTGTTGAAATGTTGCGTGCTGGATGCTAACGCTAATGCTAACGCTAAATGCTTTGCTAGCTAGCTACTTTTACACAAATTATTGTTTTCCTATGGTTGAGAAGCATATTTTGAAAATCTGAGATGACAGTGTTGTTTACAAAAGGCTAAGCTTGCGAGATGGCATATTTATTTCATTTCATTTGCGATTTTCATGAATAGTTAACGTTGCGTTATGGTAATGAGCTTGAGGCTGTAGTCACGATACCGGATCCGGGTTTGGGAGATCAGAGAGGTTAAGAGGCTCCTCTGTCCTCCACATTAGTGGCACCTGTTTGAACTTGTTATCAGTATAAAATACACCTGTCCACAACCTCAAACAGTCACACTCCAAACTCCACTATGGCCAAGACCAAAGAGCTGTCAAAGGACACCAGAAACAAACTTGTAGACCTGCACCAGGCTGGTAAGACTGAATCTGCAATAGGTAAGCAGCTTGGTTTGAAGAAATCAACTGTGGGAGCAATTATTAGGAAATGGAAAACATACAAGACCACTGATAATCTCCTTCGATCTGGGGCTCCACGCAAGATCTCACCCCGTGGGGTCAAAATGATCACAAGAACGGTGAGCAAAAATCCCACAACCACCCGGGGGGACCTAGTGAATGACCTGCAGAGAGCTGGGACCAAAGTAACAAAGCCTACCATCAGTAACACACTACGCCGCCAGGGACTCAAATCCTGCAGTGCCAGACGTGTCCCCCAGCTTAAGCCAGTACATGTCCAGGCCCATCTGAAGTTTGCTAGAGAGCATTTGGATGATCCAGAAGAAGATTGGGAGAATGTCATATGGTCAGATGAAACCAAAATAGAACTTTTTGGTAAAACCTCAACTCGTCGTGTTTGGAGGACAAAGAATGCTGAGTTGCATCCAAAGAACACCATACCTACTGTGAAGCATGGGGGTGGAAACATCATGCTTTGGGGCTGTTTTTCTGCAAAGGGACCAGAACAACTGATCCGTGTAAAGGAAAGAATGAATGGGGCCGTGTATCGTGAGATTTTGAGTGAAAACCTCCTTCCATCAGCAAGGGCATTGAAGATGAAACGTGGCTGGGTCTTTCAGCATGACAATGATCCCAAACACACCGCCCAGGCAACGAAGGAGTGGCTTTGTAAGAAGCATTTCAAGGTCCTGGAGTGGCCTAGCCAGTCTCCAGATCTCAACCCCATAGAAAATCTTTGGAGGGAGTTGAAAGTCCGTGTTGCCCAGCAACAGCCCCAAAACATCACTGCTCTAGAGGAGATCTGCATGGAGGAATGGGCCAAAATACCAGCAACAGTGTGTGAAAACCTTGTGAAGACTTACAGAAAACGTTTGACCTCTGTCATTGCCAACAAAGGGTATATAACAAAGTATTGAGATAAACTTTGGTTATTGACCAAATACTTATTTTCCACCATAATTTGCTAATAAATTCATAAAAAATCCTACAATGTGATTTTCTGGATTTTTTTTCTCATTTTGTCTGTCATAGTTGAAGTGTACCTATGAGGAAAATTGCAGGCCTCTCTCATCTTTTTAAGTGGGAGAACTTGCACAATTGGTGGCTGACTAAATATTTTTTTGCCCCACTGTATATTGGTCAGTAGCCTACAGAGCGGTGTGCAAGAATTAAGGCTACTGCCTACATGAAAGGCTCACTTTATCATTGAACTCGACATCTTTCTTCTCAAATCCGCAGGACATAAAACAATATAGAGGTAAGATGGATATCGTTTTTGAGTTATGACATGTATAATTCTTAAATTTTAGTATACACTTTTCATATTAATTCGAAATTCCTTTTCTTTTTCGAAGAGTTCTCACAAAACAAGCTTTTCTCTGTGAAATGTCAATGGCTCACTGAGCATATACCAAGCATTTTCTTTTCAAAGCCTTTTACATATAATTCAGCCCTGTCATGCAAATTTTGCTTTGTGCAAGACTAGGAAACATTTTTGAAGACAAGGGCCACAATGCAAAGTCCTCAAATGTGGTTACGAAAAAAACCTGCACCGCTGTTATGGGGTTTTATGAATAATGACTAAATTATGTATACATTTAACGCAGGATTATAACTAACAGAATTCTATGTTGTTTGATGAAGAATGTTTGTACACAGGCAAAGAGGAAGTGTTAACAGACAACTTGTGACCAAAGTGAAACTAACAACAGGAAAGATGTTTGGTCCCCAATCAAGGAGGGGAGAAACCATTGATGAAAGGTACAGTATATAAACCAATGTACATGAAATGATGGGCAGAGCTCTCAAGAATAAACATCACTGACAGTCTCCGTCTGTTTCATTTCCCCCAGAACCTTACAAACTATGGGTACAGACTGAGTATTTTAATCGAATTGGTTAATGAACACATAAGAACCAAATTCATCTAACAATTGGTCCTTCGAGCCGGATCTCAATACCTGCCTCTGTCGTCCCAAGGAACTGCTGAAAACCGTGCAGACGGGATACTTAAGACGGGATACTAAATGGGTGTTGTTAGATAGGACGGTCGTCTTGTACAAATAATAACTAACAGGATAACTTAACCTATTCAACACATGGATAGTGTCCAAAAGGGAGGAGAGGGAAGCCTAATATAGCGGAGTGAGATACGAGATATTGGTATACTTTAAAAGTCCTATGTACGGGTGAGACCTAATATCCGATCGAAAGTCAACTGTATAGATAAAGTTTCCAGAAAGGAGAAACACACATCAAACGTCACATACACATAGAGTGTGTAAATATACCCTAGAACAGAACTATAGATACACATTGGTTAAAGAGACAATTAGATTGTGAGCATTAAAGAGACACACACATAGTCAGGCAGAAGAGCAACAATAGTAACTAGGTAACAGTAAACAGCACATACATAGATCATAGAAATATATACACATAGATAGTGATAAATACCGTAGCGACTAGTGACTGCAAGGATTTATCAAACATGGGTAGTAAATCGGTCCCGTAATTAATGGGAGATGAGCGCTATATGGAGCAAAAAGATAAAAGAAACATTGATTTTGGTCCAAAATGGAGAAAGAAGTATGAATTTGATGGGCGTCTGGATGTAGAAAAGCTAGAATTGCTTATAAAACAGATATATGTAGACGTTATATTGGTGACAAATCCCTCACAGGAGGGCTGTAAAGCTGATACCCTAGCTCTGTTCCTCTTTTTCGCAGACCAAGGTCACAAAGTGAATAGGAGGAAGTCACAGCTCAGGCAGTTGAGGACTCGGCATCTGTTGTGCTTTATCATGATTTGACTTAAACAATTCCACATGCCGTATCCATTCTGTTGTTAGAACATACAATGGTTAACATGTCACCAGCTAGACATCTGTCTTGTATGTTAATCCTTTTCAACATGCCTAATTTGACAATGGAACGTTGTACTACTCTGAACCCCTCCACATTAGTTCCTCTTGCAACAGATGGCAGCCCACATGATTGTGTAACAGAAACCAAGAAAGTTGTCTTACTACGACCCGATTTGACTGATCTAGCTTTATCTGATGGGGAACTGACTATGTTTGTAGATGGGTCGTATAGAAAGAACCCAGAGGGCTCAAATGCAACTGGTTATGCATTAGTGACTCTTACTGGGGTGTTGGAAGCTGAAGCATTACAAAACAATTACTCTGTTCAGCAAGTTGAAATTTTTGCCCTTACCAGAGCTTGTGAATTGAGGAAGGGTAAATGTATTACGATATATACTGACAGTGCTTATGCTTTTAACACCATCCATGTATTTGCACCTCAGTGGAAAAACAGGGGTATGGTCACCATGGCGGGTAAACCAATTACCCATGTGAAGCTAATTTTGAATTAACTAAAGGCAGTTTTATTACCAAAGACAGTAGCAATTTGTAAATGTGAAGCACATACGACTTGGTAATAGAAGGGCAGATTAGGAAGCTAAGCCAGCAGCCGGAAAGCAACACCCACACACAGACTCTCACTTGAAAGAGGAAGATAGTATTGACACAGAATTACTGAAGGAAAGTCAGCTTAGAGCTCCGATTAAGGAAGTTGCTAGATGGGTTAAGATGGGAGCCGCTGATAAAGGAGGAATTTGGCACAAAGGGTACCTACCTATTTTACCTAAGTCAAGGTTTAAATAGGCTGTTGTATTGTTACCTGTGCAGAGCTAGGTATCAAAGGGGTGATGGGTAGTTGTGGCCTAGGATAGGACAGGGCCTAGGGGGGCCTAGTATTGGACACTTTGTGGCCTATTGGATAATATATATATTTATTATTTTTATTACAAAAATTCTAGCTAACAAGTAGGCATAGAAGTTGAAGATATAATCAGATAGGACAAATGAGAAACTGTTTGTTAACCAAAACTGTATATCCAAGATTTTATGCACTACAGGTGAATTACAGGAGAAGGTGATTCACTCCCTGAGGAGAATAGATGGGAAGCAGCCCCGTTGGGAGGGGCCATACCAAGTACTCCTGGTGACAGCCTTCGCGGTGAGAATAGCTGAAGGAGCTACCTGGGTTCATATCACACATTGCGGGAGGGTAAGACACATTGACACTGTCGAACAATCACAGAGTTAGGAGCAGAACCGAAACCAACAAGGTTCGGAAGTTAACTCTCTAACGAAGATTTCCTGACACAGTTTTGCCCCCCCCCCCCCCCCTGTGTGCGTTCATAGAAGTGAAAGTTTAGGCAATGAGGATTTTATATTAACCAAGCATAAGAGATCACTTGATCTGGATAAACAGGAAGTGAGAGTGGAGATTGGAAAGGATGTCTCAGTGGAGTCCTATGTAGACCAAATGGGGTCTCTGACTCCTTGGCAGTCTAGGACTATGAGCCATTATGGAAGATATCTGTACTGGTCCCTGTGTAGTTCATGGACACTGGTCATAGTTCACACAGAGAAATAGGGCTATATGAATCCACATACCCAGTATGGAAGGAGGTGTAGTATAGTGAAGGTAAAGGTTTCAGTTGACACCCTAGTGCCATTCCGGGAAGAAGACGTTAGGGCAGATGATAGCTATATAGTCAGCCAGAATACAAGCAGAGCCCCAGAAAAAAACAGATACTGACAGCAGAGTCGTCCAGAGCCAAGGGCCGGTGCGGATAGTGCAGACGAAAGATCTTAAGGAAGTGATTGAAAGGAAAATGGTTATGGGGATTCTAACCTATGGTTAGAATGGATTCAGTATACAGCCAGATCAGTAGCAAAAGAAGAATGTTATGCCTGCGCCACAGCAAAACCTCAGTTGACAACCATTCCCTTTCCATTTGATGGAATTGATACACCCAGGGGAATGGCCTGTATGGTAAAGCTGTTCATGAGGGCAGGGAAGCCGGACAATGACAGTTGCATTGATCTGCGTTATCTGTATCCCCATGTGCCCATTACATCCAGACTTCCCCCTTTCACAGTTACAGGACAACATTATTATTGTATGGCTCGCTACATCACACACGGATGGGACATAGGGGAAGTAAGAACATGCAATAGGACAGAAAATATTACAATCGACAAGACAATGAGGGACATGACTGGCAGATGAAAGGCCTAGAGTGGATGTCTAGTGGTTTGTGGAGGTGTGAGACTGTGAGACTGTGGCCTAACCTGTCTACCAATTGGACCGGTAGTTGTGCACTAGTGCAGTTAGGCATGCCCTTCACCCTTACCCAGAGTCAGGTAGAAGAGTGAGAAGGAGTGCTCCGTCAGGATCTTTTGACAATAGAGTTTACATTGATAGCATTGGAGTTCCAAGGGGGTTACCTGATTCGTTCTGGATTGGAATCAAGCATCTTCTGGTGATAACAGCTGCAACTAGGTTGATGGGATGTCAGAATAGAATAGCCCTGAATATGTTACTGGCTGAAAAGGGTGAGGTTCCTCCAATAACACAGCTCCAGACGGATCAGTGACCAAGGCCCTGGAAGAGAACTCTGGGGTAGATAATGCTCTAACAAATTAGTTTTGACAGTATGTTCGGAAATTGGAAAAATGTCATGATCACTGTGTTGTGGGCAACTTTCACCTGTATGAGTGTTTTGGTGCCGTGTGAAAGCTGTTTGATTCCGTGAGTGAAAGGTCTAATTTCCAGGACTCTGGAGAAATCAATGAGACCACAGATGGTGAGATACAGACCGATCCCAAGCTCTGACCAGTGGTATGATGAATACATGCCCCTAGACCTAGCAGATGGATCTGGCTCCTTCACATACGAGGAGCCTATGTTGGATGAGACCATTTTTAATGTTTAGGTTCTTTTTTGTTTTGATGTATAGACTGTTTCTTTGATGAAGATTATAACGAAAATTCTGATAAGAAGAGTTATGATTCTGATGTAGGCCTAGAACAGTCCTTGTAAATACATATACTGGTTTTGGTGTGGTTGATTTGTGGTTGATTTTGGACATGATGGATAATTCTAATAAAAATAGATGTGTGATTAAATGTATAATATTTAGTTAAAGGGTGGATGGATATGTTATGGGATTTTATGAATAATGACTAAATGATGTATACATTTAACGCAGGATTATAACTAACAGAATTCTATGCTGTTTGATGGAGAATGTTTGTACATAGGCAAAGAGAAAGCTTGCTATTGCTATTTGGGCCATGGAGTGGGGGCTTTTTGATGAGTTGGTTCTGGGGGTGTTGGAACCGAATCTCATGGTTGTCTGCAGTAGGCTTATATAATTTCAGTTTTTGAATGGCACATGATTCTGTCAGATGGTTTTATGTGCTTTCGAATGACACTTCCGGTTTTGGTGGGAGGTGATTTATTCACAGGATACAAATTATGTATAGAAAACACTCCAGCCTGGTTTTAGACCTCATCATACACTACCGGTCAAAAGTTTTAGAGCACCTATGTCACGCCCTGGCCTTAGTTATCTTTGTTTTCTTTATTATTTTGGTTAGGTCAGGGTGTGACATGGGGGATTTATGTGTTTTGTCTGGTCTAGGGGTTTTGTATGTTTATGGGGTGTGTCCTTTCTAGGGGTTTATGTAAGTCTATGGTTGCCTAGATTGGTTCTCAATTAGAGGCAGGTGCTTATCGTTGTCTCTGATTGGGAACCATATTTAGGCAGCCATGTTCTTTGGGTATTTTGTGGGTGATTGTCTTTTGTCTTTGTGTCATTGCACCAGATAGGACTGGTTCGGTTTTCACTTTTGTTGTTTTGTAGTGTTCTCATTTATCGTCAATATTAAAGATGTTGAACACTAACCACGCTGCATTTTGGTCCTCCTCTCCTTCAGCGGAAGAAAACCGTTACAACCTACTCATTCAAGGGTTTTTCTTTATTTGTACTATTTGTACTACTAAAGGACTCCAATAATAAGAAGAGACTTGCTTGTGCCAAGAAACATGAGCAATGGACATTAGACTTGGAGAAATGTGTCCATTGGTCTGGAGTCCAAATTGGAGATTTTTGCTTCCAACCGCCGTGTCTTTGTGAGACGCTGTGTGGTTGAACGGATGATCTCCGCATGTGTATTTCCCACCGTAAAGCATGGAGGAGGAGGTGTTATGGTGTGAGGGTGCTTTCTGGTGACATTGTCTGTGATTTATTTAGAATTCAAGGCACACTTAACCAGCATGGCTACCACAGCATTCTGCAGCGATACGCCATCCCATCTGGTTTGGGCTTAGTGGGACTATCAATTGTTTGTCAACAGGACAATGACCCAACACAGCTCCAGGCTGTGGTAAGGGCTATTTTACAAAGGAGAGTGATGGAGTGCTGCATCGGGTTACCTGGGTCTGCTAGTGCTCTCCCATGCCAACCCAAGGAGGGTTGCGTCATGTCTTGCCAGGCTTTTTTCGATATACTCGTCTTGAGTGGGTTGAATCACTGACGTTGTCTTCCTGTCCGGTCTTGCGCTTCCTTGGGCTCATGTGGTGGGGGAGATCTTTGTGAGCTATACTCCGCCTTGTAGTAAGTTGGAGGTCTGTTGGTATCGCTCTAGTGGTGTGGGGGCTGTGCTTTGGCAAAGTGGGTAGGGTTATATCCTGCCTGGTTGGCCCTGTCCAAGGGTATTGTCAGACGGGGCCACAGTGCCACCCCCCCCCCCCCCCCCCCCATGACTCAGTCCCCAGTATCTATTCTGCAATAATCCATGTGCCGGGGAGCTAGGGTCAGTCTGTCAGTCTAGGGTCAGTCTATCAGTCTGTCCTATCTGGTGTATTTCTCTTGTCTTCTCTTGTTTGGTGTCCTGTATGATCTTAAGTATGCTTCCTCTAAGTCTCCCATATCTCTCTCTTGCTCTCTCTTCCCAGAGGACCTGAGCCCTAGGAGCATGCCTCAGGACTACCTGGCCTGACGACTCCTGGCTGTCCCCTTCCCCAGTCCACCTAGTCCTGCTGCTGATCCAATTTCTGCTGTTCTGCCGGCGGCTATGGAACCCTGACCTGTTCACCGGATGTGCTATCTTGTCGGGCTTCTGATCCAGTTTCTTCTGTTCTGTCTGTGGCTATGGAACCCTGACCTGTTCACCGGACCTTCTACCCTATCCCGGACCTGCTGTTTCGACTCTCTCTCTCTCTCGCTCTCTCTTCTGCAGCTGCTGTCTCGAACTCTGAATACTCATCTATGAAAAGCCACCTGACATTTACTCCTGAGGTGCTTACCTGTTGCACCCTCTATAACCACTGTGATTATTATTTGACCCTGCTTGTCATCTATGAACATTTGTACATCTTGAAGAACGATCTAGCCTTAATGTCCATGTACTCTTATCTCCACCGGCACAGCCAGAAGAGGACTGGCAACCTCAAAGCCTGGTTCCTCTCTAGGTTTCTTTCCACGTTCCTAATCTTTCTAGGGAGTTTTTCCTAGCCACACTGCTTCTACATCTGCATTGCTTGCTGTTTGGTGTTTTAAGCTGGGTTTCTGTATAAGCTCCCTGGTCTATGTACTTGAATCTGTGCTTGAAATGTAATTCTTGACTGAGGGACCTTACAGATGTTGTATGTATGGGGGACAGAGGAAGGGGTTGTCATTCAAAAATGATGTCAACCCATATTATTTCACACATGTAACTTATTATGTGATTTGTTACACTAAATGTTACTCCTGAACTAATTTAGGCTTACCTAAACAAAAGGGGAGAATACTTTAGCTACATTATTGTTATTTAATCATTTGCATTAATTTGTTAACACTTGTGGTATTTTCTATTTACTTTGACATTATGGAGTGTGTAGATCAATGACAAAAAAATCACAACTAAACCCATTTCAATCCTACTTTATCAAGCAACAAAATGTGAAAAAAAAGCTTACTTATCATACACACTGTATTTATTACGATATCACAATCTCTGTCTCCAATGTGAGAGGCCAGCTATCTCTCTCTCTCACACACACACACACACACACACACACACACACACACACACACAAATATTCAGGAAGTATTTCGTTGATTATTCTTCTCCATTTGATATTGCCATTAAGATGCACATGCATGCATGGCAGTGAAAAATATCCAGACTCAACCAAGCAGTCTTTTTGTATAAAAACTACGGTATTAGACCTTTTAAGTAGATAGCCCAAAAAACATCCTAATTCCATTGAGAAATAGCATTTATTGTCTCACAAATTGGATACATTTTATCACTTTTATCAATTCAAGCAAACTCCAGATTTGTTGGGATGGACTGTGAATTTCAATGTGGGCAATTCCACTTCACTCAGTCAACAACTATGTCTATAGTAAAAATAAAAATTATTAAACACAGCAGGATTCCAAAACATTCAGAACACCCATAACCGCAAACTGAAACACAAACCCAGAAATTGATTTTCAAATAAAAAACTGTCATTCAGTTTGTGTGTGAAACCTTCATCCAGTGCAATTTGTATTTTTTATTATATTTCACCTTTATTTAACCAGGTAAGCTAGTTGAGAACAAGTTCTCATTTACAATTGCGACCTGGCCAAGATAAAGCATAGCAGTTTGACACATACAACAACACGGAGTTACACATTGAATAAACAAACATACAGTCAATAATTATGTAGGAAAAAATATATATACATACAGTATGGGCAAATGAGGTAAGATAAGGGAGGTAAGGCAATAAAATAGGCCATAGTGGTGAGGTAATTACGATATAGCAATTAAACACTGGGGTGATAGATGTGCAGAAGATGAATGTGCAAGAAGAGATACTGGGGTGCAAAAGAGCAAAATAAATAAATAGAGTATGGAGATGAGGTAGTTGGATGGGCTATTTACAGATGGGCTATGTACAGGTGCAATGATCTGTGAGCTGCTCTGACAGCTGGTGCTTGAAGTTAGTGAGGGAGATAAGAGTCTCCAGCCTCAGCAAGTTTTGCAGTTCGTTTCAGTCATTGGCAGCAGAGAACTGGAAGGAAAGGTGGCCAAAGGAGGAATTGGCTTTGGGGGCGATCAGTGAAATATACCTGCGGGAGCGGGTGCTGTGGGTGGATGCTGCTATGGTGACCAGTGAACTGAGATAAGGCGGGGCTTTACCTAGCAAAGGTAGCACCAGACCTGGCCGATTAAACAATTAAACATTGATAAGAAAGTCATTTGTTGAACATTTTAACATAGTTTGTTGAATAAATAAACGTTACACTCACGGTTCACAAAGTTATTATTTATTATTCTAGCTCAAAAGCTTTCTCCCAAGAAACGGCTGAATGAGACACATGACAAAGATTATCCAAATAATGGACATCGTCGACTCTCATCTGAAGCCACATTTGTGTATTGTAACAGAAAACAATTCTGTCAAACAATTCTGTGAGCACAGAATACAGATCCACAGGCACTTTTTGAATGTGAATATGACATTGCACCGTAGTAAATGTTACCTATTTTTGTGTCAACGTAATACATCAACACAACCCTAACCCTAACCCTAGGGTAAACCACAAACCTAACTATAACCCTAGTTTCACGTGCACATCCAGGTTCAACCCTAACCTTAGCTCTAGCTTCATGTTCACATCTCAGTTCAACCCTAACCCTAGGGTAAACCACAAAACTAACCCTAACCCTAGCTTCATGTCCACATCCTGTGTGGTACACTATGATGCAAGCTAGATCCACTCAGTGTTTTCTAAAGCTAACCAGATTCAGATAGCTTCACATTCCTGCTCAGGCTTCATCCATATTACGACGGTGGATATTGCTTGTCCATCTGCCTCTAACTCTATCAGGCTTGCAACTCAGTGTGCATGTCGCACGTGGCTAGTCGAACACCAAACTCTTCATTGAAACATAAATCCATGGGCGAGTCAGTGCCACCTTCTCATTTTTCCCCCCAAATCAACATGAAATAAAAGTTATCTTCCAAATTTAGCAGGCTATGATGTGAAATACAGTATTAGAAGTGCAGTCTTCATTTTAGTACGTATCATTAACGTCGTCTTTGGTGTGCTTATCATCGCACAAACACCTTTATACAATTAATAAAAAAATCATTGTATCAAATCATACAAAGGTTTTACCGTGGGTGACATTTCAAATACATCCTGTCATTACTAAATATGTAAAGTGATAGCTATTTTAATAATAAAACATTTAACACCTAAAAAAAATATTTGATTAATTAAATTGAAAGGGATGATGACGCAATCTTTGCCAGAGGGAGGGAATCTGATTTCATTGGTCCTTAATTCACGGCTCAGACACTTCTCATGATAACTGGAGTTAGCCCTGAGTTAGCCTGCCCTGGACCAGGTTAGTTCTGAAGGATTCATTGCCATAGAAATGTACCTGGTTAAAAGGTGAGTCACTTTCATGTTTCTGGTTATCGAGAGTTGAACACAGAGTTGTCCAAAGCTACCTCGTTAACTCCTCAAACCTCATTCGTATTATAGGGCTGTGGTTCAACCCTAAGCCTCAACCACAACCCTAAATCTAATCCTAGACCAAAGTTACCTTGCTAAGATTTGTAGTATAGGGCGATGGTTCGACCCTAACCCTAAACCTAGCCACAACCCCAATCCCAATCCTAGCTTCAAGTCCACATCCCAGTTCTACCCTAACCCTATCTTTTAGTTGTTTTTTTAACCGTTATTTTACCAGGTTGGTCTACTTGAGATAAATAACATATTTTGCAATAGAGACCTGGCCGAAAAAGTAGCACACAAAGTTTCAAAGATTTACAACATAAAGCACAAAGCACTACGGTTTTAAAACAGTTAACACATTGACCAGGCACATAACAAACCTCAGCCTCCTCAGCTCCTGTGTTGAGCATACGAAATGATGGGCAATATGTCACCATAGTCAATTACCGTCAAAAAGGTAGCAGAAAGTCTTTCTCTGTTCAAAAGAAAAATGTAACTTCTTTCAAAAATAAAAAACCCAACTAGAGACTGTGCTTTTTCACAAGACCTACGTGGGGTTTAAAAGTGAGACACTCATCTAACAACATCTGGATCAACGGGTTGGCCAGCTAACTCCAAATCACAATTCAACCTTAACCCTTGCCTCAACACAAACTTTACCATAACTTCATGTCCACATCCTGGTTCAACCCTAATCCTAGCTTCATGTCCACATCCCGGTTCAACCCTAACCCTAGCATCAATCACAACTCTAAACCTAGTTGCAACCCTAACCCTAGCTGCATGTCCACATCCCGGTTCAACCCTGACCCTAGCATCAATCACAACTCTAAACCTAGTTGCAACCCTAACCCTAGCTGCATGTCCACATCCCGGTTCAACCCTAATCCTAGCTTCATGTCCACATCCCGGTTCAACCCTAACCCTAGCATCAATCACAACTCTAAACCTAGTTGCAACCCTAATCCTAGCTTCATGTCCACATCCCGGTTCAACCCTAACCCTAGCTTCATGTCCACATCCCGGTTCAACCCTAACCCTAGCTTCATGTCCACATCCCAGGTCAACCCTAACCCTAGCTTCATGTCCACATCCCAGGTCAACCCTAACCCTAGCTGCATGTCCTCATCCCGGTTCAACCCTAACCCTAGCTTCATGTCCACATCCCGGTTCAATCGTAACCCTAGCTTCATGTCCACATCCCGGTTCAACCCTAACCCTAGCATCAATCACACCTCTAAACGTAGTTGCAACCCTAACCATAGCTTCATGTCCACATCCCGGTTCAACCCTAACCCTAGCATCAATCACAACTCTAAACCTAGTTGCAACCCTAACCCTAGCTTCATGTCCACATCCCGGTTCAACCCTAACCCTAGCTTCATGTCCACATCCCGGTTCAACCCTAACCCTAGCTTCATGTCCACATCCCGGTTCAACCGTAACCCTAGCTTCATGTCCACATTCCTGTTCAACCCTAACCCTAGCATCAATCACAACTCTAAACCTAGTTGCAACCCTAACCATAGCTTCATGTCCACATCCCGGTTCAACCCTAACCCTAGCATCAATCACAACTCTAAACCTAGTTGCAACCCTAACCCTAGCTTCAAGTCCACATCCCGGTTCAACCCTAACTCTAGCTTCATGTCCACATCCCGGTTTAACCCTTACCCTAGCTTCATGTCCACATCCCGGTTCAACCCTAACCCTAGCTTCATGTCCACATCCCGGTTCAAACCTAACCCTAGCTTCATGTCCACATCCGGGTTCAACCCCAACCCTAACTTCATGTCCACATACCGGTTCAACCCTAACCCTAGCTTCATTTCCACATCCCGGTTCAATCCTAACCCTAGCTTCATGTCCACATCCCATTTCAACCCTAACCCTAGCTTCATGTCCACATCCCGGTTCAACCCTAACCCTAGCTTCATGTCCACATCCCGGTTCAACCCTAACCCTAGCTTCATGTCCACATCCCGGTTCAACCCTAACCCTAGCTGCATGTCCACATCCCGGTTCAACCCTAACCCTAGCTTCATGTCCACATCCCGGTTCAACCCTAACCCTACCTTCATGTCCACATCCCGGTTTAACCCTAACCCTAGCTTCATGTCCACATCCCGGTTCAACCCTAACCCTAGCTTCATGTCCACATCCCGGTTCAACCCTAACCATAGCTTCATGTGCACATCCCGGTTCAACCCTAACCCTAGCCTGGCTGGTTACCTGAGGGGTATACTACAAAACAGGATCAGGCCGCTAACTTTGGTAAACAACAATATTTAGCCATTTTTTTGTGTTTTACCTAGAAAGCTAAACTTAGTCGTTGTTTTGGTTGTTGAGTCAATTAGATCATGCCCATTTCAAGCTTATCTTTCAAAACAATTAAGCTATTTCAGAACAATTTCTATGGAAACAAATCCTTTAGAACGAACCTCATGTTTGTGCATTAATTCCTGCCGTGTTCACGCTTCCTCGCCCATGATCGCATCCCTCCATTGAAAATGAATGGGCTTCTGTTGTTTCATCAGCTCCAACATGCTCTATGGATCTCATCTGTCAATCTAACCTCCATGCAATTGCGTCTGATAAAAAGTTTGCAAAGATCCTCCTGAAACCAGGACCCTACCGGCACATGCTGCCCCCGATCACTCTTCCATCTTTGGTTGTGTTGCCCGATCCTCAACAACGTTGGAATCCATCAGGTGCAGGACCAAGCACTTCCAAAGGAGCGTGTTACCATACATGACTAGGCTGCTCAACCAGTGAGCTAAGGACTGCTACTTGTGTCTTACCCTTAGCACTGACAGTTCTCCGAAGTTATGTATTTTAATGATTTAATTGTGTTGATGATTTTCTTGTGCATAGTGTATTCATGTAAAGAGTGTCATAATTCAGCATCAGCTGCCATTGATACGTTTAAACAAGCAATCCAATTCTGATATTTTTTTAAAACTAATTAGTCATTTGACCAATCAGATCAGTTCTGAAAAGATTTGATGTGAAAAGATCTGATGTGATTGGTCAAAAGACCCATTAGTGGAAAAAATATCAGAATTGGGATGCCTGTCTAAAGCAGCAAATGTAATGTCAAATTTGTGAAATAAACCATCCTATATATACTTATGACCACTAGACGGAGCCATAGTCTTTTGTTTTCAGTCCCTCATCCTTACTACAGTCAGCTTACATGTCAGTGTTAGCAGTGGTGGAGCAAGGTAAGCTCATGAATCAAACTTATCATAATACATCCACCCAAAGAATGCACTGTATCTTTGTGCAGCTGATGTATGAAGTGTGATGTGCGTGTTTCTTTTTGTCTGCAGTTTTATTCAGCATGATGCAACAATGATATGCACGTCAATCTCTCATGGCTCAAAGTGGAGGAGAAATTGACTTCATCACTTGTGCTGACAAGCTGAACGCACCGATCTGTCTGTTTAAATGACTAGCACACAGCTTGGTCACCGATGCATACCCCACAAGACACGCCACAAGAGGTATCGTCACAATCCCCAAGTCCAGAACAGACTGTGGGAGGCGCACAGTACTACATGGAGACATGACTACATGGAACTCTATTCCACATCAGGTAACTGATGCAAGCAGTAGAATCAGATTTGATAAACAGATACAAATCCTTTCTCCACTTAGGTGAGATTGTTTCAGGCATGTGTGCCCCCCCCCCCCCACCCCCCCAAAGACTTTCCACTGCATGACCGGGCAGGCTAGTTCAGGCTGTAGACAATACAAAATATGGAAATATCCAAGTTATGTTTAGTAAAAATGTGCAGTGCAATATTTTGTTTTACATGGTCAGCCATAGTAGTACAGCACCCCTGGAGCAAATGTGGGTTAAGTACCTTTGCTCAAGGGCACATCAAAAGATTTGGGCTAATGCTGTAACGGCTAAGCTATATGTTTATGTACCAGCCTATTTAAGACCACAGGGCCCCTTTATGTAACTGTAGCCTACTGCTGTGTTTTGCGTTTCTATTGTGTAAGCTTTAAGTTCATATTTCAGTTACATTTATGTTGATTATGTTCCGTTGTTTATCATGTAAACACTAATTCTCGTCTCTGTCTATTACAGAAACCATACATACAGTGCCTTGCGGGAGTATTCGGCCCCCTTGAACTTTGCGACCTTTTGCCACATTTCAGGCTTCAAACATAAAGATATAAAACTGTATTTTTTTGTGAAGAATCAACAACAAGTGGGACACAATCATGAAGTGGAACGACATTTATTGGATATTTCAAACTTTTTTAACAAATCAAAAACTGAAAAATTGGGCGTGCAAAATTATTCAGCCCCCTTAAGTTAATGCTTTGTAGCGCCACCTTTTGCTGCGATTACAGCTGTAAGTCGCTTGGGGTATGTCTCTATCAGTTTTGCACATCGAGAGACTGACATTTTTTCCCATTCCTCCTTGCAAAACAGCTCGAGCTCAGTGAGGTTGGATGGAGAGCATTTGTGAACAGCAGTTTTCAGTTCTTTCCACAGATTCTCGATTGGATTCAGGTCTGGACTTTGACTTGGCCATTCTAACACCTGGATATGTTTATTTTTGAACCATTCCATTGTAGATTTTGCTTTATGTTTTGGATCATTGTCTTGTTAGTAGACAAATCTCCGTCCCAGTCTCAGGTCTTTTGCAGACTCCATCAGATTTTGTTCCAGAATGGTCCTGTATTTGGCTCCATCCATCTTCCCATCAATTTTAACCATCTTCCCTGTCCCTGCTGAAGAAAAGCAGGCCCAAACCATGATGCTGCCACCACCATGTTTGACAGTGGGGATGGTGTGTTAAGCTGTGTTGCTTTTACGCCAAACATAACGTTTTGCATTGTTGCCAAAAAGTTACATTTTGGTTTCATCTGACCAGAGCACCTTCTTCCACATGTTTGGTGTGTCTCCCAGGTGGCTTGTGGCAAACTTTAAACAACACTTTTTATGGATATCTTTAAGAAATGGCTTTCTTCTTGCCACTCTTCCATAAAGGCCAGATTTGTGCAATATACGACTGATTGTTGTCCTATGGACAGAGTCTCCCACCTCAGCTGTAGATCTCTGCAGTTCATCCAGAGTGATCATGGGCCTCTTGGCTGCATCTCTGATCAGTCTTCTCCTTGTATGAGCTGAAAGTTTAGAGGGACGGCCAGGTCTTGGTAGATTTGCAGTGGTCTGATACTCCTTCCATTTCAATATTATCGCTTGCACAGTGCTCCTTGGGATGTTTAAAGCTTGGGAAATATTTTTGTATCCAAATCCGGCTTTAAACTTCTTCACAACAGTATCTCGGACCTGCCTGGTGTGTTCCTTGTTCTTCATGATGCTCTCTGCGCTTTTGACGGACCTCTGAGACTATCACAGTGCAGGTGCATTTATATGGAGACTTGATTACACACAGGTGGATTGTATTTATCATATTAGTCATTTAGGTCAACATTGGATCATTCAGAGATCCTCACTGAACTTCTGGAGAGAGTTTGCTGCACTGAAAGTAAAGGGGCTGAATAATTTTGCACGGCCAATTTTTCAGTTTTTGATTTGTTAAAATAGTTTGAAATATCCAATAAATGCCGTTCCACTTCATGATTGTGTCCCACTTGTTGTTGATTCTTCACAAAAAAATACAGTTATATATATTTATGTTTGAAGCCTGAAATGTGGCAAAAGGTCGCAAAGTTCAAGGGGGCCGAATACTTTCGCAAGGCACTGTAGTTCTCATTTATGTTTGCCCTCTGTGCTGGGACGTTATTTGATGCTAAAATAAATGGTTGAATGTTCATTGGAGTCTTGTCCACCTCACTCTCTAACCCGGAGCTGAATTTGCGGTTAACATCCAATCCACCCACTACAATCTTTCAATCAACAGTAGGCTGCGCTCCAACTCTCCTCTAACCTGGTTTTACAAGCCACTACAGTGCATCTCTAGCAGTGTATTTATATTTCTTACAAATGTCAAATATATTTCTGAGAGAGTCAAGCAGGCAGGTGTAGCCTAAAATACATCTGTTTTATTGAAACACTTCATGACAAAATTAAGCAAATCTCAAAGGGTATACAACAAGTGCAAATGTGTTTCAATTTGTTATAAAGAAGCTTTGTGTATGTGTATGCTGCATTTAACTTTATTGGCCTATATCGGAACAGAGGCCTAGTTACATAAAATATAAGGTATTTGTTTGCACAGTTAATGACAGCAAACACATTAGTCGTTTTGAAACTTATTTTGAAAAAAAAACTTGGTTATATTGTCAGAAGATTTGGTGCCTTCCTTCATTTCGGAAACAGTTGTTGCATAATACTTATGCAACAACTGCTTTAGGCTTATCAAGACAACGAAGGCCACTGTAAATATACCCTGATGTGAGAAGTTTTCCGGCTTCTCAGAAATAGGCTAGCCCTTCGTCCCTCTTGTTCATTCTCATCAGAAATATTAGCCAATTTATTTGCCTTTTAACTCTCATGGAATCAGTTTAAATTGTTTGATTTGGTGTTGATCAGATTCTCATCTCCGGAGCACGGTTTGGAGCCATTACGCATACTCCATGAGGCGCTCACATCACGCACGGTTTGACGTCTTGACAAAGGCTTTGGTGATGTTGGTGATGATGATAGTAAGATCCGCTGGCTGAAGGACGAAACGAGGAGATGCCGTTAAAGTTCAGGAGAAAATCCTTCCTGTCACACACGGGTGAGGAGTGGCTCTGGTAGCGAGGGATCCCCACTGGAGAAAAAGGAGATAACAGTGAATAACTCATTTTTACTAAATCCATCAAAAATAAATTTACATTTAAACAAAAAAATAACCCAGTTAAGTCTGAGTTTCGTTTCAGAATATAGGAGAAAGCCTTAATTATTGTGGGTTTTTACAAATAGGAATTCTGTAGCTTAAATATTATTCTTAATAGAAGCATTAAATTGACATTCTATAAAAAGTTATAGTATTCAGTGTATTGTGTATACACTGTAATGTACAATTTTAAATGATACAGTAATTAATGGTATTATCAACTAAAAAACTCTGACATATTTTATGTTTAGTAAAAAGGTGCAGTATGAAACGCAGCATATTGTAAATGATGGTGCATTGTGGGAATATTTTTGGGGCAGGGAAGGAATCACTGTACATAGTACTATAATTCCACCCCTCAGAATACAGTACCATACTGTATTTTTGGCACGCCAAAAACCTTTTGACCACTAGTGGGTGCATGGTATTGTTTTTGGCTCATGAACATATTTTGAGGCATGCCTTATAAGAAGCTATATTTTTTTGTAACTCCGTGTGAGAATGCTGTACCAATTTAACTCCTGAGGTTATGGTGCCCATCAGTTTGTATAGGAGGCAGCAAATCTTAAACATTAAATGGTTGGGTATTTTTTATTTTTTTTTGCACTGTGGACACTGACAGGTTGGAAGCCTTTGATAAAGGTCCAATGCATCCATTTTCATCTCAATATCAAATCATTTCTGGTAACAATCTTACTGTGATTGTTTTAAAATTACAATGGTCAAAAAGACACAGTTTAGCAAAAAGCTATTTCTCAAGCAATAATTTTGCTAAGTGGTTTGAGTGGGGAGGGGAAAAATGAAAAGTACCTGTTAATGACAGAGGTTTGGCACTCTTTCTTATTCGTCTATTAACTAATTTGAAGTATGGTGATGTCACCACGGAAGGCCAAAAACTCTCTTCCAGCAGGATTTTCAAAAAGCTCTTATGCTAAAAGGACATCTTTCGCGATATCACAGTATTATTACAACCTCATAGCATGGAAATATATATGCCTTAAACACAGGAAAATATTTTTACTAAAATGGGCCTCTAGAATACAAGTGACATATAACACCAAATATGAATTAATATACTGCAATGTGTAAACACTTTACCTAGCGGCCAACCTGCTTGCATCAATCCCTTGTAATTACAGTAAAATACTGTAAAACAAACCCCTCCCCTCAATGAATTTCATTATGGAAGCATCTCATTTTTACAGTATAATAGTACATGTTATGATATTTATGACATTACACACTACTTGCTTTGATGCAGTATTCATGTACTGTAATATAAAATGCAGAATTTGACTTGCCACCGCCTGTAAACTACTGTCACATTCACTGTCACCCATTTACAGTGTAGGCAATTAGGCATATTCATTTTAACTATGTTTGAGTTGACACATCTTGCAATAGTTTGGCCAGTAAACAAAGTGAAGAGTCCCATAACACCACGTGCAGAAATCACTTTCAGTGAATCTAGAGATTAGACCTCAACTTTTACGGCGGCGGGACTCGTTAATTAACTACGCCACGAAACATCCCTACCTCTGCATTTAGATTTATTATTTATACTGTAAACTATATATTCCTCACAGTAAAGTCGCTCATACTCAACAGTTCTATGGTCACTTTTCTATGTTGTATAATATATGTGAACTGTGTAAATTATTTCTGTCTGTTTCGTCTATGTTCATTGTCTATTTCTAGAAACACCAAGCAAAATTATGGGTATGTACTTAGCGAATAATGTATTAATTAATGAAGAGGCTGGGATTGCTGTCCTTTTTAGTATAGGTAAAATAATAGAATTGCTTCCATGCTCCCCTCAGTATTCCCATTCATGAGAATACCACTAACGTTGAATCCAAAATGTGTTAAGCCTATTTCTTCTTTAAAATATTCACATTTAAACATGCAATGATTTTAATGTACAATAGTTTATTTTGGGTGTGTGCAAATTAGATGCATTGAGCGTAGGCCTACACAAAATAGCAGAGCAAATATATGCTATGGGATGCAACAAAAATCGTATTTTGGAGCAGCAGTCTTTAATTCTGAAATTTGCCTAACGTAAAACACTCATGACTTGACTTCCGAATCCTTGCTTCTGTAATGTTTGTTTGGTTGGTGCACTTTGCATTAGTGATAGGTGCATTATGTGTACACATATTTTTACATTTGTCATTTAGCAGATGTTTTATACAGAGCGATTTACAATTAGCGCATTCAGTCGTATCAAGTACTACATTTTCCTTAAATATTTAGCAGCAAGTCCGCGCTAGTAGGTAAAGCATTTTTTTAATTGGATGGGAAGGGGGCACGGTGATAGTTATGTAAGGTGGGCTACTCTTCAAAGAGGTAGGGTTCCAGACGTTTTCGGAAGATGTGCAGGGACTCCGCTGTCTTGACTTTGGGGGGAAGCTTGTGCGAGTGCAAGCTGCCCTCCCGTAGGGGTGGGAGGGCCACCATTATATTTAACTTAGAGAAATGTTTAGTCTTACATTTTAAGTGTTCAGTCTTAAACCAGATAAAGTTACGTTCGTTAAAAGTGATTTGATAGGCCTATAATAACCAAACAACGTCATCGTTTCAGTGCTTTCTACACCAATTGGCCTCCGTATCCTTCAGAGATTTATGAAAGATGATTTAGGTAACGGTCCTTATGTTTGATTGTCCGTTTCTCTTGAGGGCATAGACATGTTACACTGTTTATCCCCGAGAGCTGCAGGAGCAACATCACAAGTATTAAGTCATCATTATATGGCCTTATATAATTTTCTGACAAATAATTGAATCTGGAGAATTAGAACAGCGGTCCTTTGTCATAGATCCTTATGTGCCAGGTCAGCAACACAGTCAGAGCGAGAAAGAGGGAGGAGAGGGAAAGGGGAGCATGCGAGCGAGCGTGAGCCTCATCAAGGTCATAAGGACTCCAGATGTGACGCATGCACGCGCAGTGTCGGTGTTTTCTCTCTAGGAGACTGCAGGCCTCTATCCTGAGGGTGCTGCCCTTGTGCCCCATTTTCAGAGACAACACACGGGCCGTGACTGACAATCCTTATGGGCCGTGTAGAGGCCCGTGAGAACAGATAAAGGCTTGTCTTCTAAATAGTTATGAGAAGTCGTAAAGTTTGACAAGCCTTGGAGGTCTAGCGAGGTCGAGGCCTATTCGTTAGTTGAAATCATCTTCAGTGTGGTCCGACTCGCACAGCCTTTGTTTAGATAACCCCCGAGACCCCTCTGACTTTAGAATGATTCCCCTCAGAAATCCCTTGGACTTTTGTTAAAAGCGTCGACATATTAGAATCATGTAAAACAAGGTTAACATGAACTAAATTACATGGATGTGAAGACAATCAACTGGCCTAAGGAGCGATAAGTTAAATTTACACAAAGGGGGCTACAGTTTCAATTATGGCCCATTGCACTAAGCTCCTGAGGTGGAGCAGTCCAACCACAGCTCCCACTGAAGGCTGCAGTGAACCTAGTGAAGGACATGCACACTCTTGACCATCCACTGAATGACCTGCTCCCTCCAAAAAGAGGTAACAGCACCACCAGGCTCATGAGAAACAGCCACCAACTGTCCTGTATAACTGCCCTGCGAAACGCCACTCCACCCACTGCGAAACGCCACTCCACCCACTGCTATCAGACTGTACAATAACGCTAGCTCTTAAATGGTTCTCAAATAAAAAAAATAAAAAATGTAAATCACATTTTCATATTTCAATTTCCATCATGAAACATGTCCTGTAATGTTTCAAGTGTTCAGTATTTTATTTGTGTCACGTATTATGTGCTAAATATTTCAAATGAGTGTTTTGCAATTATTAGTAATGTAAATTCTGCATTTCTTCAGTTTTATCTGTGAGCATGAATAAATAAACTCAGACTCAAATTCCTTTCTTAACATTTATGTAAACAAGAACACAGCCACCGCATTATTCTTCCTAAGGCCTAGCCAATATATCAACAACATTTGAAACTATTTTGTTAATTTATGTTCTTAGAAGCTGTTTGGCCCTTATATTTCCCACCTCACCTTAAGTGTCCTTCTAATTACCCATGCATATTTGTAATGGAGTCCCTTAAAGAGCATTATTTCACCTGAGGTGATTCAAAATTTCACCTTAGTTCCACGACAGAATATAGTTGCAAACGAATCATCTTAAATCCAATCAAATGACTTTAACCCACAACATATGGAAGACATTTTGCCAGAACACAACTTGAAATTTGAAGGAAATGCATCCACGTCAACCAGTCCGTTAAATTAGGTCTAAATAATCTGAGACCTATCCATCTCCAACATAGTTGTATAGATGTATTACGAATGTAAATCATTCCATATTTAGGCTGCAACAAACACACTAGACTACCGCTGGTAATTTTCTTTGCCAAAGCTTTGTTTAATCTGCGTATGTGTCACGTAGCCCAAGTAAGAGTGAATTTCTCTATTGACTATTAGAAAGGCCAACTATAATTTTAACATACAAATTTAGCAAGTTTATATAATATGTATTAGGCATTCCGTAAAGTTGGAGTTTTAGCCTCAAGAAAACAGCCCGATCAACGAGAAAATTTGAGTTAGTAAATTATCAACCTGCAAAGGTCTGTTGGACTTGCTACGCTTGACCAAGTGTATTTGTAATGGCAAGATGCATATGCTTAAACTCCCTGTTACGCATGACATTTCAAACGGATTATTTAAGGCGTTATGACTTAACGTACACAACGTTTATTGGCCTACCTGAGATATCGGCGGTGTCCCTGGCGTTCTGGTGGAGGTAGCTCTGCTCCAGGGAATAGGGGGACATGCCGGAATTTAGCCCAGAGGACGCCGAGCTGCTGGAGACCAGAGGCTGCTGCTTTATGTACGGGGAGCCGCCGGGAGACGCCCAGTGTCCGGCGCTACTGGCGTATGGAGAATGACCGTCCAAAGCGCTGGCCATAGCCGGAGACGAGGGCACAGGGCTGCTGCTACTGTCCGGTCCACCGTAGTCCCCGTTGGACGTTACCGGACAGCTGGCCATATATGTGGACCCGGGGCTCGGGGACATGTGAGGTACGTGGTGGCCACCGCTCAGTCCGTCGTAGCCACCGGCCATGGAGTTGGTCATCATGTCCAAGTTGTAACCGTTGCTATGACACGCCAGAGACCCAGTGGGCGCCTGAAAATCAAAGTTCTGCGGTAAAATGGACGTACCGAAGCCTATCCCGTTCATCATCCGGTAAATGGGCTTCAGAGCTTGGCATTTTCTCCGGAAGCCCCTGGGTCTGCGGCGGAACGAGCCCTCTTCGAACATGAACTCGCTGGCCGGGTCGATGGTCCAATAGTGGCCTTTCCCCGGCCTGCCTAGCCCTTTGGGCAGCTTGATGAAGCACTCGTTCAGGGAGAGGTTGTGCCGGACGGAGTTCTTCCAGCCCTGGTAGGATCCTCTGAAGAAGGGGAACCGGGCCTGGAGGAACTGATAGACCTCACTGAGCGTCAGCCTCTTAGTCGGTGAACTCTGTATCGCCATGACGATGAGCGCAATGTAGGAGTAGGGAGGCTTCTCTGGTCGCCTCAGGCCGGAGCTCGCCTTCTTGCTTTTGGCCCCGGCTAAAGAACTGTCCACCTCGGTCTGTGGGCTCATCATGGCGGGGTGCAGGACTCCGGAGGTCGGGCTGGACCTCAGGGGAGGCGGCGGGTCCAGCTGCTGCTGAGAGAGCTCGGTCGTCATCTCTGCTCTGCTAACGCACAGCAGTGGCGTAGATGAGCAGTGACCTTGGGGGAGAGGGGGAAGCGGAGAGCAAGATGTGGAGCAATAGATCTTTTAAAAGAACTAATAGGATTCGAAAAAATTGATCACAAGAAATGTCGCTTATTCTCAACGTCCTCCTCAAATCACACAAGCATTTGGTCTTCGGAATTCCACAAAAAGTGGTTGGAGAGGGAAAATCCTCGCTGGAATCTCCTATTTCGCAGAGAATGTGCAGCGAGTGCAGTGTCAGAATGTGGGAGAGACGGTGGGGTGCAGAGTATCCAATGAGGGCTCGGTATAACGCAGCGTTTTGCGGGGTTCAGTCCGACTTAGGCTCCGGTATGGTTCGTTGTCACCGTGGCGGTGAGTGCAGCTCTGTGGCGCACCGGGTGGGCATCGCCCTCCTTAATCCCTGGGGGAGGAAACACGAAGACTACTCGATTTAGTGTGCGCTGCCGCTCAGCCAAACAAAAAGCGACCACCTATCATTTCTTAAATCTACCCCCCACCACACCCAATCCCACTGAAATCAGTGACGACTAGAGCCCCCCTCCCCTTCCTGTCCAGTCGTTGCAGCAGAATCATGCCCCTCGCTCTTCATTTCTCCATCCCTCCTTCCCTCTTCCACCCTCTCTCTCCTTCCCATGCTCTCACTCTGACATATCAAATAGGCTACACGCAATTACGCCATCTATCAAACCTCCCAGATGTTCTAATCAACAGCGCCACACGGAACGCGCACAAGGTAAATAAAAAACAACTCCTTCTTGCATGTTGTTACCAAACATTCAGATTGTTGATAAGTGTCATGATGCTGCATAGCAGAAACATTTTCTGTAATGAAGAGGGTATAACTGTGTATGCCAGGGGTATTTCAGCACTTACCCTACAAGGTCCGGAGCCTGTTGGTTTTCTATTCTACCTGATAATTAATTGCACCCACCTGGTGTGCCAGGTCTAATGGTAGGCCTCCATTTGTTTTGCTGGCATGCAACAAGATCATGTTAAATATCAGATCCAGTAGAGGTAGCGATACATCCCCTAGCTGACAAGGTAAAAATCTGTTGTTCTTCCCCTGAACAAGGCAGTTAACCCAAGGCAGTTAACCTAGGCCGTCATTGTAAATAATAATTTGTTCTTAACTGACTTGCCTAGTTAAATAAAGGTTAAATAAAAACAAATAAAACATATTAATACATTTAACTGTGCATAGAACAAACTGTGTAGGCTCATAGAAATCTCGTGAAAGTAATCCCATCTCGTGTTTGCCTAGTTCTCTCAGACCCAATCGTGAGAGTCACTACGGAACCGACCCACATAGAAAACAAATTGTCGCGCTGAACCAGGGAGTGGAGAGGAAGAGGTGGTGCTCTTTCGCCGGAGTGCATGCGTGTGTAAGCGGGGGTTGTTCTGAGTAAATGACTTTGACATGAGTGGAAGCAGGCTTTTTCCATCAAGTCCAGCCCTGGATACCACACACAGCGCGCCAGTTTCAGTTTACCGCCCCAGGCTCGAGCTGGTCCCTGGCAGGGAGATTCCCCTGGGCCCCGCATTCATTAGAGCGAGAGAACTGAAATTAGGCTCACGGGCGTCGACAGCTTCCCCCCTTATGAAGACCGATCATAATACAGATTTGTCCAACATGATGCAATTATTTATTTAAAAAAATATATATATGGTCAACAACCACGAGAGAAATATGAATTTGTAGATCACTTATCCATCCCATTGCGATGTTCAGTGTTATTGAAACGAATGATACTATTTATTGCATGCCTGCATCATGCGTTTAACAGGCTATTTATTTGTTTTTACTAGACAAGTGAGTTAAGAATTCTTATTTGCAATGACGGCCAACCGGGGAATAGTGCCTAACTGCCTTGTCCAAGGGCATAATTTTTACCTTGTCAGCTCGGGGATTCGATCCAGCAATCTTTCGGTTACTGGCCCAACGCGCTAACAAGGCTACCTGGCGCCCCATTTATATATACTATGATGACTTTTCCTTCATTTCGAAATCGTTGTCTGCGTTTGATAGGCTACACTCTCTCGTTTTCCATTCAGCCACCCAATGTCATGAAAAATAACAGGTTTTGGCTCAATTTCTATAAAGACGAATATTAAATAATCCCCCCCCCCCCCCCCCCCCCCCTATTACTTTTATTGTATAGGCTTTGCTTTTGTAAATAGAATGTCTAATATATAGGCTAGTTGTTTACGTTTTTAATCAATATTTACAGTTTAGTAGGTATATAAGCTATACAGACATATACAAATAGACCTACAATCTTTGTCCAAAAATGGTAATGGGTTTAAAATAATGTTATAACGTACGATTTAGATGATTCATCTTTATTTGGGCTGATAAATCACATCACAATATCTCCTTTGTTTGCTTCTTCTCCCTCATTACATTTCTACCATATGGATTTGGTTTAGACTGAGCTCTATTTCGTATTGTGCCGCTGAATCGAAACGACGAGAAGGAAAGAGTGAACAACCGTAAACAGTAGACTAGGCCTAATTACAACCTTCGATCAGAATAGAAGAATCTTGCAGCTGGGCCTAATGGATTTCATTTCTGCATTTACGATGTGAACGTCTTAACTTTGGATATAGAAAATAGACAGAAAATAGTATATATATCTAATCGCCTCCTAATCTCTTTGTGCATGTGCGTTTTAACATTAGGATACCCCCTGTCATTTGACACCAACAAAATCCTTTGCATTAGACAAAAAATAATTTGCGGATAAAATCATTTTCCCACCATAAACTAGGCTTCCATCCTATTGGCGAGAGATTTTCATGCGAATATTCTAAAATCCACATAAAAATTATGCGCATTTTCCACTACAGATGTTTCCATTAAATGGCTTGTTGCAGATGAACGACTGTGCGTGATGACGTAGTGCACATACAAATACATTTTGCGGTTAAATTCCCATGTACCGAATAAAAAAATAAAAGTTAAATCTGTTTCCATCGCATTTTCAACTCTACTGATAGTTTTTGTCACAAAACATGTTGCGTTTTATAGCGAATGTACTTACTCTGGTATTGGCAAGTGCCAATAGAGCGCAGATTGTAGGGGGGGGGGGGGGCAGTCAATCGGCAGCAGTCAAGCATGTCACGTCACAAGAATAAGACCCACGATATTTATTGGAAAGCAGCATCATGCTCATCACCGTGCACTTTCACCACCCTGTGAAGTTCGTAATCTATTTAATCTGTAGTCTAATAAACTGCATGGTGTGCAAGGTCCTCACAACCCATTTCGTGACTTCGATATCATGGGTATTATATCAATATTAGAGGCATAAAGTCGTTTCCACCGCCATTTCCCACGTCATTAATTTTACGGACACAAAAATAACCCACAATGTCAAACAAACAAATGGTCTCTCAGCATTGATAAAATTACATCGAAACTTCCTTTTTCCATCACACCTGTTATGATTTTTGTTTTATTACGATATGACTTTACTTGCATAAAAACTGTGGATGGGCACTTAGAAAAAAAGGTTCCTTATATAGCCTATGCCATGGAACCACAAAAAGTGAAATATAGAACCCTTCTATAGGGTTATTTGTTCAGAACCCTAGAGGTTCTTCTTGAACCAACATGGTGCCATATATAACCCTGCATGGTGCCATTTATGAATTATGGCTACTTAATATTAAACAGTAATATTTTAATATAAAAATAAACAAATCATGGGCAAAAAAATACCAGCATAGTTTTAGAATATATTGTCATTATATGCAAACATATTTTGGAAATACAAACTGGTGGAAGGCATCTCTTTGTTTGAATGATGGTCCATGTCACCTCTGTCTGACTTCTTTATAAGACAATATACTTTGTCCATTTAGTTACAATGAACAACAAAAATGTGTCTTCTTCTCTGTTCTCAACTCCCCCCAAAGCAAACACATACAGTTGAGACCAGCACAGGTTCAAACTGTATGCAGCACCCCTGGATATAAAGTGTCTTGTGGGATTGAGGACCTTCCTTGCTCAAGGACCAAACAGTAGGGGACATTTTTGAGGATGTGAATCCAGCAGCCCTCCAGTTGTCAGATCAATTCCGCCTGTTTTCTTTTCCAGCACCAGACCCAGGATTCGAACCAGCCACAACTCCTTAGCCGCTGGCCTACCAACCTACTTGACCGGTTCCAGAGAAGAACGAAAAAAAGGAGGGAAAAAATGTATTAATCTACAGAAATAAACACGAGTTAATCTGCCAAAATGAAGACAAAATGCTCTGCAGACATAATTATTATGTAGAATAACAATTTATATGCAGTTGTCAGCAGCATCTGAAAGAGGGATCTTCTGCCTCTGATTGTTCTTGGTTACTGCCAGACTGAGAAAAACATAGATAGTGTTAAAAGTAATGGCGTGATTTTAACTAGGCTATTTGAATCAAAACTCATTATGCATAATTTATCATAAAAAAATGTATACATGCCTCTGTCAGCAACAGTGTTCTAGGGGCTTCATGAAATATAGGCTAGGCCCATCAATTGACTCCACACTGAAATAAAATAAACAATTAGCTAATTGCCACAGTCAGGCTGGATCTGTAGTTCTATTTGACATATCCCATAATAAAAAAATTACATGTATTTGTTAGTCACTTGTAAAGTTATTAATTAAATTAACCTAGCTTTTTCGGTTTAGCTAGCTATAGCTAGCTTACAAAAGTGCTCAAATTTGATAATTGAAACTTTATTTATTTAGCATATAGTCTCATATGACGTTGACTTCATATGTTTGAAATAAATAATTAACTTTTGCTTACATTGAATGATAATGTGCTTATTGGTAGGCTACTTGCAAGTTGGTTCAACCACCATCCTCTTGTATCATCTTGCGATGGATTGGCAGATGGTTTTAAAATTGGAATTTTGAGGTCACCAAAATATTCAATATAGAACCCTTTTTACATTTTTGTTTTTATCTAAAGCCCTTTCACATTTGCACTTAAAATTAGGGCCAAATTCTAGTTGGCTCGAATGGAATTCTCATTCGAGCTGAGTTGAGGGAAACCAAGGCAAGCACAGCCCAGTTTCACAACTACTGCCAGCTCAATTAGAATTCGCCCTGGTGACAGTGTTACTATGCAACCACCTGCTGATCACAGCTGGATGCTAACACCACGTTCAGCTAGCTTGTCTGGGCTTGTTCCTGTTAGCTAGCATATGGAAAAGCAATACGGCTGTAGTCGGACATGACACAAATGATCACCACAGCTAGATCCTTAATTTATTTTTGCACAACACACATTTTTATGAGAACAGTCAGCCCTCGAATGCTAAGTACCTACCTGACGTTAAATCAAATCAAACTTTATTTGTCACATGTGCCAAATACAAGTGTAGACTTTACCGCAAAATGCTTACTTACAAGTACTCCAGTGCAGTTCAAGAAGAGTTAAGAAAATATTTACCAAGTAGACTAAATTAAAAAGTAATAATATAAAGTAACACAATAAGAATATTTTTTTAAAGTTTTGAGCAAGATGGCGCTGACAGAGATGGTTGCCTCACTTCAGGTCCTTAGGAAAGGCTGCAATTATTTGTTTTCTTATGTATTATTTTATGTTTTATTTTATTATATTTTGCTACACTCGAATTAACATCTGCTAACCATGTGTATGTGACCAATAAAAGATTAGATTTGACAATAACGAGGCAAAATACAGTACAGGCTAGTTGAGGTAATCTGTACATGTAGGTGTGGGTGAACTGACTATGCCTAGATAACAAACAGCGAGTAGCAGCAGTGTACAAAATGTGGGGGTCAATGTAAATTGTCTGGTGGCAATTTTATAAATTGTACAGTAGTCTAATGGCTTTAGAGTAGAAGCTGTTGAGGAGCCTTTTGGTCCCAGACTTGGCTCTCCGGTACCGCTTGCCAGTCAGTAGCAGAGAAAACAGTCTATAACTTGGGTGACTGGAATCTCTGACAATTTTATGGTCTTTCCTCTGACACCGCCTATTATATAGGTCCTGGATGGCAGGAAGCTTGGCCACAGTGATGTACTGGGCCGTTCGCACTACCCTCTATAGCGCCTTATGGTCAGCAGTTGCCAAACCAGGCAGTGATGCAACCGGTCAGGATGCTCTCGATGGTGCAGCTGTAGAGCCTTTTGAGGATCTGGGAACACATGCCAAATCTTTTCAGTCTCCTGAGGGGGAAAATGTTTTGTTGTGCCCTCTTCACGACTGTTTTGGTATGTTTGGACAATGATAGTTCGTTGGTGATGTGGACACCAAGGAACTTGAAACTCTCGACCCGCTCCACTACAGCCCTGTCGATGTTAATGGGGGCCTGTTCGGCCCGCCTTTTCCTGTAGTCCACGATCAGCTCCTTTGTCTTGCTCACATTGAGGGAGAGGTTGTTGTTCTGGCACCACACTGCTAGATCTCTGACCTCCTCCCTATAGGCCATCACATCGTTGTCGGTGATCAGGCCTACCATTGTTGTGTCGTCAGCAAACTTAATGATGGTGTTGCAATCGTGTTTGGCTACACAGTCGTGGGTGAACAAGGAATACAGGAGGGGACTAAGTACACACCCCTGAGGAGCCCCAGTGTTGAGGATCAGCATGGGAGACATGTTGTTGCCTACCCTTACCACCTGGAAGCGGCCCGTCAGGATGTCCAGGATCCAGTTGCAGAGGGAGATGTTTAGTCCCAGAGTCCTTAGCTTAGTGATGAGCTTTGTGGGCAGTATGGTGTTGACCGCTGAGCTGTAGTCAGTGATCAGCATTCTCACATAGGTGTTCATTTTGTCCAGGTGAGAAAGTGCAGTGTGGAGTGCAATTGAGATTGCGTCATCTGTGGATCTGTTGGGGCGGTATGCAAATTGGAGTGGGTCTAGGGTGATGTGAGCCATGACCAGCCTTTCAAATCACTTCATGGCTACCCATGTGAGTGCCACAGGGAGGTAATCATTTAGACAGGTTACCTTTGCTTCCTTGGGCACAGGGACTATGGTGGTCTGCTTGAAACATGTAGGTATTACAGACTCGGTCAGGGAGAGGTTGAACATATCAGTGAAGACACTTGACAGTTGGTTTGCGCATGCTTTGAGAGTTGAAACTAGCTAGCTAACGTGAGCTAGCAGGAATTTTAGCTGGCCAAGTCGTATTGAAAGCTAGCTAGTAACATGTCTAAACTGATGTTGGGTTTGCTTGCTTAGCTAGCTAATAGCTAATGCCATGGCAAGCAAGGTAGGAATTAAGCTAGCTAACCTGTTATGCTAGTAACAACACTTACCATTTAGCTAGCTAACTTTAGCAAGCTACATACATGGCTCTGAGTCTGGCTGGCACTTGCAGGAGCATGGGGTAACGTTAGTGAATTCAATTCTTCAACATCTTGCTGGCTAGCAACATTTGCTAAGCCAACTGCACAGTCACATATTGGCTACCTAGCTACATTATATCATTTAAAATTTTGGAGGCAGTGTAAATGCAATTCGAGTTAGCCCACCAAGGCCAGCCCAACCAAATTGCCAATGGAAACTGGGCTTAAGTGTGTAGGCTAGGGTTCCCCAACTGGTGGGCCGTATTTGGCCAGAAAATGGTTTTATTTGGCCCCCCAAGTTTTCTTAGCAAAAAATAAATAAGTAAACATTTTGGGGTGGAGTTTTCATTGTTGGACATAAGACTGTAAAAACACATGGAAATCAGCTCCAATTGAATTGAATTGAATAAATCTGTTCCCAAGTATTCCCATGCATAATAGAGACACGTGATCGTATGCAAATGTTGGCAAGGTTTGAAATGATTTATGTTTAAGTCAAACATATCTGTTTGGGCTTGTTGGTCAATTTGCAGTCAGCAAATTATTCATACTTCTATTATGGCCCCCCAACCATCCGCTCATGAAAAAATTGGCCCGCAGCTGAATCTATTTGATAATCCCTGGTGTAGGCTATGCATTTATTAAACACATGATTTCCTCATGCTTCTAGCTAGCGAACACTGCAGTTAACGATAATACATTTCCATGAAGAACAACCAAGACCTCACAAACCACAGCCGATAACTTTTTTGTTGTTGTTAAACAGTAAGCTAGTTATGAACCCAAAACATACATGTAAACATAAATGTAGTTGTGCATGCTAGCTAGCATTAAACTCGACTGACAGCATTGTTGTTTCAAACATTTGTAGAAAAAATTACAGCCTCCGGCATAAACTTTCTCCTGCTGTCTTGTCATTCATAGAATCCAAATTTGTGCTGACTGATCAACAGTGTCAAGTTACTTTTCAGTTTGTTCACAGAATATCGGAAATCGCCATGCAAAAGTAAAAATTCAGGGGGCTGCACAAGGTATACCAGAGTTAAACAACATCACTCTGAATCACTGCTTGCCTGACATTCCGTGTGCCAGCCAGGTCTCATAGACTAGATGTAACATCGTAAACGTAAAGCCGGGACACTGAATTGACGATATGTTACGATTGGTATGGTTACACAAGACGGGTTACTTAAAACCCTTTCCTGTAGTCAAATGACCAAATAGCCCTCTAGTGGCCTCATGAGTGGAATGTTATGAATATTTTTCATAATTTCGTATTTGATCAACATAATTTCAAAACACCGGCTGAAATTCCGATGTTTCTATTTCAAACGGTTTTGTTATATTTCAGTCTTCTGTGATGTATATAAAGTGTAATATTGGGATTCCAAATCAAAATATAATACATTTCAATCCTATCTGATATGGTACAGGTGTTTTATTGTTTTTTTAAGACCATAACCATGTGTGTTAGGTGTATACTTTTGTTTCAAAGTAGATAGGCATTTTGCAATGAATAATACAGTATAATGGTTGAAAAGCGGGATTTTGATAATATCATTGTATCCACACACTCTAAATCACTTTGGCACAGTAGGCATCAAGTTCCTTTCCAATAATGTTGTATAAAACATTATACCTTTCAATAATTTTTACAGAACACAAATGCTTTCAATTGCCCACTTATAGATAGGCATGACCAATTTAGGCATCTTTTTTCACAATGCGATATTCTGTTTAAAATAACACGTGGGCTTATGAATGAATACAAATAAAAATGTGATTATTTATTAGTCTAGTGGTTAAGTATTTAGGCATATATTATGTGAATTAGGCCTCGTGAAATCATTGTCAAATGTGCAACAGGTACTGTTGCATGTAGGTATAAATTATGTATGAGTCATGTAGAAATAACAAAACATACTTTCAACTCCAATGCAATTGCCTGTCTATGGTGCAGGAACCACTGACTCGTAGCCTTTTTCTATAATCAAGACACCTGCTGGAAACTCTTAACTGGTTAGGACAGCTTATGAGGTGCTGAAATGTAGGAGTAAAATGTTTATTATGCTCGGGAACTTATTACCAATTGTCTACTGAGACGCATTGTGGATACTGGCCCACCTCTCAGACTATCAAAGGAAGAGGTTATTGCCCTACTCCGTGAGATGCATGCCATCCCTATGGTACTGCCCAGGGACACAGTGCTTTATGGCAGAGGTGGCAGATTGTGGAAATGCAAACACCAGCTTGTTGAAAGTGCGCCGGGCCATCTCTATGCGCTTTGTTGATGTCCTCCTCCCACTGGAACATACAACTACCCCACTGTGTGATGTCAGAGTAGACAACAATTGTCCCAGGGAACATTTGGATTAATACCTCCAAATCAGACAGCATCTGACGCACCAGGGCTGTCCCTTTTGTGTGTCCCAAGTGGTTTCCCCCGAGGTGGATGACGGTGATATTCACGGTCACACCTTGGCTTGGCGAGAGAGAATATTTCAGAACTCTTCCATTGAGAACAACTCATCCATATTTTGCGTTCCCGTAGTCATCTAGCCAGCTACACTGTGAAATGACATAGTAAGTATTTGCTTCAGGCTTTGTTCCCTTGCTCTCGCCAATTTGCTTTGAGCAATGATCAGTGGGTGTATGAGCTGGGATCTTATCAATAAATAAAATGCACAACACTGTGAGGGTTCACAAGGAGAGCATGTGTTAAACTGTATTACAAACTCGGTGGTTCGAGCCCTGAATGCTGATTGGCTGTCAGCCGTGGTGGGTATGAGGAAACATTTATTTTTACTGTTCTAATTATTTTCTCGTAGAGCCTCTCTCATAATCTGGGGAGGCAGGGTAGCGGTTAGAGCGTTGGACTAGTAACCGGAAGGTTGCAAGTTCAAATCCCCGAGCTGACAAGGTACAAATCTGTCGTTCTGCCCCTGAACAGGCAGTTCACTGTTCCTAGGCCGTCATTGAAAATAAGAATTTGTTCTTAACTGACTTGCCTAGTTAAAGGTAAAACAATATATATTTTAATAAGTGCCTACATCTTTTCAGAGCCTTTTTTTATTATATATTATTTTACTTAAAATAAAGCTATTTCCAACGTACTATAACGGTAATATGGGTCTTTATTTCCTCTTTCAGGCGCCCAAATGCACGCTTCCTGTCCAGGTCAGCCCTTTGTGCTGAGAGCACCGGGTTCTTTCTCTGTTTGGACTCCCTAACATTGTACCAAACACACACCGGACGAGAACTACAGCATATTCAGTCTCTATTGTCCTCAGACTCCGACATGTATTTGGTGTATTATGATACGCCATCTCTTAGCTAGTTTTTGTTCCACAACCCAGAGAGATAGGCGTAGCCCATAGAATAAAAACATAACCGTACACTGACGGGGTGGTTTGACCGTGAGTGCTGGTGCTCTTCGCAGCGTACAGGTGTGCTGTTCCGGTGTTTCACCTGCAGGTTGCAGCATTGTTCCTGGAAACGGTCTCAAACCTGTCACCTGGACCATGCAGACTGCGTTTTTCTGGTTGCGTTTACACAGCCAGCCCAATTATACCTGCTTACTAATCAGATCAGCGCGGAAAAATATCTGATGCGAAAAGATCTGGTATGATTGGTCAAAAGACCAGTTAGTGGGTAAAATATCCGAATTGGGCTGCCTGTGTAAACGCATCTTCTGAGGCATCAGGATCGTACAAGTGTCACCTGTAACGTGATTTTTGTAAGCCTACCATAGGCCTATGCATCAATGTGCATGATTGAGGAGGACGGACAGGTAGCCTAATATCTTATGACGTCAAAATATGTGTCCACTTGCATTGCAGGCCTATTTGTAGAAACATGTAAGGTCTAAATACGAATGTTCTCCGTTATTTTAGATTTCCTTTGCATTGATTGCCATTGCCTTCAACGCTGAAGAAGGGTTCATACCCGAAACTCATACCAATAAAAATATGTGAATTTAATATTTTTTTTACCGGAGTGCTCTCCTATTTCTGTTTCATTTATCATTGGCCCACAATACAATAATTTACTTATCTTTCTCCATTTATAGCCTACTCCTTTGCAATGTTTGTCTAGATACAGCACTTCGTAGCGATAGTCTAAGCACTTTTTTAAAAATAACATTAGTAGTAAACATTGTTAGGGGAACGCGAAGTTTAAACACGACTTCGAGGTTCTGCTTCAGGACCGTGGGGAGCTCGAGACATAGCCCATGGACTGCACGGACCTATGGATACCCCCTAAGCTAATATCACAAGTGTATTGTGATAATTAATTAATGCACTTGAAGTAGCCTACATTGCTTATCAATATTTTACAGATTACATAACTAACTTGTAATTTATTATGAAACATTGAAACAAAAACGGTTTTGGTCTGTATATCGTTTAGAATATGCAGGTCGGTGTCTTGGTTGTTGTTGTAATTCATCCCACATATTTTTTTTAAATGCAAAAGATATTGTAAGTCTAATTCAGCAAATCAGGAAATTGATGCAACGTGTGTCATGTTTAAAAATCTAATAAACAATCCTGAACATACAGCATGGTAAAAAGGGTCGGATATATTTTTTGATCCAACTATTAAAGTGTTTATGATGAATAAACAAACATAAAATGCACGAATGTATTGTTTACTATAATACACATTTATTTCAGTATGACACAGACATTTTGAATTGCGTGACTGAAACAATAATTATTGTGTAGCCTACAAGGTTTATGTACAGAGTAAAGTCAAATGTCATATTTGAACACTCTACATTTGATTGTACATTGTTTATAGTTGACCCGGACCCCGGGCACATTACCCATGTGAACGCCACAGAACAAAGAATGTTGAATGAATAGGGTACGCCATATTTTGATTGACATGACCTGTTACAATTTACCTTAAACCATAGAAGATGGAGCAACGTTTCCCCAAGTCTGAGATTCCATCCTCGAATTGGAGGACAAATATGAATAATGTTTTAGTTTGTTTTAATTATACTACTTAGAGCTTGAGGAGACGTGTATATTTTAACTGTACTTAATATATATTATATATTATAACTACACATGATCTGCTATTGTGAAGCGAAATGTCCGTACAACGCAAACCCCATCCTCACTTGGAACGTCCTTTCCAGACGTGTGTTGTAGTTAATGTTAATTATCCTTCTTGACTTATTTGACATAATTCAGCACTCCCCATTCCTGGTACGGATCTCACAAGCCTTAAATATTTAGAAATAGCTTAACCGACCTGTAATTTGTGCCTAACAATCCTGCATGCTTCTTTAGCCGTGCCGTGCAGGCAGAGGAAGACAGAAGGGTGAAATGTAGATCTGTATATGTATACCCCTTTCTACATAATTTGTGCCTTACACTGCAGCTTCCTAGCTGTGCCATGCTATGCAGAGTAGGCCAAGGGGTGAAATATAAGTCTGAAATGAATGTATAACCTTCATTCCTCTGGAAGTTGAGTGGTTTAAGTGGGATGAGAAGGATGCCAAAACAGCGCTAGAGTTGCAGGCGCTATAAGCACTTATTTCCTGGCAGATATGGGATCTTCCCATTCCTTCCTTATGCACATGCAAACCCTTTCCCACCCCCTGATTCCGAACACACTTTAAGTATACTCAATGGAGAAAAAAATAATATTTACTTTCTATTGCCCTTGTCTTGGCTTTAACCAAAGGAAAATAAAGAATACATACTTGTGGTTCGCTTTGATAATTCTTTCCAAAATATTTTTTTTTATTTTCGCTCAGAAAAAATATCGTGCATGAATCAATGTTTAGGAAAACAAACTGTATTTCCTTTCTGTGCAGTAGTCAACAATCGAACAAATATTTTAAATGAATATTTTGCAGCAAGTCATACAAAACTAGGCTACAACACAAATATTTATATATTTTCATATTTGGCACATGGTAGCCGTCGTTTACAGTAGAAATTACCTTACACACACACACACGCACGCACACACACACACACACACACACACACACACACACACACACACACACACACACACACACACACACACACACACACACACACACACACACACACACACACACACACACACACACACACACACATACGGGAATGTCATGTCATTCGATTGCAACTGATTTGCTCGGTCCTAGGAATAACCAGACAGAAATAAAGTCACTTGACAACAAACAAATATGACTTTTTTCATTCTTGCTAAACGACTTTTCATTGGAAACTGTTCAAAGCCCTGAATTATTTTTTAAAACTAGAAAAACGTAGAGCGTATAGGAGAGTGCACATGGCAAATCTAAGATACATCATTACAGTATTGTCCCTTATGTTGACTTTAGGAGAGCAATGAGTCTATCTGGAAAGGATGACAGCTGCCACCATGCGCTGTGTGCATCTTCACCCGGGAGAAAGCGGCATCGGAGTTTGGCATGTAGCCCTGTGACGTCATGTGTACAGCTGTGCGTGGGTCCCTGCTGTGCTCGGCTTGCTCCGCGAGGCTGCACCTGTATGCGTGCAACATGCGCGACGCGCCTGAGCTGGCCTGGTGGTACAACTGCTGTGCATGTGCGTGCGCCATAGCAGGGGATACGGGTGGGTAGCCCAGTGTGTGGGGCAGCATGTGGTGGGCACCGGCGGGCCAGTAGCACCGGTGGGCACCGGGGTTGGTATATGCACTGTCTGCATCAGTGTGGTCTCTATCCTCCCTCCTTATGAAGGGTTTACTGAGGATGCTATCGATGGAGAAGGAGCTGGAAGAGCTGGAGAACTTAGCTCCCATAACCCTCTCCTCCCGGGAGGGCGCAGATGGAGTGCTCGAGAAGCGAGTCTCCTCGTCTGGGGTCTTGATGTCCTTATTGGAACCAACGCTGGATCGACACTTACTGATGCGCTTCCTCCTGCGCCGGAACACCCCGTCGGCGAAGGTATACTCGCTGTTCGGGTTCAGCATCCAGTAATTGTCCTTGCCCCAGGGCCTGGACGGGTCCCGGAGCACCTTGAGGAAACAGTCATTCAGCGACAGGTTGTGGCGCACCGAGTTCCGCCAGCCAGTGTAGCTGCCACGGAAGAACAGGAATTTATTCATCAGGTAGTTGTTGATCTCAGCTAGAGTCAACTTGCCGCTGCCGGAGTCCCGGATGGCCATAGCAATGAGTGCGATGTAGGAGTAGGGTGGCTTGGGTCTGCGGGTGTAGGGCTTCCCCTTGCCATCGGCGCTGCTCGTGGTGGCAGGTGTTGGACTGTTGGCCACGCAGTCCCCGTCTGAGCCCAGCTCATCCCCGGATAGGGGAGAGGGGACAGTTCCCTCTGCATCACTGTGACTGCACACCTCCAAGGGAACGAAGTGGGTTGCGGAAAACACTTCAAGTTTCATGTTTAAATCTTTATTTGGTATCTTCCTCCTCTCACCTGTCAGTGGAATTGTCAGAGTTCCTCGCAGTGCAGTTCTCCTCGTCTAAAAGTGAAACAAATAGATTGTCTGTGGTGGTTCTTCAGAGAGGCGCAGGTGTAGCCGGTTAATCTGTTTCTGTAGTGGGGTCAGTGCACGTGTCTTTGAAAGCAGAGGTCGCTTTCCGTACAGGAGCTTGGTTGTACAGAGGAACTCGAGGCACCCAAACTAATGAGCAGTAGAGAGTAGATTTGTCTCAGGAGACGCGCCCTGTTATAATATAATTCCTCCGCGAGGGACTGCCCACAAGGGGCGTGGTCTATCATCTCGAGCTCAGAGTAATCTCAAATCCATTGAAATGATTGTGGGATTTATGATTACACGCTCCTTCTATTAAACGTATAAAAAGCTTAAATTATGAGGAAGAGATAAGAACTGTGTTTTAAAAATAATATATGTTGGAAGGCTTCAACAGCTCTCTCTCTCTCTCTCTCTCTCTCTCTCTTTCTCTCTCTCTCTCTCTCGCTCTCTCTCTCTCTCTCTCTCTCTCTCTCTCTCTCTCTCTCTCTCTCTCTCTCTCTCTCTCTCTCAAACACACACGCACACCTGCAAGATTGTGTGCCAGAAAATATTTTTTCGGGAGGTGGCGTGCGTTTGCCAGACACACACACACAGATGTGTTTACGTTTGTAATGTTTGTTTGTAGAGAATTTCACATCATGATACATACAAGTCTATTTCAATGATACATGTATGAAGATTCAGAACAAAACACCGTAGACTAGCTCTAGGTCTAATACAAACAAATAAAACTGTGCTGATTATTAAAACGTGATGATTATGTCAATGACAATAATCGGGGGGACAATTAAACAACACAACTTTTCTATCAGAAACGGTCACGTGACCCCACAACACCGCTCAAAGATTAAATTCACTGCAAGCTGAAGTCTCTTGTTGAAAGTGGAGACCTTATGTATAAATACTATGAGTTCATGAAAGTATACAATCCAGCCACGAGGTTTATCCATGCGAGCCTAATCCACAAGCGTTGTGCCAAAATTCACAAATAATTCGATAAGCTCTCAGGGAGACCTGCTTTGGCTGCCATTGGCTCATTGACTGAACATATTTGTGCTTTTGAAGATTTCTTTCGAAAACAATGTGTGGTGTCACTCCCTGCACATCTACACGATTATATGGACACGAGTAAACACCCTTAAAACAATTAAAACAGTTATGGGGAGATGCTTATGGCTTGCTTTGTTGTTGAATCCCTGTATACAAACATTTCCACCAGCGAGGCCTAGAAACTATGGTACACTATCTTAGTTAACCTAGTTAACTGGTACACTTCCTAGCACTAACTGTATTGTTGAACTTGCTGAGATTGTTCTAAGAACTTTTTCATGTTCTTTATTCAAAAAAAGGCAACTGCTATGGGTAGTAAAATACACTATAAATACACAAAAGTTTGTGGAGAACCCCTTCAAGTAAGTGGATACGGCTATTTCAGCCACACCCATTGCGAACAGGTGTAGGAAAATTGAGCACACAGCCATGAAATCTCCATAGACAAACATTGGCAGTAGAATGACCTTACTGAAGAGCTGAGTGACTTTCAACGTGGCACCGTCATAGAATGCCACCTTCCCACAAGTCAGTTGTTCAAATTTCTGCCCTGCTAGAGCTGCCCCTGTCAACTGTAAGGGTTGTTATTGTGAAGTGGAAACATCTAGGAGCAACAATGGCTCAGCCGCCAAGTGGCAGGCTCAACAAGCACAAAGAACAGGACCACCGAGTGCTGAAAGTGCGTAAAATTCATCTGTCCTTGGTTGCAACACTCGCGTAAGATCACCATGTCAGCTGGAGTGTTGTGAATCTCGCCACCATTGGACTTTAAAGCAATGGAAACATGTTCTCTGGAGTGAAGAATCACGCTTCACAATCTGGAAGTCCGACGGACGAATCTGGGTTGGCGGATGCCAGGACATCCCTACCTTCCCCAATGCATAGTGCCAACTGTAAAGTTTGGTGGAGGAAGAATAATGGTCTGGGGCAGTTTTTCATGGTTCGGGCCCCTTAGTTCCAGTGAATATAAACATTAACGCTGCAGCATACAATGACATTCTAGATGATTCGGTGCTTCCAACTTTGTGGCAACAGTTTGGGGAAGGCCCTTGCCTGTTTCAGCATGACAATGCCCCCATGCAAAAAGCGAAGTCCATACAGAAACGGTTTGTCGAGATCGGTGTGGAAGAACGACTGGCCTGCACAGAGCCCTGACCTCAACCCCATCGATCACCTTTAGGATGAATTGGAACGCCGACTGCGAGCCAGGTCTAATCGCCCAACACCAGTGCCCAATCTCACTAATGCTCTTGTAGCTGAATGGAAGCAAGTCCCCGCAGCAATGTTCCAACATCTAGTGGAAATACTTCCCAGAAGAGTGGAAGTTCCTATAGCAGCAAAGGGGGGACGAACTCCATATTAATGCACATGATTTTGGAATGAGATGTTCGGCGAACAGGTGTCCACATACTTTTGGTAATGTTGTGTAGCACCGAATTATGCCAATCTATATGTGGGTTTGTTTGAGAAGAATGTGATTTTCAGCCCTAAGGGACATATTGAAATTGACTCTGCGGAAGTGGGGGGTCCAACTCAAGGTGTCATAAATAAAAATGCACCCCCCTTCCCAACGTTAAAAAAATTCAGATGACCCTCCCCTCAGAATTAACTCAAAATAATGTTTACACCGACAAATAACAATAACTGTTATTGATCAGCTAGGGGAATCAGATTTTCAACATTTTGATGCCATATTCATAATTATAAAACACACATGCAACACATTTTCCATCAACAAGCTTCTCTACCAATCAGGGCCGACCGTTGGCATAAGTGATATAAGGGGATGTTTAGGACCCCGGCCGCTAGGCCCCCCCCCCCCCCCCCCAATGTGCTTTAAAACCACACTATATTCTCTATGCCTCAATGCAAAATGAAGAGAATAACAGGAAATAAAACAAATAAAAAATAAAGATTCTCTCTGCTGTCAAGAACGGGTCCACCAAATCTCACTTAGTGCCCCCAAACAGCTATGGCCGGCGCCGATGCACCACACAACCAATAAACAAAACATATCGACTTTGGGCACTTAATATCATGGTTTGCGTTTTCAACACGACAAGAAATTGACTATGTCAATCTCAACAAACAGAAAACACATCCCACCCTACATTAACCAGTATGGAAGGCTTGGCTTGACAATCTCCAAATGTCATTCAACTTGTGTGGTGTTTTGTAATAGATGTCTCTTTCCATTCATCAAATTGCAGATTGCACAGTTTGGATTGATTGATATTATTTGTCAGTAAAAAAAAAAGACTTAAATAGACAAATAATTGTAAAAGTGACTGGGATTGCACAGTAAAGTCATTTACTTATTTACAGTGTGGTCCCTACATATCCTACAGCAATACAGTATAAGGACTAAATGCACATCTAATTTAAACATCTCAATCTGTCTTATGGGGGTCACCTCATTTTGTTATTGTAAATGCAATGCAGTTATTAGTCTTATATTTAGCTAATTAATGATTGACAATGCATAAACTTCTACATTTTAGCCTGTTTCTTGCTCAATGAGCACCATGCGCTCTGCTGGCCTCTCTCCGTAAAAAACACCCATTAGCTCTTGGAGTCCCAGGAAAAGCTTGACTAGGATAGTTTACTGTAAGATTTTCTTTTTAGCATTTATTATACTAGTAGACATTTGGAAGAGGGACGCAAGCTCTTGTTTGCTGAATGTTAAATACAGCCGCCAATAGAACTCATGGCCACAGGCAGGAGATGTTGAAAGAAGAGAGAGCATGGGATGGCTGTAGGCTAGAGCAGTTATTTGTGCAGACCCATAACCATTCAATCTTCATGAAGAGAAAAGAAAAGAAAGCCATCTCCATCTTATTCTAGTCCTACGTCATTCAAGCATGTCATTACAATAATGAAGGATAACCAAACATTTCATTTAACTGTTGAAAGTGGGGAAGGAATGAAACAACAATAGGGAAAGAGGAGTCAGGCTAATAGTGCACGTTGTGCCACATTGGGGGAAATATTATGAAAGGTATGCAGGCATCAGCCTACTTATTATAATACTGTAAAATAGACCCTAGTATATTTCAAAATCAAAATCGAATTTCTAGCCTGTAATTGTAACTTTGTAGACTGGATGTCCTGCACCAACAGTTGTGTTGTCTCCTGGGTTCATGGTTTAAAAGAGGTGTGTAATTCCAGTCCATATAATACAGTATAATACAAGACAGTAATACAGTCCATATGAAAAAAGATTACCTTAATGGAGCTTGTTTCATTTATTTACTCAAGAGAGCATAGTTACATCAATGAGCTTGTATGTTTTTGTGCCATGCATAATAATATATGTCATGCAGTAACCTATCGTATGTGTTGGATAACTGCACAGTCATTTGGCCTATTTTGGCCTTTTTTGGACGTTGGACAATTGTCTTTAGTGTAGGGATCATAAAATGTATTTAACGTATGGCTCATCAGGCTTAGGTAGCATCAGAAATGGTCATACCATCAAAGCCCTACTCAAATCCAGACGTGCTTTAAATGCTTTAAATGACATTTCTGCTTTGGGCGGGACATACCGGGTTAACTGGGAGAAAAGTGATTATTCTCAGGATGTAACATTAGTAAATTCCAGGGAAAAATATTCACCCCTAATCTGTATCTTATTCTTTAGATGTTTGGGGCTGCTGGTGAACATGCAGGCATAATGTGTAGGCATAATCAAAGTGACACTGGACTAGCGCACTTGCCAGTCTTTACGGTGTCTGTAGCTAGGTTTCCATCCAATTGGTGACAGATGTTAATGCGAATATTTTAACATCTGCATATAAACAATCGTAACGGCTGTCTTGGGTGGAAGAAGGAGAGGACCAAAGCGCAGCGTGGTTAGTGTTCATCTCTTTAATAAACAACTGAACACTTAAAAAAATACAAAACATCAAAGTGACAACTGACACCGTTCTATCTGGTGCAGACACACAAAGACTGAAAAAATAACCACCCACAAAACACAAAGGGAAACAGGCTACCTAAATATGGTTCTCAATCAGGGACAACGATAGACAGCTAGCTGCCTCTGATTGAGAACCATATCAGGCCAAACACAGAAATAGAAAATATAGAAAAACTAACATAGACTGCCCACCCCAACTCACGCCCTGACCACACTAAATAAAGACAAAACAAAGGAAATAAAGGTCAGAACGTGACAACAATATGAGTATTTCAGGGTTTCTTTAGGAACATTTGGCACTGGACAAAATGACCGGCAAGATTTTAATTTACTGGACATTTGAGAAATTTGGTGCAGCCAGTGCCATCAGTAAACATAGGATATTGGCCAAATGTTCTTAAAAACAGCCTATAACAAATGACAAAAACACAATTCCTTGCGTTTGAACGTGTAGCATATAGTAGAGATATGCAAAACTTTATAGCATGTGTAGCATAATTTTTAGGCTACTTTCCTAAAACAATAATTGTCCACCTCATGGTTCAGCTGTTGGAGATTTGAGCACTAAATAGACCAATGGGCTTAGTTATCCACTGTATGATACATACTGTATATGCCTATATAAAGGTAGAGAAGCCTATCCCCAGAGAGATAGAGGGAGAGATATAGACATACCAGTGGCATACATTTCTATATGCCAGATGGCTACTGCATCTGCTATACAGATATAGGGCTCTATTTTTGGCTAGAGTTAAGGCAGCACTGGTTCAGGTGTAAACATGATCCAAAGTGTTCATTTCTAGCAGAGCTGATAAGGATATTTAAGACTAACCAATATCTGGTTTTAGCCGTAATGCAGTTGGTTACGGCATTGAATTTGACCACGGAAACGCGAAGGTGTATCTACACTTCCCACTTCAACTGTATTTTTTCCTATTCTCGTGGGTTAGGTGCATTCCTCCTGGGAATGGTGGAACAGGGTGAACCGTAGGCCTTTTCCTACACACCTGGTCTATAGCTACGTAATCTATAGACATGATTTAACCCCTTAGAGTTGAAGTCCATGCCCCCACGGAAATCTATTTAGCATAATAAAAAAATCCCCATATAAATCTGTCCGTTTATGCTCGATATATGTTTTTTTCATTGTTGCATCTCAATCCACCCCAGATGTCGCTCTTCTGCATCTGCGGTGAAAGATGACCGAGCTAGAGCAGTGTTTGTCAGACCATGAGTGTCACACCCTGATCTGTTTCACCTGTCTTGTGATTGTCTCCACCCCCTCCATGTGTCGCTTATCATCCCTGGTGTATATATCCCTGTGTTTCATGTCTCTCTGTGCCAGTTCGTCTTGTAGGCTTTCAAGTCAACCAGCGATTTTCCCCTAATCCTGCTTATATTCTCTTTTCCTAGTCCTCCCGGTTTTTGACCCTTGCCTGTTTTCTGGACTCCGTACCCGCCTGCCTGACCATTCTGCCTGCCCTGACCTCGAGCCTGCCTGCCACTCTGTACCTCCTTGACGCTGAACTGGTTTTGACCTTTTGCCTGTCCATGACCATTCTCTTGCCTATCCCTTTTGGAGTGTATAATATGGATTGTTTAATATCAAGACTCAAACCATTTACGTCCCATGTCTGCATCTGGGTCTCGCCTTGTGCCCTTACACGAGACGTCCCAGAAATGTGGTCTTCTCATAAAATGGTCTTCAGCATCTGAACAGTTTGGCGTAAAAACTATTATAGGTTTACTATTCTCACGAACACGTACGGGCCTCACAAGACTCGTCTGACGGTCCCCCGGTACCAGTTAATGGATTAAATGTAATTAATGGATGTACAGTGCCTTGCAAAAGTCATTCACCCCCCTTGGTGTTATCCTATTTTGTTGCATCACAATCTGTCATTTAAATACATTTTTATTTGGATTTCATGGAATTGGCATACACAAAATAGTCCAAATTGGTGAAGTGAAATGAAAAAAATTACTTGTTTCAAAAAAAAAAATTTCATTTAATTCATTCATTTTTTTGGTAGACGACTGTATCTGTGGCAGTGACGCTAGAAAACGTACATGGTTACAAAAGTATCCATTCATCACAAGACGAAGGTTAGGCTTCGAAGGTTAGGATTTCCAAGAAGAAATCCTGAAACATTATATTCAAGAATCCCATTTCTTCTTAACTTCTTTCTTAGGAAGAAACATTGGGGAAAAATGAAGAACATTTCCAATAACTATTGAGGAATAGCAACTTTGCTTAACTATAGACTTAACTATAGACTTAACTATAGAAAGTTAAGGAAAAATGGCAGTTAAGACATTGTTCTTAAGAAGGTTTTGTGAATCCGGGCCTAGGTGCTACGTGGGGTGGAGCAGGTGAACCCAAGTGCAGACTCAGATGAAGATACAGGGATAAGGTAACTAAGGTATTTATTGAAGAGCTTGGGGAGATGGGGTGCAGGCCAGGGGAGAAGGGGCAGGGTAAGAAGGTCTGGAGTGGAATCCAAGGAAGCAGTAGAGCGGGGATCCAGGGCAGGGAAGCAGGACTGATGAGGGACCAGAGTCAGAGAGGATGGAACTGTAGCGGAGAGAAAAGCAGCATCAGGCTATAGAAAACAGGTACCACAGGATAACAATCCCTATGCCGGCACAACCGGCTTGCAATACAGACTGATTGAGCATAGGTTATGATCTGGCAGTGGAAGTATTTGTATTTGTAGAGGTTGGTTATGGAACAGGTTGCAGCTGGTGGGGATCTGCTCTGACTGTAGCACACCTGTCTCCACCCACACAATCAGATGCACCCACATAGAGAGAGAGGGAGAGAGCACTGGGGGAGTGGCGGAAGGTTAGGGAGACACAGGATGAGAAGTAGAGGGGGCAGATGTAACACTAGGTTTGCATCTTATGTCAAGCTTCCCTCTTTTTGCTTTATGTTAACTTATTTTCTAAAACGGAATCTATGTCATTATTTAGGATGCTTAAGAGAGAAGCTTATACTATTCTAAATAAATAAAAATATTTGAACAACAGTGCAAAAAGGGGTTTCACATAAAACTATTTTCTAAATAGTTTGCCTTCAATGGGCTTCATCCGCATACCCTTGCAAACCTGAATGTTCCTTAATTCCCTAAGCTACCGGTCAAATGAAACTTTTTGTACAAAATCCTAACTATAATTCAATGTATGGTATTCAGTAGAGGTCGTTGTTTGAAAGCATCTTGCAATCGAAGAAAGCATAGAACCACGGCGAATTCAGTGGGCAACACGGTTTGAAAAAGCATGTGATCAAATGAAGCTTCGGATGTCATTGATGATGTAATTCTGATAAAGTAAAACATGCATCAGCATAATGCGTCAAAGTTAGCTTCTCAGGGATTTCGACACATGCCTCAAGGCTCCCGTATCAAACATCACTAATAATTACAACTTTATGTAATCAGCATTGTTATATTTGAATATACAATATGCATAAATATTCAGAGAATGGACAATGACACAGTACAAACTTAAAATGATGAAAAGGAATGACATTTACTCTAACGGGTGGCCAAAAAGCATTAGCTGAAAGCCACACCTCCATTGAACAACGCATCCAATATTCTGATAGGCTGCCACCTGTACAATATATTATTAAAAAGGTTCAAAATTGAACCCCTACCATCACAAAAAGTTTCCAGTTGAGACTTTTACACAGGGGTTCCTAAAGACCCTTTCAGATGAGGAACATTTTTGAACTGTGAAGGTTCCCCCTGTGTGACAATTTTTTGAACCTCGAAAGGTTCTTCCAGGCTCGGTTATTTTTAAGAGTGTAGGCTACATCAAAGAAAAAGATGGCTATTAAAGACCTTAGTCCTATTTTTTCCCCATATGGTGCGTCCCACATTTTGTTAAGTCACAGCCTTATTCTAAAATTGATTAAATTCATGTTTTTCCTATTCAATCTACACACCATACCCAACAAAGATAAAGCAAAAACAAGTTTTTAGAAATTTGTGCACATGAATAAAAGGTAAAAAACAGAAATACCTTATTTACATAAGCATTTAGAACATTTGCTATGAGACTTGAAATTTTGCTCAGGTGCATCCTGTTTCCATTAAAGATCCTTGAGATGTTTCTACAACTTGATTGGAGTCCACCTGTGATAAATTAATTTGATTGGACATGATTTGGAAAGGCACACACCTCTGTCCCACAATTGACAGTGCATGTCAGAGCAAAAACTAAGCTATGAGGTCAAAGGAATTGTCCGTAGAGCACTGAGACAGGATTGTGTCATATCACAGATCTGCAGACATATCAAACAATGTCAGCAGCATTGAAGATCCCCAAGAACACAGTGGCCTCCATCAATCTTAAATGGAAGAAGTTTGTAACCAACAAGACTCTTCCTAGAGCTGACCGCCCGGCCAAACTGAGCAATCGGGAGAGAAGGGCCTTGGTTTGGGAGGTGACCAAGAACCCGATGGTCACTCTGACAGCGCTCCAGAGTTCCTCTGTGGAGATGGGAGAACCTTCCAGAAGGACAACCATCTCTGCGGCACTCCACCAATCAGGTGAGAGTAGAGTAGAGTGGCCATATGGAAGCCACTTCTCAGTAAAATGCACTTGACAGCCCGCTTTGCGAAAAAGCACCTAAAGACTCTCAGACCATGAGAAACAAGATTTGATGAAACCAAGATTTCACGCTTTGGCCTGAATGTCAAGCATCATGTCTGGAGGAATCCTGGCACCATCCCTACGGTGAAGCATGGTGGTGGCAGCATCATGCTGTGGGAATGTTTTTCAGATCCAGGGACTGGGAGACTAGTTAGGATCGAGGGAAAGATGAACGGAGCAAAGTACAGGGAGATCCTTGATGAAAACCTGCTACAGAGCACTCAGGACCTCAGACTGGGGTGAGGGTTTATCTTCCAACAGGACAATGACCCTAAGCACACAGCCAAGACAATGCAGGACTGGCTTGGGACAAGTCTCTGAATGTCCTTGAGTAGCCCAGCCAAAGCCTGGACTTGAATCCGATCGAACATCTCTGGAGAGACCTGAAAATAGCTGTGCAGCGACGCTCCCCATCCAATCTGACAGTGCTTGAGAGTGGAAGAAACTCCCCAAATACAGGTGTGCCAAGCTTGTAGCATCATACCCAAGAAGACCTGAGGCTGTAATCACTGCCAAAGGTGCTTCAACAAAGTACTGAGTAAAGGGTCTAAATACTTATGTAAATGTGATTCAGTTTACTTTTTAAAAAATAAATTTGCCAAATATTCAAAAAATTGGTTTTAGCTTTGTCATTATGTGTTATTGTGTGTAGATTGCTGAGGAAACTATGTACAAATATTTTTTTATTTCACCTTTATTTAACCAGGTAGGCTAGTTGAGAATCAGTTCTTATTTGTAACTGCAACCTAGCCAAGATAAAGCAAAGCAGTGTGACACAAACAACAGCACAGAGTTACACATGGAATAAACAAACATACAGTGAATAATACAATAGAGAAAGTCTATATACAGTGTGTGCAAATGAGGTAGGATAAGGGGGGTGAGGCAAAAGATAGGCCACAGTGGCGAAATTATTACTGTATGGCCAAAAAACACTAGGGTGATAGATGAGCAGAAGATGAGTTTGCAAGTAGCGGTACTGGGGTGCAAAGGAGCAACATAAATCAAATAAATAACAATATGGTGATGAGGTAGTTGGATGGGCTATTTACAGATCGGCTATGTACAGGTGCAGTGTTCTGTGAGCTGCTCTGACAGCTGGTGCTTAAAGCTAGTGAGGGAAATATGAGTCTCCAGCTTCAGTCATTTTTGCAGTTCGTTCCAGTCATTAGCAGCAGAGAACTGGAAGGAAAGGTGGCAGAAGAAGAAATTGGCTTTGGGGGTGACCAGTGAAATATACCTGCTGGAACGCATGCTGCAGGTGGGTGCTGCTATGGTGACCAGTGAGCTGAGATATGGCGGTGCTTTACCTAGCAAGACCTGAGCCAGTGGGTCTGGTGACGGATATGAAGTGAGGGCCAGCCAACGAGAGCATACAGGTCGAAGTGGTGGGAAGTATATGGGGCTTTGGTGACAAAACGGATGGCACTGTGATAGACTGCATTCAATTTGCTGAGTAGAGTGTTGGAGTCCATTTTGTAAATGACATCGCCGAAGTCAAGGATCGGTAGGATAGTCAGTTTTACAAGGGTATGTTTGGCAGCATGAGTGAAGGATGCTTTGTTGTGAAATAGGAAGCCGATTCTAGATTTAGTGTTGGATTGGAGATGCTTAATGTAAGTCTGGAAGGAGAGTTTACAGTCTAACCAGACACCTAGGTATTTGTAGTTGTCCACATATTCTAGGTCAGAACCATCCACAGTAGTGATGCTGGACGGGTGGGTAGGTGTTGGCAGCGATCGGTTGAAGAGCATACATTTAGTTTTGCTTGCATTTAAGAGCAGATGTAGGCCACGGAAGGAGAGTTGTTAAATTATACAATTGTAAATTATACAATTATGCAAACTGTACAATTTAATAATCTATTTTCGAATAAGGCTGTAACGTAACAAAATGTGGAAAAACACAAGGGGTCCGAATACTTTCCGAGTGCACTGTAACTCAATAAACTAAAGACCTATGTTTCAGGATTCGGTTTACAGTAGGAAAAGGGCTATGCTCAAACTGGAGCCAGAACTACAGTAACAGTACACGCCCCGAGCCTAATGTCTGGATAGAGTTACAGCTGCTTCAGGTCTGTAACTCCCATCTGGATGAGGGTTTCCACAAAACAAAAGTGTTTCCAGCAATTCTGAGTGAAGGGGCGGACAAAATACATAAACAGTGCTGCTTACAGACAGATTCAGACAGAGAATGTTTTGGGTCAGTGCAAACCTGCTAGATTATATGGCCTTATTCAAGCAAAACCACGATCCGGATGAGGTTGAACAGCCTTCCTCTGGCGTTGATAGAGCGTTGAGAGTGTTTTATAAACTAATAATAAACAGCTCAGATGATTGCTGGGGGTGGTGGTGGTTGGAGACTTTCAATAAAGCAGCATTACAGAACTGTAATGCCATGTTTTTAAACTACCTGTAGTTTCTTTGAGAAGATGTATAAAGTGATGTGTGTATTTGAACAACAGCATACATATTTCCCTTTTACATAAAAAAAACAACAAATGACCACCGCCGCACTTGCCGTCACTGTTTTGAACCGATTAGATTATACCATTTAGAATGAGCAGCCAGCTCACGAACGAACGAGTGCACCAAGGAGACCGCAACAAGCATGCAGATGCAATAAGTGGAAACACATTGTCTAACTGGCTAGCATGATGTGCTAGCCAGTTAACTTTTGTTCTGAAATAAATGAATATTTTTTTGTTAGTCGTATATTAGCTTAGATATACTTTATAATGGCATGGGAGCTAACTAGATAGCAAGCTACCAGCTAGCTATAGAGCTTGCTATAGTTGCTAATCAAAGGTAGAAAACTGGTTAATTTGACGAAAAAATTGACATGAATATTTCTTAATATTTCTGAAATTTACTGTAGCTGGCAAATTCATTTCATCATGCTTTGTGATACACTCGGTTTTATGCTGTTTTAGTCCAGACAACCTACAGTAGAATATGATGATCACAATGGGGGAAGCAATCAAATTGGCCAACCACAGTCATGCTTTTTTGTCCTACCGGATCCGTGATGAGAAGGTTCTAGCTAGTGTATCTCTCTGTCCTTCGACTCTTGTTGGCTGTAGGTGTCCGGTTTATCAGGTCCCAGGCTCCCGTGGCTGTTATGAATATTTATTTACAAGGTCATTACAATTAGCTTTTTGCTTTAATGCCAGCTGTACCTGATAGAGCAGATTAAGTCTCAATTGCAGAAGAAGTAAGCTGTCTTACACGGGAGACTCCTTCCGAAGTTATTACTGATCTCACATTTGAGAACCCCAGGATGGTCCATTAACTTTGTGCTGTTAAAATGTATGCTTTGAAGTCCTGCGATTTCATTGGGGCAGTTCTCCATAGCAAAAAAAATAAAAATAAAATCCTATGCGACCGCGGAGCTCTTGCTGCTGGCCGAGTCACTCTTTTTAAAACAGAAAAATGTACACATTTAACACACTTTTATGGGCATTTAAAACAATCAATGAATTAGATAATATATATTTTTTTACTGATATGAAGGCACAACACAGACACACACAAAAACAATATTCTCACACAGATCTATTCAACTTGTATACTCTGGTTAAGTCACACAAATGTTAAGACACGATTTATAGTGTAGTAATATCAGTGAAAGTATTTTGTTGGAATTCAAAATGCCTACCACTGAGTCAGTAATTGTAATTGCACAACGAACAATGTGTACACTCTGATCGAGTTTACAGAGGGTGCCTGTACCGAGTCTATGTGTGGGGGTACAGGTTTGTCAAGGTAATTTGTACATGTAGGTAGGGGTAAAGTGACTACGCATAGATATTATACAGCAAGTAGCAGCAGAGTAAAAACAAAGGGGAGGTCAATGCAAATTGTCCGGGTGGCCATTTGATTCATTGTTCAGCAGTCTTATGGCTTGGGGGTAGAAGCTGTTTAGGAGCCTTTTGGACCTAGACATGGCATTCCAGTACCGCTTGCCGTGCGGTATCGGTGCGAACAGTCTATGACTTAGGTGACTGGAGCTTTTGACAACTGCTTGGTCCTATATACACTGCATCGTATATAGGTCCTGGATGGCAGGAAGCTTGGCCCCAGTGATGTACTGGGCTATACGCACTACCCTGTGTAGCGCCTTACGGTCGGATGCCAAGCAGTTGTCATAGCAGGCGGTGATGCAACTGGTCAGGATGCTCTCGATGGTGCAGCTGTAGGTGTAGCTGTAACTTTTTGAGGATCTGGGGACCTATGGTCATGCCAAATCTTTTCAGTGTGTGTGTGTGCATGAGTGCGTGCATGCGTGCGTGCGCGTGTTGGTTTTGATTACATACACTCTGCTCAGATGGCTACACAACTGTGTGGGACAGATCTGGCGTGAGAGAGCGAGTGCACCTGTTTTCTCGACTGTTGTTGTGTCCCCATTTTCTTACGTGAAGATGAAGCGACACCATTCATTCCAACATTGGCTAAATCACAGCCCACTTGTTTACAGTGAAATCGGTACCATGTACATTTACGCATAATTTCCCAATTGAATAGCTCTGAAGGTGTTCTGCTTTGTTTTTCCTTAAAGGATAATGCTGCACGCTTAGTAACACGATGCAGTGAGTGGAGAGTGTGCTCAGAGGATACATGAGGGGTCAATTGAGGAAACAAAACAATGAACAATGCACGGTTGGAGCCTTTCACCCATAAGGCTGAATGTGGGTGTTTTGGAATCCCCATTACCTGAAGATCATCTTGCCCAATGCCTCCATCATTGTTAAAGCTTGTGGTTTGTTTTAGTTTGAAATGGTCCTAAAAGTGCAGAACAAAGTTTTCAAGAAGAAAAAAACAAACTACATACGCACGCACACACGCACGCACGCACACAAACACACACACACACACACACACACAGAGAATCAGAACCAAAAAGAATGCTTGTATAATGTGTGAAAGTTTGTGTGCTAAATTGGCACATTTCTAGAACAGCTTTTGAGATTTAGTTGACATCCGCCTAGCGGTTGTTTTGGCAGTGTCGGAGTTGGAATTGCGTTAGAGATGAGAAATCTCTTGACACGAGTGGAATGTAAATAATGTAAAAATCCATCATTGGGGGAATCCACGCCTGCATTTAAATGTAGGCGCATCTGTCATGTACTGTCATGTTGTGTCTTGTCTCTGTCCTTTCCCTTCACCCTGTCTCCCTCTGCTGGTCGTTGTTAGGTTACCTTTTCTCCCCCTCTTTCCCCCAGCTGTGCCTTGTCTCCTCCTAACCACCTCGTCACCCCTTTTCCCACCTGTTCCCTTTTTCCCTCTGATTAGGTCCCTATATCTCTCTCTGTTTCTGCTCCTGTCCTTGTCGGATTCTTGTTTGTTGTGTTTCATGCCTGAACCAGACTGTCGTCATGTTTGCTGTAACCTTGTCTTGTCCTGTCGGAATCTGCCGGTCCGTCTGAGCCTACCTATGTTTGGTAATTAAAGAAGCTCTGTTTAAGTTAATTCGCTTTTGGGTCCTCATTCACGCACCGTAACAGAAGAATCCGACCAAGAATGGACCCAGCGACTTCGGATCCTCTCCACTCAGCCGTCGGGATCCAGGGAGCGATGCTAGGCAGACACGAGCAGGAATTGTCTGCTGCTCGACATGCCGTTGAGACCCTGGCCACCCAAGTCTCCAACCTCATAGAACAGGTTCACCATCTCCGCCTCGATCCACCGGCCACTTCCAGGGCTTTCGAATCTCCGGAGCCCAGAATCAATAACCCGCCGTGTTACTCTGGGGAGCCCACTGAATGCCGCTCGTTCCTCACCCAGTGTGATATTGTGTTTTCTCTCCAGCCCTACACTTTCTCCAGGAGCACTGCTCGTGTCGCCTACGTCATATCTCTCCTTATTGGACGGGCTCGTGAGTGGGGCACGGCAATCTGGGAGGCAAGGGCTGAGTGTACTAACCAGTATCAGGACTTTAAGGAGGAGATGATACGGGTTTTTGATCGATCTGTTTTTGGGGAGGAGGCTTCCAGGGCCCTGTCTTCCCTATGTCAAGGTAATCGATCCATAACAGACTACTCTATTGAGTTTCGCACTCTTGCTGCCTCCAGTGGCTGGAACGAGCCGGCTTTGCTCGCTCGTTTTCTGGAGGGTCTCCGCGCAGAGGTAAAGGATGAGATTCTCTCCCGGGAGGTTCCTTCCAGTGTGGATTCCTTGATTGAACTCGCTATTCGCATTGAGCGACGGGTTGATCTTCGTCACCGAGCTCGTGGAAAGGAGCTCGCGTTCTCCGTTGCCCCCCTCTCCGCATCACTACCATCTTCCTCTGCCGGCTCGGGTGCTGAGCCCATGCAGCTGGGAGGTATCCGCATCTCGACTAAGGAGAGGGAACGGAGAATCACCAACCGCCTCTGTCTCTATTGCGGTTCCGCTGGTCATTTTGTCATTTCATGTCCAGTAAAAGGCCAGAGCTCATCAGTAAGCGGAGGGCTACTGGTGAGCGCTACTACTCCTGTCTCTCCTTCAAGATCCTGCACTACCTTGTCGGTCCATCTACGCTGGACCGGTTCGTCAGCTTCCTGCAGTGCCTTAATAGACTCTGGGGCGGAGGGCTGTTTTATGGATGAGACCTGGGCTCGGGAACATGACATTCCTCTCAGACAGTTAAAGGAGCCCACGGCCTTGTTCGCCCTGGATGGTAGTCCACTCCCCAGGATTCAGCGTGAGACGCTACCTTTAACCCTCACTGTTTCTGGTAATCATAGTGAAACCATTTCTTTTTTAATTTTTCGTTCACCTTTTACACCTGTTGTTTTGGGCCATCCCTGGCTAGCTTGTCATAATCCTTCCATTAATTGGTCTAGTAATTCTATCCTCTCCTGGAACGTCTCTTGTCATGTGAAATGTTTAATGTCTGCTATCCCTCCTGTTTCCTCTGTCTCTTCTTCACAGGAGGAGCCTGGTGATTTGACAGGGGTGCCGGAGGAATATCACGATCTGCGCACGGTGTTCAGTCGGTCCAGGGCCACCCCTCTTCCTCCACACCGGTCGTATGATTGTAGTATTGATCTCCTTCCGGGAACCACCCCCCCCCGGGGTAGACTATACTCTCTGTCGGCTCCCGAACGTAAGGCTCTCGAAGATTATTTGTCTGTAGCTCTTGACGCGGGTACCATAGTCCCCTCCTCCTCTCCCGCCGGAGCGGGTTTTTTTTTTGTCAAGAAGAAGGACGGGTCTCTGCGCCCCTGCATAGATTATCGAGGGCTGAATGACATAACAGTGAAGAATCGTTATCCGCTTCCTCTTATGTCTTCAGCCTTCGAGATCCTGCAGGGAGCCAGGTTTTTCACTAAGTTGGACCTTCGTAACGCTTACCATCTCGTGCGCATCAGGGAGGGGGACGAGTGGAAGACGGCGTTTAACACTCCGTTAGGGCACTTTGAATACCGGGTTCTTCCTTTCGGCCTCGCTAACGCTCCAGCTGTCTTTCAGGCATTAGTCAATGATGTCCTGAGAGACATGCTGAACATCTTTGTTTTCGTTTACCTTGACGATATCCTGATTTTTTCACCGTCACTCCAGATTCATGTTCAGCACGTTCGACGTGTCCTCCAGCGCCTTTTAGAGAATTGTCTTTTTGTGAAGGCTGAGAAGTGCACTTTTCATGCCTCCTCCGTCACATTTCTCGGTTCTGTTATTTCCGCTGAAGGCATTAAGATGGATCCCGCTAAGGTCCAAGCTGTCATTGATTGGCCCGTCCCTAAGTCACGCGTCGAGCTGCAGCGCTTTCTCGGCTTCGCGAACTTCTATCGTCGTTTCATCCGTAATTTCGGTCAGGTGGCAGCTCCTCTCACAGCCCTTACTTCTGTCAAGACGTGCTTTAAGTGGTCCGTTTCCGCCCAGGGAGCTTTTGATCTCCTCAAGAATCGTTTTACATCCGCTCCTATCCTTGTTACACCTGACGTCTCTAGACAGTTCGTTGTCGAGGTTGACGCGTCAGAGGTGGGCGTGGGAGCCATTCTTTCTCAGCGCTCCCTCTCTGACGACAAGGTCCACCCATGCGCGTATTTTTCTCATCGCCTGTCGCCGTCGGAACGTAACTATGATGTGGGTAACCGCGAACTGCTCGCCATCCGGTTAGCCCTAGGCGAATGGCGACAGTGGTTGGAGGGGGCGACCGTTCCTTTTGTCGTTTGGACTGACCATAGGAACCTTGAGTACATCCGTTCTGCCAAACGACTTAATGCGCGTCAGGCGCGTTGGGCGCTGTTTTTCGCTCGTTTCGAGTTCGTGATTTCTTATCGTCCGGGCTCTAAGAACACCAAGCCTGATGCTTTGTCTCGTCTCTTCAGTTCTTCAGTAGCCTCCACTGACCCCGAGGGGATTCTCCCTGAGGGGCGTGTTGTCGGGTTGACTGTCTGGGGAATTGAGAGGCAGGTAAAGCAAGCGCTCACTCACACTCCGTCGCCGCGCGCTTGTCCTAGGAACCTTCTTTTCGTTCCCGTTCCTACTCGTCTGGCCGTTCTTCAGTGGGCTCACTCTGCCAAGTTAGCCGGCCACCCTGGCGTTCGGGGTACGCTTGCTTCCATTCGCCAGCGTTTTTGGTGGCCCACCCGGGAGCATGACACGCGTCGTTTCGTGGCTGCTTGTTCGGTCTGCGCGCAGACTAAGTCCGGTAACTCTCCTCCTGCCGGCCGTCTCAGGCCGCTTCCTATTCCCTCTCGACCGTGGTCTCACATCGCCTTAGATTTTGTCACCGGACTGCCTTCGTCAGCGGGGAAGACTGTTATTCTTACGGTTGTCGATAGGTTCTCTAAGGCGGCTCATTTCATTCCCCTTGCTAAGCTTCCTTCTGCTAAAGAGACGGCACAAATCATCATCGAGAATGTTTTCAGAATTCATGGCCTTCCGTCAGACGTCGTTTCGGACAGAGGTCCGCAATTCACGTCTCAATTTTGGAGGGAGTTTTGCCGTTTGATTGGGGCTTCCGTCAGTCTCTCTTCCGGCTTTCAACCCCAGTCTAACGGTCAAGCAGAACGGGCCAATCAGACTATTGGTCGCATCTTACGCAGTCTTTCTTTTCGCAACCCTGCGTCTTGGTCAGAACAGCTCCCCTGGGCAGAATACGCCCACAACTCGCTTCCTTCGTCTGCGACCGGGCTATCTCCTTTTCAGAGTAGCCTCGGGTACCAGCCTCCGCTGTTCTCATCTCAGTTCGCCGAGTCCAGCGTCCCCTCCGCTCAGGCTTTTGTCCAACGTTGCGAGCGCACCTGGAAGAGGGTCAGGTCTGCACTTTGCCGTTATAGGACGCAGACTGTGAGGGCTGCTAATAAGCGTAGAACTAAGAGTCCTAGATATTGTCGCGGTCAGAGAGTTTGGCTCTCCACTCAGAACCTTCCCCTTAAGACGGCTTCTCGCAAGTTGACCCCGCGGTTCATTGGTCCGTTCCGTATTTCTCGGGTCATTAATCCTGTCGCAGTTCGACTTCTTCTTCCGCGATACCTTCGTCGCGTCCACCCGGTCTTCCATGTCTCCTGCATCAAGCCCGTCCTTCGCGCCCCCGCTCGTCTTCCCCCCCCCCCCCCATCCTTGTCGAGGGCGCACCCATCTACAGGGTCCGTAGAATTTTGGACATGCGTCCTCGGGGCCGTGGTCACCAGTACCTCGTAGATTGGGAGGGGTACGGTCCTGAGGAGAGGAGTTGGGTTCCCTCTCGGGACGTGCTGGACCGTGCGCTGATCGAGGATTTCCTCCGTTGCCGCCAGGTTTCCTCCTCGAGTGCGCCAGGAGGCGCTCGGTGAGTGGGGGGGTACTGTCATGTACTGTCATGTTGTGTCTTGTCTCTGTCCTTTCCCTTCACCCTGTCTCCCTCTGCTGGTCGTTGTTAGGTTACCTTTTCTCCCCCTCTTTCCCCCAGCTGTGCCTTGTCTCCTCCTAACCACCTCGTCACCCCTTTTCCCACCTGTTCCCTTTTTCCCTCTGATTAGGTCCCTATATCTCTCTCTGTTTCTGCTCCTGTCCTTGTCGGATTCTTGTTTGTTGTGTTTCATGCCTGAACCAGACTGTCGTCATGTTTGCTGTAACCTTGTCTTGTCCTGTCGGAATCTGCCGGTCCGTCTGAGCCTACCTATGTTTGGTAATTAAAGAAGCTCTGTTTAAGTTAATTCGCTTTTGGGTCCTCATTCACGCACCGTAACAGCATCTCTGCCTGCTCGTCTGTGGATGACTTTCTACCTCTCTCATTTCTGTTTTCTTTCTTCTCTCTGAGTGAAGGGTGCCATCCCTTATCCCTCTCTTTAAATAAACTAGTTCTGCGTGAATAGAGTTCTACGTGAATAGGTCAGAGGCGTGTGTGTGAGCCACAGAGGGAGGGCTGTAGCAGAGATTCTCTAGATTTCCTGCAGTACATTTAGTGTTTAACAGGCCCTGCTGATAGTGAACATGCTTCACTATGCCTAAGAATGGGGACTGTCTCTACAAAACCGTGTTCATCAAGGTTAGGCATGTCTAACTAATTCCAACCACATTTGAGCTATTCATGATAAGTGTACGTATTTACATTTGCCATTTATCAGACACACTTATCCAAAGCCACTTACAGGAGGAATTAGGGGTAAGTCGGGGACTTGAACCGTCGACCTTTCGGTTAACTGGCCCAAAACTCTAGGCTACCTGTCGCCTTATGCATACGGTACAGATGTGTTTATTAGTGTGTGTATGCCTGCATACGTGCACCTGCATGTGTGAGCACACCAGTGGGTGTGAGCGTGAGTGTGTAAGACAGCGTACTTCTCAGGGGAGGACAGGTCATAATATTGGCCGGAATGGAGTCAATGGAATGATACCAAAAGTGTTTCTCATGTGGTTGATACCAATCCTCTGACTCCATTACAGGCGTTACTGTGATTTGTCCTCCTCTCAGCAGCCTCCACTGTTACTACATGCACATCAGCCAGTGGAGCAATGCAATGCAATGCACGCATCCCATTTAGTTGATAGCTTCAATTTTAGATAGTTAGCGGTTATTATCCAACAACGCGGTCCTCTAAGCATTTTTCTTTCTTGCTCTGTCGCTCCATTTTCTTTCACTCCAACTTTTTTTATTTTGGATTCCAGTCCATTCAGTATAATCAGCAACACCTGGACACTTTACATTTACAGAACAAAGTTCCCACACAGTGAGTTCTCTTGCTGATGTTTATACATGCATACAGTGCCTTGCGAAAGTATTCGGCCCCCTTGAACTTTGCGACCTTTTGCCACATTTCAGGCTTCAAACATAAAGATATAAAACTTTATTTTTTTGTGAAGAATCAACAACAAGTGGGACACAATCATGAAGTGGAACGACATTTATTGGATATTTCAAACTTTTTTAACAAATCAAAAACTGAAAAATTGGCCGTGCAAAATTATTCAGCCCCTTTACTTTCAGTGCAGCAAACTCTCTCCAGAAGTTCAGTGAGGATCTCTGAATGATCCAATGTTGACCTAAATGACTAATGATGATAAATACAATCCACCTGTGTGTAATCAAGTCTCCGTATAAATGCACCTGCACTGTGATAGTCTCAGAGGTCCGATAAAAGCGCAGAGAGCATCATGAAGAGCAAGGAACACACCAGGCAGGTCCGAGATACTGTTGTGAAGAAGTTTAAAGCCGGATTTGGATGCAAAAAGATTTCCCAAGCTATAAACATCCCAAGGAGCACTGTGCAAGCGATAATATTGAAATGGAAGGAGTATCAGACCACTGCAAATCTACCAAGACCTGGCCGTCCCTCTAAACTTTCAGCTCATACAAGGAGAAGACTGATCAGAGATGCAGCCAAGAGGTCCATGATCACGCTGGATGAACTGCAGAGATCTACAGCTGAGGTGGGAGACTCTGTCCATAGGACAACAATCAGTCGTATATTGCACAAATCTGGCCTTTATGGAAGAGTGGCAAGAAGAAAGCCATTTCTTAAAGATATCCATAAAAAGTGTTGTTTAAAGTTTGCCACAAGCCACCTGGGAGACACACCAAACATGTGGAAGAAAGTGCTCTGGTCAGATGAAACCAAAATTGAACTTTTTGGCAACAATGCAAAACGCTATGTTTGGCGTAAAAGCAAAACAGCTCATCACCCTGAACACACCATCCCCACTGTCAAACATGGTGGTGGCAGCATCATGGTTTGGGCCTGCTTTTCTTCAGCAGGGACAGGGAAGATGGTTAAAATTGATGGGAAGATGGATGGAGCCAAATACAGGACCATTCTGGAAGAAAACCTGATGGAGTCTGCAAAAGACCTGAGACTGGGACGGAGATTTGTCTTCCAACAAGACAATGATCCAGAACATAAAGCAAAATCTACAATGGAATGGTTCAAAAATAAACATATCCAGGTGTTAGAATGGCCAAGTCAAAGTCCAGACCTGAATCCAATCGAGAATCTGTGGAAAGAACTGAAAACTGCTGTTCACAAATGCTCTCCATCCAACCTCACTGAGCTCGAGCTGTTTTGCAAGTAGGAATGGGAAAAAAATTCAGTCTCTCGATGTGCAAAACTGATAGAGACATACCCCAAGCGACTTACAGCTGTAATCGCAGCAAAAGGTGGCGCTACAAAGTATTAACTTAAGGGGGCTGAATAATTTTGCACGCCCAAATTTTCAGTTTTTGATTTGTTAAAAAAGTTTGAAATATCCAATAAATGTCGTTCCACTTCATGATTATGTCCCACTTGTTGTTGATTCTTCACAAAAAAATACAGTTTTATATCTTTATGTTTGAAGCCTGAAATGTGGCAAAAGTTCGCAAAGTTCAAGGGGGCCGAATACTTTCGCAAGGCACTGTATACACACACACACACACACACACACACACACACACACACACACACACACACACACACACACACACACACACACACACACACACACACACACACACACACACACACACACACACGCGTACGTTGGGTGACTTTATGCCATTACTGGCACAAAAATTCAAGCAGCTCGGCTTTGTTTGATGGCTTGTGACCATCCAGCTTCCTCTAGATCACATTCCAGAGGTTTTCAATGGGGTTCAGGTCTGGAGATTGGGCTGGCAATGACAGGGTCTTGATCTGGTGGTCCTAAATCCACACATTGATTCACCTGGCTGTGTGTGCATGGAGCATTGTCCTGCTGAAAAAAACAATCCTCAGAGTTGGGGAACATTGTCAGAGCAGAAGGAAGCAAATTTTCTTCCGGGACACCTTTTATGTGGCTTGATACTTCACAAAGACAAATCTGCCAGATTCCAGCCTTGCTGAAGCACCCCCAGATCATCACCGATCCTCCACCAAATTTCACAGTGAGTGCGAGACACTGTGGCCTATAGGCCTCTCCAGGTCTCGCACCCACAAGTTGGTTTAATGTATATCCAACACTGTAAAAGGGGTAATAAATTAAGTCTGCGAAGCAAACAGTCACACTTTAATTGGATAGTCCGGATAGTCCATCTGTAGAGTTGTGTTTCGAGTTGCTCAAAATGACTCACACGCATGTAATAAATGCCTTTGCACAAACACAGCACACTGGGATTGTCTTGGATAAGGCTTTCATAAGTGTGGTTTGCTGAACATCAACCTTCATACTCAGCTTTCATCTCCACCAATATAAATAAATAGAAATAAGAAAGCTGTTACATGAGAGAACCAGGACCAAGCCTCTTGTTGCTATTCTGGGTTCCCCTGCGTTCCTACCTGAGGTGATGCTCACGCCCTGCCAAACCAACAGAGAAAAAAAGTGACGCATAAATAAATGAAACCTAGCAAGCAAGGATATAATTAAAGTAATTAGGGAGGGAGGTGAAGTACAGGTGATCCACAGGTGAACAGTGTTACAGCAGGAGCCGCTCCCCTGGAACCAAGAATGCACAGTGACGACTGTAAGGTGACCATTCTGGGTCATTCTGGTGTGCCCAAGCATTCCAGTGCATGGACAATAATGGTAAAGCCTCTCTTCTTTTCTCTTTGACCAATTCCAGGGGTTGGGAGGACAGTTTTGTGCAGGTTAGGGCCAAGGGGGACCTTACATGAGAGGACTTTCTGAGCACTATACCCAGGGATACTGATCTTTGGTCTGCACAAAAAGACAATGCAGCAGTTATGTGTGATAGGAACGACAAACTATCTCCATTAAGCAGCACTGTAGGCAATTTTTTTATGTAAGCTTACAAAGCGTTAAATCAGTACCTGCAGCACACTCTCTTCTTGCCTGCCACAAGCTGCTCTGTTTACCTGACAGCCATTTAGACCATTTCTGTCTAAACTTGAAATAGGATCCAAAACACTACACTCACGCATAGTGGTTTGCACGAGATGCTTTGGTTCCCTCCCTCTCTCCCCGTTCCCTGACAGTAGGGCTCCCAAGCACTATTTTCACACCCTGTCTCTGACCGGGAGAGGGAACACACAACCACTACCCCACATACACTTCCCCTCCACCACTTTATTTTTTCTATTGATGAGAGTAGTGGTGGAACACCTATCTTTAGGGCCATGTCGACCTGCAATTAAAGCATTAATGCTTAAAACAAGCCGGTGAATATTGGCTGACTGAAACAAGCCAGCAAACAAGCTCAGAGTTGCAAGGGGATAACATCAATATTCAGCTTATTTATATCTCACCTACACTCTAAAACATTTCCTGTAATATTGACAGTAACTTACTGGGCTCAAAAGACCAGTAAGTCACTGTAATTAATTTTACAGTGCAACTACTGTAATCCATTTTACGGTAATCCATTTTTATTAAAGGTCATGAACAGTCATAATTACATTTTTCATTAAATAGGATGATATTGGCATAAAACCAGATCAAAGCATGATGACCAAAGTACGACATAGTTTTATCTTAAGGTTACCGGTCCCCTCCCCCATGTCAAACGCTTGGATTCAGGAGGCGGGATTATTAAGGGGATAGTGTGACATCCCCCTAACTCTCAGTTTAACAGACCTATTGTCACATCTACTCCCGCTCCTACCTTCCCGGCGTTTGACATTGCCGGTATACTAACCACCGGTCCTAACCTGCGATCCATCATTAGGCATCATTATGATACTCACCTGGGCTCCATTACCTTCCTGATTAGCTCCCCTTTATCTGTCACTCCCTTGGGTTTCTTCCTCAGTTGGTCTTGTTCCTGCATTCATGCATTACTGCCACTGTTATGTTGTCTCGGTTCAGGTGTGTTGTCTCGGTTCAGGTGTGTTGTCTCGGTTCAGGTGTGTTGTCTCGGTTCAGGTGTGTTGTCTCGGTTCAGGTGTGTTGTCTCGTTTCATTAAACGCATCACCTGCTTCTTGACTCAGTGTCTCCGTTACACCAACGGTAATATGATATTCTCGTACATAATTTAAATAAGTACGGCCTTGTAACCAACATTGGGGAAGGTGTGTTTTGTGGAGGGGAGTGGTTTATATAGCCAGGTAGCTACTATACTTTAGCCAACATTTAACTATAGGGTGTCAGTAAATATAATTGACAGTTTACAATGTTAATCTATGGTGAAGATATTTAAATGTTTCCCTTTTCATCTGTGTCTGGTGTTAATTAACTGGTTACTGGCTAGCCAGGTCTTTAACCAGCATAGAACAGAAGAGGTGGAAGGGTCATTCCAAACACATCACAATAAACATGCCAAATGGGAAATGTAAAAAAAAAGAAAGAAAAGAAGTTGACTTCTAGACTTTTTATGTGCGCAAAGTCATACTGTATATACAAATCACTACAGCTGTGATAGGGCAGTATGTTTGGTAAAATGTTATAAATGCAGACAGATCGTTTGTTTGACATGGTGTGATCTTTTTGTGTCAGTAAAACGAATCATGCAAGAATGGCGGTGGAAACGCCTTCATGCAAATATTGATATAACAACCATCATATCGAAGTAAGCTTGGAGTCACACCATGACATGGTGTGTAGTTATCCAACTACGACTCGGGAAACCATGTCGTTTATAAGGCTACCTTGAAATAAGTTATGAACGTCACAGGGTGGTGAAAGTGTACAGTGATCTTGATGCTCCTTTGCTGGCATGCATAATAAATATTGAGCGTCTTATTCTGGTGCAGTGGCGATTTTAGCATGTAAATCATGGTAGGAAAACACTTTTTTTTATGCATGCCAGCACAGCAACACAACACTAAACAATACATTCATTGCAAAGAGGGGATAAGAGGCAATCCATAAATTAGATGAAGACATTAATGAGCGAGCTAGGACGGCCGTAGTCAATATAACGATTTGTTCAGCACTTTTGAAATGTACAGTGACAGAATGCAGAACATGGGCCGTGCTTACAGTATTCTCCCTATACACCAAGTCAGAACAGTAGGATAATAAAGGGGGCATATAAGCAGACAATGAAAGCTCTTACAATATTCAATGATGACATTTCTCTAAAATAGGCTTTTGGCCACATGTGCGCCGTCAGAACAGTAGGCTAAGTTATGACGGGGAAAGGGACCAAATTATTAGAGTGAGGCACTATTATTACCTTCTTAGCTACAGTATACATATCTCCCTGGCATATACCATCATTTATGCTCGCCTTGTTGTGCTATTCTCACCTGAACAGGAAGGTGGCGCGACGGTCCTTGTGGGCAAATTTTGTCATCAAATGTTGTCATCAAAGTCTGGCATTCTCTGAATTTATGGTGCTTTCAAGGCAACTGGGAACAAGGTTGAATAATGACGTCAGCGATCTTTAGGTAGGAGCTCTAGAAAGAGGCCTAAGGTCCCAACATGGAATTCTGAGTTGGATGCCCGCTCAAAATGTATTTTCCCAGTCTGATCTACTATTTTTCTGAGTTCCCAGTTGTCTTGAACTCACTGAAATCTGAGATGTCCCAGTTCCGAGTTAACAGTTGTTTTGAACATGGCAGAAGTCATCATGGCCAATGTATGCAACCTTTTCTGGACCACGGTGTTGAATGTTCATCCTTTTAAGCTTGGAAAAGAGACTATTAAACCCAGACTTGGACCATACACCCACTCCACTGAATAGCAGGTAAGTGATTGCTTTGCAATGCTTGCAGTTAGGCACTGATTCCTTCCAAACTACTCATTGTTGAATTTGCGATTTCCAATTTGTTGTTTATGTCCAATGGCCGATGAGCACCGATACATTTTATGTATAATTTCTGTTCATATGACAAGGATTGAAAAGGATGTGCCAGTATATTGTCGACTAGATTCATGATGATGACTGCTAAATAAGATTTTGAATGTATGATGTTGGCATGATCAGTCCAATCTAAGCTACCCCAATCAAAGCTACGTAACGTGATTAATTTTTATCTGTGCCCAATGACCATGAACCTTCTTGGATGGGCACTTCTAATGTAACTCTATGGCAGCACCTAAGGGAATTTTCATGCTCTCTCCGTAGATTTTGCGGTTACATAGTGTCCCCACGAGTTACAGAACACTGAGCCAATCACAGCGGACCTAGTGAACATTACCAACCCCTACCCGCCGTATTTTCCGCTCGCTGCCCCACCACCACAGAAAGCACTGAGCCAGGCTGAAACACCTGCATTCTGGAGCTGCCTTACTCAAGAAAGCAATAAAGAGACCATGTTTGTATGTGGCTTTATTAACTCAATGTTTCTTTTTACATAGTTTGCAAACTGATATGTGACACGTGTTGATGTCAAAATAACATGCTAAACAGGCATGCATAATCACCCTCAGAGAAAAAAACAAATGAATTTCACATATGTCACCGACCGGCTCAAATTGGTTTTATGTAGCAAAATTTGAAATTGTGTTTTTTACATTGGATAAAGTAGAGACTCAGAGCTACAACATGTTATATCATACACTACAGTTGAGGAACAATGGGAAAGTTATTTTATGTTATTTTAATGCACAGAAAATTTTATTTTCTTTCAAAAACAAGGACATTTCTAAATGACCCCAAACTTTTGAATGGTAGTGTATACACAAACGTTTACTTTCATTTATAAAAAGTTGATCTTGTTCATCTTTCTGCTGTAGCCCTTTCCTACAGTCAAATGACCTAGTGACCTCATGGGTGGAATGTTATTAATATTTTTCATAATTTCTAAAAAACAAACTGCCTCAAATCCGGTTTATTACTGATATTAGCCCACTGCAGTAAAAGGTATGGTCAAACATGGTTCACTGGTAATGTGAGTGCAATTAGAAACATGCTGAAACTCCTCGGCAGATGCTACTGTTTGAAATTAGTGCTATTTGATATTGATCCAGTTGTATTTCCTATTTTCATATAATTAAGCATCGGAAGGAAGTTCGATCGGAGACAGGGCCTAATCTCTTCCAGTGTGCGTGTGCAGTTGGGACTGTGTGTGTGTCTGTCTCTGGGCCCAAACAGCAGACTGTTGGTTTACAGTACAGTACCCAGCCCAGCGACCATGGATGTATAGGGAGTAAGTCAACACACACACACATGAAGGACAGCTCACATGAAAGACAAAAAAAGGAAGAATGGACCGAAAAAAGTACAGACCACATCGTAAGTCATTAAGTCTCAGACATTGTTAAGTACTTTCACAAACATAATGAACAGGTGAGTTTGTCATGGAGACAGACAGATTGACAGATAGACCTGATCAGAGGGGGAGGAAGGAGACGAAGAGGCTGTAATCGCAGTATATGCATCATGAAGACCACACAGCAAATTTGCCAGTGTTCCCTAGTGTTGATTTTTCATTGTAACATTTCTAGTGTTTATCCAGGTGTTTATTTAACTCTAAGTGTTAAATAAACACTCATTGGTGTAAAAGTACCCCAGTGTTGGTGTTAAATAAGCAGTGTTAAACCAAAACCACACCCATCATTATCATACATACCAGCATGCCCTATTGCAGGTCCATTTTTAAAACTTTTTTCAAAGTCTATGTTTTTGCATGTACATTGATAGATTATTTAACCTTATGCTACTCAAATATGAATAAAATCAATTTTTCTAAACTAATCCAATATTTTACCTGGATTTATCGTTACTGAAATTGTTGTTCCAGTTTTTGATACTTTTGATTTTGTTTTCCCAACCTGTCAGTCATTCTGAATGCAAGTGATTAGAAAATTCCAACTGGAATTTGACGCTCTGGCTGAATCAATAGGAATTACACATCATTTTGCAGGCCTGATATTGCCTGTAAACCATGCAATATGTGTTGTATAGTGTTAAAGGTGCGCTATGCAGAAATCTCTCGGCCATTTCCTGTTTGCCAAAATTCTAACAGTTTGCCTAATTTCAATTAATGTGACAAAACAAGCAGTCATTGTGTAGAAAATCATTGTACCATCTAAACGGCTGGGAAAAACAATTATTTCCCATAATTCAAAATATTGTATTTTCAGCTGTTTGAAGCTGGCATATAAAACAAAAAAATAAGAATGGGAAGCATAGAAATAGCACACATATAACAGATCTACTGATACTTAGACTTGCTTTCAATGAGAATACAATATCTATAACACACATGTCTATTTAAATTGGTCAAAGTTAACTGAAAAGTTAGATGTTGTAGCTTTAAATAATGAAATTTGAATGATGATAACATATTTACTTAGGCTCTTACTTGGTCAAGGATGCAGGACTGAATGTTGTTAAATGCAACAACTACACTATGTGTCACGCCCTGACCTTAGATATCTCTGTTTTCTATATATTTTGGCTAGGTCAGGGTGTGCCTAGGGTGGGTACTCTAGTTTTTTGTATGTCTAGGGTTTTTGTAGGTCTAGGGGTTTTTGTATATCTATGTTGGCCTGATGTGGTTCCCAATCAGAGACAGCTGTTTATCATTGTCTCTGATTGGGGATCATATTTAGGCAGGCCTTTTCCCCACTTTCTGGTGTGGGATCTTGACTATGTGTAGTTGCCTGTCAGCACTATATCGTATAGCGTCACATTTCGGTTGTTATTTTGTTAGTCTGTTCAGTGTTCATTCTTACAATAAAGAGAATGTACGCATACCACGCTGCCCCTTGGTCTGATCCTTTCGACGAACGTGACACTATGTCTCTGTCACTAACAAATAGAGTCATGGCTGTTAACGCTACAATTCACTCGAAAGGCGTTCTGGTAAATTTGCAAATAAGGCTTGTATCCTGACACTAAGCAGTGTGTTAACACTAAAAAGTGTGGACCTGGACACTGGTCCAGTGTTACATTTAAAATGCTTAGTGTTGATTTAAGACTGGAGAATCTGCTGTGCAGGTGTGTCTGGGAAGTTTTCCCAAAACTCAGCAAATGAAATCCCAATTCAAATACACAGAACTTGTTGTTAACATCCCTGAATAGATATCACAGAATATTACATAAAGCAATTATTTTGCTGAATATTGATTTCCACAGTGGAATAAAGAAAATGAGGCCAACATGTATCAGTTCGGGGAGAGGTGATATAAATCAAATCAAATGTTGGTGAGTTATGTGCTTCTGCTATATTTAAATCAAAACTATCCCCAATTATATTTACAAAGATCTAACCATAATTGATGCTATGCATTCTCTCTGCCTGCTGTCTCCTTTCAAGTCAGGATGCATACCGCGACCACTTCACTTTAATTAAACTTTCCCTAGAAAAGTGTTATGTTATGAAAAAACACACGGTAACTATTTATACAGTAACACACCTAACAAAGCATTTAGCCAAGCAAAGGCCTTGAACCAGGCCGTTGCGTGCCTATCCAACCCAGACATCTGATTAATTATAGTGACACTATTAAGGGAAATAAAAACTACCCAATAAAAAGTTAGACTGCAGGTTTGAACTGCCTCAACAGCATCATGCATGTTAGCTTGTAAAACCCTCCCTTCCCTCCCTCTCCTTCCTTCTGTAAACTGACACGTCTGTCTGTCTCTTTTCCTTGTAATGTCAAAATAAACAACCCCCATATCACACACTCACAAACTGTAAATATGTGTGTGTACATTGTACTAGCAATTAGAGAGAGAGAACCTCAAATATGTCACGACTTCCACCGAAGTTGGTCCCTCTCCTTGTTCAGGCAGCATTCGGCAGTTGACGTCCACGGTCTTCTAGCTATCGCCGATCCACTTTTCATTTTCCATTTGTTTTGTCTTTGTTTTACACACCTGGTTTCAATTCCCCAACTACATGTTCATTATTTAACCCTCTTTTCCCCATGTTTTTTGTGCGTGTTTGTTTGATGTATTTCGGTCCTTTTGTGTGGGCTTGGTAGTACATGAAATTGGTAATTTTGAGTAAAATTGCTGTCCTGCGACTGACTCCTCTGCACCAGCTACACCCAGACCTTTACAAAATATCACATTAATTTGTTCATATCCACGGTAAACATTTGAATCGCGTCAAAATTGCTTCCTGTTTAAGTCACGTCTTTTGACCCATTTGTGTGGGTCAAAGAAAAACACCAAAACAATCACACTTAATATATGCATGAAGACGACATACAGCAAGAAAAACAACGGGAACATAGTTTGTCAATTCAATAATAAGGTTAAGTGTCAGATTAGCCTCATGAAGTTTTGAGAACACAGTCTCCAATTATTTCACACGTTGCTTTGGGTTGGGAGAGAACACGATAATATCAACAGATCTGTCCTCTCAGGTTCCCCAGAACTTACTCCATTAGATGATGGAAGGTATCACCAGCATTCGGCCATTGCTTTGATCTGGTATAGACCTCTCGGAGTGATGACCACCATCTTGGCCTTGCTCTCCTCGTCCATTGCTACTTGCCAATACCCTGACTTCAGGTCCAGGGAACTGAAGCATAATTAGTTAAATAAAGTCCACCTGTGTGCAATCTAAGTGTCACATGATCTGTCCCATGATCTCAGTATACAGTGCCTTGCGAAAGTATTCGGCCCCCTTGAACTTTGCGACCTTTTGCCACATTTCAGGCTTCAAACATAAAGATATAAAAATTTATTTTTTTGTGAAGAATCAACAACAAGTGGGACACAATCATGAAGTGGAACGACATTTATTGGATATTTCAAACTTTTTTAACAAATCAAAAACTGAAAAATTGGGCGTGCAAAATTATTCAGCCCCTCTACTTTCAGTGCAGCAAACTCTCTCCAGAAGTTCAGTGAGGATCTCTGAATGATCCAATGTTGACCTAAATGACTAATGATGATAAATACAATCCACCTGTGTGTAATCAAGTCTCCGTATAAATGCACCTGCACTGTGATAGTCTCAGAGGTCCGTTAAAAGCGCAGAGAGCATCATGAAGAACAAGGAACACACCAGGCAGGTCCGAGATACTGTTGTGAAGAAGTTTAAAGCCGGATTTGGATACAAAAAGATTTCCCAAGCTTTAAACATCCCAAGGAGCACTGTGCAAGCGATAATATTGAAATGGAAGGAGTATCAGACCACTGCAAATCTACCAAGACCTGGCCGTCCCTCTAAACTTTCACCTCATACAAGGAGAAGACTGATCAGAGATGCAGCCAAGAGGCCCATGATCACTCTGGAGGAACTGCAGAGATCTACAGCTGAGGTGGGAGACTCTGTCCATAGGACAACAATCAGTTGTATATTGCACAAATCTGGCCTTTATGGAAGAGTGGCAAGAAGAAAGCCATTTCTTAAAGATATCCATAAAAAGTGTCGTTTAAAGTTTGCCACAAGCCACCTGGGAGACACACCAAACATGTGGAAGAAGGTGCTCTGGTCAGATGAAACCAAAACTGAACTTTTTGGCAACAATGCAAAACGTTATGTTTGGCGTAAAAGCAACACAGCTGAACACACCATCCCCACTGTCAAACATGGTGGTGGCAGCATCATGGTTTGGGCCTGCTTTTCTTCAGCAGGGACAGGGAAGATGGTTAAAATTGATGGGAAGATGGATGGAGCCAAATACAGGACCATTCTGGAAGAAAACCTGATGGAGTCTGCAAAAGACCTGAGACTGGGAAGGAGATTTCTCTTCCAACAAGACAATGATCCAAAACATAAAGCAAAATCTACAATGGAATGGTTCAAAAATAAACATATCCAGGTGTTAGAATGGCCAAGTCAAAGTCCAGACCTGAATCCAATCGAGAATCTGTGGAAAGAACTGAAAACTGCTGTTCACAAATGCTCTCCATCCAACCTCACTGAGCTCGAGCTGTTTTGCAAGGAGGAATGGGAAATAATTTCAGTCTCTCGATGTTCAAAACTGATAGAGACATACCCCAAGTGACTTACCGCTGTAATCGCAGCAAAAGGTGGCGCTACAAAGTATTAACTTAAGGGGGCTGAATAATTTTGCACGCCCAATTTTTCAGTTTTTGATTTGTTAAAAAAGTTTGAAATATCCAATAAATGTCGTTCCACTTCATGATTGTGTCCCACTTGTTGTTGATTCTTCACAAAAACAAATACAGTTTTATATCTTTATGTTTGAAGCCTGAAATGTGGCAAAAGGTCGCAAAGTTCCAGGGGGCCGAATACTTTCGCAAGGCACTGTATATACACCTGTTCTGAAAGGCCCCAGAGTCTGCAACACCACTAAGCAAGGGGCACCGCCAAGCAAGCGGCACCATAAAAAAAAAGGAGCTCTCCATACAGGTCAGGGACAAAGTTGTGGAGAAGTACAGATCAGGGTTGGGTTATGAAAAAATATCTGAAACTTTGAACATCCCATGGTTAATGGGGATTAAATCCATTATTAAGAAATGGAAAGAATATGGCACCACAACAAACCTGCCAAGAGAGGGCCACCCACCAAAACTCACGGACTACATTAAGGATTAGAGCTAATCTAGGTTTTGTAAATCTGTTTATAATTATTCAGAGATGTGTTGTACCACTTACGGAGGTCATTAATCAAAGGCAAAAAAAGGAACAAAGATAACCCTCAAGGAACTGCAAAGCTCCACAGTGGAGATTGGAGTATCTGTCCATAGGACCACTTTAAGCCGTACACTCCACAGAGTTGGGTTTATGGAAGAGTGGCCGGAAAAAAAGCCATTGCTTAAAGAAATAAATAAGCGAACACATTTGTTGTTCCCCAAAAAACATTTGGAAGAAGGTACTCTGGTCAAATGAGACTAAAGTTTAGCTCTTTCGCCATCAATGAAAATGCTATTTCTGGCACAAACCCAACACCTCTCATCACCCCGAGAACAATTTTTTTCATCAGCAGGGACTGAGAAACTGGTCAGAATTGAAGGAATGATGGATGGCATTAAATACAGGGATATTCTTAAGGGAAACCTGTTTCAGTCTAGCAGAGATTTGAGACTGGGACGGAGGTTCACTTTCCAGCAAGATAATGACCCTGCTCATACTGCTAAAGCAACCCTCGAGTGGTTTAAGGGGAAATATTTAAATGTCTTGGAATGGCCTAGTGAACAGTTATGCACGCTCAAGTTTTCAGTTGTCGTCTTATTTCTTGTTTGCTTCACAATAAAATAATACAACCCCCCAAAAAATGCATTTTAATTCCAGGTTGTAAGGCAACAAAATAGGATTTTTGCAAAGTGGGGTGAATACTTTTGCAAGGCACTGTAGTTTAATACTGATCTGGATTTACTGATCCATATTTAAAATTAAGTGGTACAACACATCTCTGATTAATTAAAAACATAGATTTACAAAACCTAGATTAGCTCTAATCCTAGATTAACGTAAACCATTTTGGTTCAACCCACCCTTAAGGGAACCTGCACAGCAAATTTGTGATTTGTATTTTAACACATCTCAAATGAATTTTCGAAGTGTTCAAAACGAACACCCCAAGATTGTTGGGTCCCTAACACCATGGGTGCCTTTCAGTCCTGTAGCCTTCACCAACTAAGTGCCTAAGTGAACATTTCATCATTGAAATTGTATTGTTTATGACAATACATTACCTGATAGCTTAGTTTTACACTAACACAGTGGTCTGAAACTCCTGGTTTGTTGGCCACATTGGCACAACACATTAGTTCTATTGAAATCCAGCCAGCTTTGCAATTTGCCAAGGTAAGTAAGATTGATAAAAAAGACTCCCTAAACCATCTAAACTGGAACAACCATCATAATAATGGGTGAAATAAGTTCAACCACTTACAGATTGGATTAGAAATATTTATGTTATTTATCTTTGTATAGTTTAAGGTCAATTAATCAATGTACATGCAGAAAAATTGATATTTAAACAAACTATTCTAAAAATCAACCTGCAACAAAAGATGATGGGAAATATGATAATGAGCCCCCTCCCATGTAAACGGAAATTAACTCAACGCAGTTGAGTAACAACAGCACCATGTGGCAATGATTCCACTGTGATTCAAATGACACATCATTCAGTGGTAACAATGGTGTTAACCCCACTAGAATCAACACTCAAATATACCACTTTTTTGCCTCAGCACCAACATTTGTCATGCAGTCAAAATCATGTTTTTCATGAAATTTGATGATATTTGAAGGAAACCAGATCAAAGTATGAGGAACCAAAGTATGAATAATGACTGTTGCTTCTCCATTGATAAAGTATGATCATAAAGTTACTGGTCCCCTCCCCCATGTCAAAGACTTGGAGTCATTATTAAGGGACAAGGTGACATCGCCTTAACTCTTAAGTTTAATACACCAATGTTAACATGATATTCTCTTACCTAATTTAAATAAGTACCACCTCATAATTAACATCAGAGAAGGCATGTTTGCAGAGGGGAGTGGTTTATATAGCTCGGTAGCAGTGGAACCAACATTTCACTGTAGGGTGTCAGCATATACAATTCCATGTTTACCCTATTCATTTAAAGGTAAAGATACTTTTATGTTATGTTTCCCCTTTCATCTGTGTCTGGTGTTAGCTAGTTACTGGTTAGCTAGGTCTACATCTGTCTGGTGTTAGCTAGTTACTGGTTAGCTAGGTCTACAGCCAGCATGGAACAAAAATGGGGGGAAGGGTTGTTAAAAACTCAGACGCAGTTGACAAGTCAACACATCCATCAGAGACATGCCAAATGGAAGCTGTATTTAAAAAAAAAATTATATAGTTGATACAATTATGTTGTATGTGTTGCTTTGCGTATCATCTTTATTTGCTTGTGATGATTTTACTACAACGCTGCATCGGAGTTGCTTGACGGTTCAAAGAGCTGTCAGTCAAGGCAAGCTCTGTCTACTCAGTCAATCTTTCTGAACTTCCTGATTGTTAGAGAAAAAGTACTTTTCAGAAAGTTCAGGACCTTCAACACCCACAAATGTACTGTGTGGGTGCAACATTTCATAATGCGTTCTACTGTCTAATAGGTGTGAGTCAGTGTTAACGGTATGCCATTGCGTGTGTAAGGCTGTGAGCTGGGCCGGGGAGGTTGGGCCTGATTGTTTTCTTTAGGCTAGTGTAACACCGGGAGAGCCTCAGAGTGATGCAAAGAACGGTGACCTCATAGGGCCGATTCAGACTTTAGACAATGTAAGCCTTTCCTATTTTTTTCCAATCACCCTCCCTCCCATTTGCTGGCCAACAGATTTTCTCATAAAGTTTTAATTCAATAGGATGTTCAGTACATTTAGCAGGGCTCTTCAACCATGTTCCTGGAGAGCTACTGTCTTGTAGGTTTTCACTGCATCCTTAATCTAATACAGCTGATTCTAATAATTAGCTGGAAAATGAAAGGAACCAGGTTAGTTACAACTGGGGTTGGAGTGAAAACCTACAGGAGGGTACCCCTCCAGGAACAGGGTTGGAGACCCCTAATAAAGCAATCCCTTTTCTCAACAGACGCAGTACAATATATGGAGAGAACAGTTCAGAAAATGAAGAGATCAATTAAAGAAAGCCATGTAAATACACACACAGCCATCTCCTTTTCAGCAGTAATTGGTAGATTTAAAAAAAAAAACGTATTATTTAGGTTTAGGAAAATATTTATAATACTTTAAAATAAAACGGTTTTACACACTAAATATTTGTTAATCAAAAATACAGTGGTTTGATTCATCCTGAAAGTTCATTTTCAATCGTTTAATCAATTAAATATTGGAAGGTGAGAAAGGCATACAATAGGGGTTGAACAGCAGGCTCTATATAGTAGTCTATAAATCTACCCTAATAATCCTCACTAATCATGGAACTGTGATGACAACGGTCCAGTCATTGTGAACTGGGTGCCAGGCTCCAGGTTTAAACTGCTACGTTTGGTCTGCGTTCCATAATGATTCAAATATGCTACATTTCCAAAATTATTGTACAACTTGTATTATGTTATCCACTATTGCTAGCGAATCTCAGGAACAACCACATGAATGTGACAGAGGAAAGGAAGATAAACTAACATTGTAATGGAATAATGCAAAATGTAAGGAAACTAACACTAAAGTCAGTGACAGTTATAACTGTATGTGGGTATATCAGACAGTGGCTACCGATAGTGGCTAATATATAACACAATACACATTTAAGAAAATAGAGTGAAAAGTTCAGGCATATAATTAAAACGTTCTAGAAATCTTTGGCGCTAAACTGTGATTTTCAAATGGCTATTGAAGCCTATAACTTGGGTCCACAAATTTAATCCCAAGTTACAGTGCCTTCAGAAAGTATTCACACCCATTTACTTTTTACACATTTGGTTGTTTTACAGCCTAAATGTAAAATGTGTTAAATTGAGAACTTGTGTCACTGATCAACACACACACTCCATAGTGTCAAAGTGGAATTATGTTTCTATTTAGAAATACATGAAAAATTAAATGCTGCAATGTCTTGGGTTAATAAGTAATCAACCCTTTTGTTATGGTAAGCCTAAATAAGTTCAGGAGTACAAATGTGCCTAATAAATCACATAGTAAGTTGCATGGACTCACTCTGTTTGCAATAAAAGTGTTTAACATGATTTTTAAATGACTACCCCAAATCTGTACCCCACACATACAATTATCTGTATGGTCCCTCAGTCGAGCAGTGCATTTAAAACACAGATTCAACCACAAAGACCAGGGAGGTTTTCCAATGACTCGCAAAGAAGGGCACCTATTGGTAGATGGGTAAAGAAAGCAGACATTTAAAATCCCTTTAACATGGTACAGTTATTAATTACACTTTGGATGGTGTGTCAATACACCCAGTCACTACAAAGATACAGGCACACTCCCTAATTCAGTTGCTGGAGAGGAAGGAAACTGCTCAGGGATTTCACCATGAGGCCAATGGTGATTTTAAAACAGCTACAGAGTTTAATGACTGTGATAGAAGATAACGGAGTGTAGCACATGGGGATGTGTGAAACTTACTCCTCAGCATGAATTGTCCCCCCTTGTGCCAGTGAAGAGGTAGATTTCCGCATGGCTCTGACTTTTAAGACACTTCAGGAGGGTGGCCAGGTGACACTTCGTGTCAGGTATGGTCTGAAATCGGGAAGAAGTGGTACACGATAAGCAAGTAGTGTGACATCCTTTACAGTGGTGCCCTAGTGACTCAGATCTACCGTTGCGCTCAGCTCAATGCCGGGGTCGCTGTTGAGTAAGTTTGAGGGTTGAATGTAGCACATGGGGATGTGTGAAATTTACTCCTCAGCTTCAAATGGCAAGACGTCCTTTAGATGAGGATGGATCAACAACATTGGAATTACTCCACAATACTAACATAAATGACAGAGTGAAAAGAAACCTGTACAGAAAAAAAGATTCCAAAACATGCATCCTATAACAAGGCACAACAGTTTAACTGCATAACAAAGCATTTGGCAAAGAAATGAATTTTTGATTTGGATTACAAAAAGTTATGTAGTGAAAAATCTAACAACACATCACTGAGTACCACTCTTCATAAACTCATAAAGCACGTCCTCTCACTGTCAACTGCGCTTATTTTCAGCAAACTTAACATGTGTAAATATTTGTAAGAACATAACAAAATTCAACAACTGAGACATAAACTGAACAAGTTCCACTGACAGGTGACTAACAGAAATGGAAAATATGTCCCTGAACAAAGGGGTTGGGGGGGGGGTCAAAATCAAAAGTAACAGTCAGTATCTGGTGCGGCCACCAGCTGCATTAAGTACTGCAGTGCATCTCCTCCTCATCGACTGCACCAGATTTGCCAGTTCTTTCTGTGAGATGTTACCCCACTCTTCCACTAAGGCACCTGCAAGTTCCCAGACATTTCTGGGGGGAATGGCCTAGCCTTCACCCTCCAATCCATCAGGTCCCAGATGTGCTCAATGGGATTGAGATCCAGGCTCTTCGCTGGCCATGGCAGAACATTGACATTCCTGTATTGCAGGAAATCCCGCTCAGAACAAACAGTATGGCTGGTGGCATTGTCATGCTGGAGGGTCATGTCAGGATGAGCATGCAGGAAGGGTACCACATGAGGGAGGCGTTGAGATTGCCTGCAATGACAACAAGCTCAGTCCAATGATGCTGTGACACCACACCCCAGACCATGACGGACCGCCCACCTCCAAATCGATCCCGCTCCAGAGTACAGGCCTCGGTGTAACGCTTATTCCTTTGATGATAAACACAAATCCGACCATCACCCCTGGTGAGACAAAACTGTGACTCATCAGAGAAGAGCACTTTTTGCCAGTCCTGTCTGGTCCAGCGACGGTGGGTTTGTGCCCATAGGCGACGTTATTGCCATTGATGTCTGGTGTGGACCTGCCTTACAACAGCCCTACAAGCCCTCATTCCAGCCTCTCTCAGCCTATTCCGGACAGTCTGAGCACTGATGGAGGGATTGTGCGTTCCCTGTGTAACTCGGGAAGTTGTTGTTGCCATCCTTTACCTGTTCCGCAGGTGTGATGTTCGGATGTACCGATCCTGTGCAGGTGTTGTTACACGTGGTCTGCCACTGCGAGGATGCTCAGCTGTACGTTCTGTCTCCCTGTAGCGCTGTCTTAGGTGTCTCACAGTATGGATATTGCAATTTATTGCTCTGACCATATCTACAGTCCTCATGCCTCCGTGCAGCATGCCTAAGGCACGTAGGGTCGCGCAGATGAGCAGGGAGCCTGGCATCTTTCTTTTGTAGTTTTTCAGAGTAAGTACAAAGGCCTCTTTAGTGTCCTAAGTTTTCATAACTGTGACCTTAATTGCCTACCGTCTGTAAGCTGTTAGTGTAGTTATTTGGATATTTACGAATTATCTTTGAAAGACAGGGTCCTGAACAAGGAACGTTTCTTTTTTTGCTGAGTTTATTTTCAAGAACAGTTGTGGATGCAACATGTTATGGGTATGGTTGTCATCGGCAAGGAATAAGGAGTTTTTTAGGATAATAAGCAACGGAATAGAGATAAGCACAGGAAAAATGCTAGAGAAAAACTTGGCTTAGTCTGCTTTCCAATAGACACTGGGAGACAAATTCACCTTTCAGCAGGACAATAACCTAAAACACAAGGCCAAATATACACTGAAGTTGCTTACCAAGATGACATTGAATGTTCATGAGTGGCCTAGTTACAGTTTAACTTACACTTACACAAACTTTAAACATCAGCTATCTGAGCAGCTAACCGATCGATGCAGCTGTACATAGCCCATCTGTAAAGGACCCACCCAATCTACCTACCTCATCCCCATATTGTTTTATTTACTTTTCTGCTCTTTTGCTCACCAGTATTTCTACTTGCACATCACCATCTGCTCATCGATCACCCCAATGTTAATTTGCTAAATTGTAATTACTTGGCTACTATGGCCTATTTATTGCCTTACCTCCTCACACCATTTGCATGTATATAGACTTTCTTTTTTAAATATTTTGATATTGACTGTATGCTTGTTTATTCCATGTGTAACTCTGTGTTGTTGTTTGTGTCGCACTGCTTTGCTTTATCTTGGCCAGGTCGCAGTTGTAAATTAGAACTTGTTCTCAGCTGGCCGACCTGGTTAAATAAAGGTGAAATAAAATGTATTTAACTAAAAAAAACAACCAAGGTTGGCAACTGGCAAAATAATCTACAGTCCTCTCCATCTGTAGAAATAGGCAGAGTTGAGGCAGAGATCAACAGTGACACATGGAATGAAAGGGTGTTGCAAATACTGGACATATCTGCTGTTCTGTATTATTAGTAATAACCTTTCCACAATGTGGATGTGTTGAGTGCCAGGCCTCTCTCCATTCAGAGACATCAGTATCAAGCCTGTCTGTCGGTCAGGACTCCATCACTTCATCTTGCAAGTCTCCAAGTGTTGGCTCCATATATGCATCTGTGAACACATTCACAGTCACTGTTCTTTTACCAATGTCAGTATGGATAAGTGATATGACAGACAAACAAACATATACTATATTGAAGTTTGAACAGGTCAAACTAAACCTACCTAATTCTGGTCTCCCCATCGACGACCGTTGGAGAGCAGGCTAGAGGTAAGGTCTTTGCCAGTGCCGAATTGATGAGCATGGCAATGTAGATCAGCTCCTGGCCCCTCATCAAAGACACTTGTCGGTCACACACAAACACACATACACAGAGCACTGATTACGTTAGTGTTTCAGAGTGCCGACCTTTGAACACGTCGGGGGTGATGAAACAACAGAGCCCCATTCAATGAAGGGAAGCGGAGGGGCGATTTGCAAGTGGAGCTTGGCAAAAGGGGGCATGATTTGTTGACATAATTGTAATCAAAACGCAACCTTAATTTACTCATTGTTACGCACAGAGGTTCAAAACTCAGTTTTATAGTCGACATTCAGTGGTGTGTATTCATGGATGCCAAGGGAAGCCAGGCTTCCCCAAAAAATGTACATGGAAAATAATGGAGAAAAAAAACTAACATATAAAATCATTGATCATTTATCTCTCTGTGTTTCATAATGTTCCTTCAATTTGCAAGAGGCTGAATGTATTTTACCGGAGAAAGCATCTGTCAGCGAAACAGTGCCCCTTTGGCCTACATGTAGGATATCTGTCTGATGTTGTCTGGTCCAAATGAGGATGACATTGTTGCCGCCTGAAGCATTGAATAGATTGCAAGGGAAGCCAGTGATCATTTGGCATCCCCTGCTAAACGTTTTTTTTGCCAACCAGCATTGAGCTAAACTGAGCGAGCTCAACTGTGAATGGTCCTGGTGCACCAAAAAGAAAGTGGCTTCAAGGGAAGCCAGCTTGGATTTTGGCATCACTCCTATCAAATATCATTGAGAGCATATGTCATTGACAGAAAATATGTCATTGACTGCATCACTTCTTATTTTGATAAGAAACATTAATGTGTTGAAAATCCCAAATTGGTTGCATAGTCAACTTACACACAGCTCTGACACACAGACACTTATTCCACCAAACATGCCACCAAGGGTCTTTTCAAGGTCCCCAAATCCAGAACAAAGTCATAAAGCGTACAGTTTTATATAGAGCCCTTATTCCATGGATCCTCCTTCCATCTCACATTGCTCAAATAAACAGCAAACCTGGATAAAAAAAAACAGAGAAACAACACCTCACGGCACAGCGCCTCTCCCCTATTTGACCAAGATAGTTTGTGTGTGTGCATTGATACAGTGCCTTGCGAAAGTATTCGGCCCCCTTGAACTTTGCGAGCTTTTGCCACATTTCAGGCTTCAAACATAAAGATATAAAACTGTATTTTTTTGTGAAGAATCAACAACAAGTGGGACACAATCATGAAGTGGAACGACATTTATTGACTATTTCAAACTTTTTTAACAAATCAAAAACTGAAAAATTGGGCGTGCAAAATTATTCAGCCCCTTTACTTTCAGTGCAGCAAACTCTCTCCAGAAGTTCAGTGAGGATCTCTGAATGATCCAATGTTGACCTAAATGACTAATGATGATAAATACAATCCACCTGTGTGTAATCAAGTCTCCGTATAAATGCACCTGCACTGTGATAGTCTCAGAGGTCCGTTAAAAGCGCAGAGAGCATCATGAAGAACAAGGAACACACCAGGCAGGTCCGAGATACTGTTGTGAAGAAGTTTAAAGCCGGATTTGGATACAAAAAGATTTCCCAAGCTTTAAACATCCCAAGGAGCACTGTGCAAGCGATAATATTGAAATGGAAGGAGTATCAGACCACTGCAAATCTACCAAGATCTGGCCGTCCCTCTAAACTTTCAGCTCATACAAGGAGAAGACTGATCAGAGATGCAGCCAAGAGGCCCATGATCACTCTGGATGAACTGCAGAGATCTACAGCTGAGGTGGGAGACTCTGTCCATAGGACAACAATCAGTCGTATATTGCACAAATCTGGCCTTTATGGAAGAGTGGCAAGAAGAAAGCCATTTCTTAAAGATATCCATAAAAAGTGTTGTTTAAAGTTTGCCACAAGCCACCTGGGAGACACACCAAACATGTGGAAGAAGGTGCTCTGGTCAGATGAAACCAAAATTGAACTTTTTGGCAACAATGCAAAACGTTATGTTTGGCGTAAAAGCAACACAGCTGAACACACCATCCCCACTGTCAAACATGGGGGTGGCAGCATCATGGTTTGGGCCTGCTTTTCTTCAGCAGGGACAGGGAAGATGGTTAAAATTGATGGGAAGATGGATGGAGCCAAATACAGGACCATTCTGGAAGAAAACCTGATGGAGTCTGCAAAAGACCTGAGACTGGGACGGAGATTTGTCTTCCAACAAGACAATGATCCAAAATATAAAGCAAAATCAAAAATAAACATATCCAGGTGTTAGAATGGCCAAGTCAAAGTCCAGACCTGAATCCAATCGAGAATCTGTGGAAAGAACTGAAAACTGCTGTTCACAAATGCTCTCCATCCAACCTCACTGAGCTCGAGCTGTTTTGCAAGGAGGAATGGGAAAAAATTTCAGTCTCTCGATGTGCAAAACTGATAGAGACATACCCCAAGCGACTTACAGCTGTAATCGCAGCAAAAGGTGGCGCTACAAAGTATTAACTTAAGGGGGCTGAATAATTTTGCACGCCCAATTTTTCCGTTTTTGATTTGTTAAAAAAGTTTGAAATATCCAATAAATGTCGTTCCACTTCATGATTGTGTCCCACTTGTTGTTGATTCTTCACAAAAAAATACAGTTTTATATCTTTATGTTTGAAGCCTGAAATATGGCAAAAGGTCGCAAAGTTCAAGGGGGCCAAATACTTTCGCAAGGCACTGTATGTAGGCTACATGTGCCTTTAAAAAAAGATATATTTTTCTGTCCTTGAGCTGTTCTTGTGTATTGACATTCTGTATTATGTCATTCTGTTTTCTGTTTTCTGTTTTGTGTGGACCCCAGGAAGAGTAGCTGCTGCTTTTGCAACAGCTAATGGGGATCCTAATAAAGTACCACATTCATACACTGTTGTGCCACTGGCCTGAGTGGATAGAATGCACCTAAAGTTAACCAGCTAACGTTGACCATGAATGGAAGTAAGGCTAGCGAACAAGCATTTTAGCCAGGTAGCCTAGGACAACAAAAAATAAAAGCGTGTACTGTATGACAGAGTCATAGACCGTTTCGTCAACATGAGAGAGAGGAGGATGGCATTGGCGTTTCTCTACAAGTAGGGTGAGCCAACATATTTTTCTACTTACGTGAATGTACACACACACACACACACACACACACACACACACACACACACACACACACACACACACACACACACACACACACACACACACACACACACACACACACACACACACACACACAGATAATTCAGAACCCATAGACAGCCACATAATATTTATCTTACGTTGACTAGCTATTTTAATTGTTACTCTGTTAGACTAAGTAGAGGTGATTTGATGATGTTGAAGTTGAAATGGTGCTGGAATAATGGAGGCAGCTCCTGTTTTCTTTGCAACTTGTGGTAACTCTCTGTGGTTCTAAATCAATAGTTGGTTAGTGGTCCAAAAATGTCAGAAACATTAACCTGCTTGACCATCCTGTAGGTCTGTTACATGCAATATGCTTTGTGGACTTCACTGGTCAGAGGTTGCTATCCGGATTTGTGATAAAACAAAGGTGTGGTTGAACTTATTCTGCCACTGTATCTTATTGTCTCTGCCTTAAGGCCTATATGTGTGTGTGTGTCTCTGTGTGTGTGTGTGTGTGTGTGTGTGTGTGTGTGTGTGTGTGTGTGTGTGTGTGTGTGTGTGTGTGTGTGTGTGTGTGTGTGTGTGTGTGTGTGTGTGTGTTATTAGGGCTGATGTGCTTGTTTTGACAGGTACATGATGGCTGGCTACAGGGCGGCTACAGGGCGTCTACAAGGCGGCAGGTAGCCTAGCAATTAGAGCTTTGGGCCAGTAAATAAAAGGTTGCTGGTTTGAATACCCGAGCCGACCAGGTGAAAAAATTATTGATGTGCCCTTGAGCAAGGCAATTAACCCTAATTTTCTCCAAGGGCACCATACTACTATGGCTGACCCTGTAAAACAACACATTTCACTGCACCTATCTGATGTAGGCTATGTGACACTAAAACAACGTCTACCTTAATGGCATTATTTTTCCCTTTATAAGAAAGACAACCATTGGAGACGCAGCCATGTCCCATCTGACTCCAGATTAGCCAGGTGACTAGAGCCATGTTGATAACAAGTTTGAATCTGCTCTAGGGTCAGTGAGTTCTCATCTATTATTCCTATCTGGTTTCTCTGGTATCCTACAACCACAGTGAAACAGTTCCAAAAATAACATGGCTGGTACCATAATTATGGTTTTCAGATTAACCCCCTCTCTCACGCCTGTGGTGATTCTGTATTATCCAGGTGACTTCACTTAGGAATGCAGTCTGTGATGTCAGAGGCACCCCACCCTGTCTAGAGAAAAACAGGCAGAATGTCATAACCAATGTCATATGTACTTCCAAGGTATTTCCAACATATAGTCTCACATGGTACTGTTCAGTACCTTTTAGGGTACATGCACGGATAATCTAGTATAAGGGTACATTTCTATACCCAATATTTAGAATATAAATGTACAATCATCACACACTCCCAAAAAAAGTATCAGTGTTTTTATTGTTGTGTTCACAAAGATATTTGTCACAGAATGCTTGGCAGGACACCTTGGCCGACGTTACCAAAGGTAGGCTAAATGAAGCTGTACAGATGTCATGATGACAATGGATGTAAAGAAACCAGCTGAGGAATCATGTTTTAGGTAAGTAATGATGCAATGAAACAGGTCTATCTACAGTGTGTGTTGGTATGTTTGTGAACAAACACACTGCATAAAGGAACCAGCCGGTAACTGAAGCCTGAATGCAAACATTCCTCAGGTAAAGGTGTGTGTGTGTGTGTGTGTGTGTGTGTGTGTGTGTGTGTGCGTGTGTGTGTGTGTGTGTGTGTGTGTGTGTGTGTGTGTGTGTGTGTGTGTGTGTGTGTGTGTGTGTGTCATCCAGTCAGGTATGGGAACACAAAACACAGAGATATGATTGGTTAGGGCCCAGGGTTGCGTAACTCACATTTCTATGAACTGTATCTTATTCAGATTACATAATCACTATGCTTGCTGTTGTGAAGAAAACATACAATCCTACACTTTTACATTCACATACACACACACACATACACACACAGGGTAGGTTACGGTTACGAGTTACCTGGCCAAAACTGTAAAAAACATTGAAACTTTTTTCAATGCTGTAATATATTTTTGCTGGCAAATTTCAAATGTGTGTTTTTTTGTAATCCGATTACATGTAATCAGTTACTTCCCAACCCTGCACACACACACAGATGCGTGAGAACTTCTTACAATTTATTTAATAAGCTGGGCGCTTAGAATCCGATAGGCCTTATCAGATCAGCGCTCAAGCCTTTTATATAAACATCAATGATAAACTGTGTTTGTGTGTGTATTTACAGGTGTGTGTGTATGTGTGTGTGAATTCCCCTGGGGTGGCTAGAGGAATGTCGGCTGACTGACAGGTGTGTAATTTCAGCACTTCTCCAGAAACCTTAGCCTAGTTCCTAGGAGTACACGCACACATATAACTCAGCAAAAAAAGAAACGTCCATTTTTCAGGACCCTGTCTTTCAAAGATAATTCGTAAAAATTCAAATAGCTTCACAGATCTTCATTGTAAAGGGTTTTAGCACTGTTTCCATGCTTGTTCAATGAACTGTAAACAATTGATGAACATGCACCTGTGGAACGGTCGTTAAGACACTACCAGTTATGAAAACTTAGGACACTAAAGAGGCCTTTGTACTGACTCTGAAAAACACCAAAATAAAGATGCCCAGGGTCCCTGCTCATCTGCGTGAATGTGCCTTAGGCATGCTGCAAGGAGGCATGAGGACTGCAGATGTGGCCAGGGTAATAAATTGCAATGTCCGTACTGTGAGACGCCCAAGACAGAGCTTCAGGGAGACAGGACGGTCAGCTGTGATCGTCCTCGCAGTAGCAGACCACGTGTAACAACACCTCCACAGGATTGGTACATCCGAACATCACACCTGCGGAACAGGTACAAGATGGCAACAACAACTGCCCGAGTTACACCAGGAACGCACAATCCCTCCATCAGTGCTTAGACTGTCCGCTATAGGCTGAGAGAGGCTGAACTGAGGGCTTGTAGACCTGTTGTAAGGCAGGTCCTCACCAGACATCACTGGCAACAACATCGCCTATGGGCACAAACCCACCGTCGCTGGACCAGACAGGACTGTCAAAAAATACTCTTCTCTGACGAGTAGAGTTTTGTCTCACCAAGGGTGATGGTTGGATTCACATTTATCCAGCATGACAATGCCACCAACCATACTACTCGTTCTGTATGTGGTTTCCTGCAAGACAGGAATGTCAGTGTTCTGACATGGCCAGCGAAGAGCTCGGATCTCCATCCCATTGAGCACGTCTCTGACCTGATGGATCGGAGGGTGAGGGCTTGGGCCATTCCCCCCAGAAATGTCTGTGAACTTTGGTGGAAGAGTGGGGTAACATCTCACAGCAAGAATCGGCAAATCTGGTGCAGTCCATGAGGAGGAGATGCACTGCAGTACATAATGCCGCTGGTGGCCACACCAGATACTGACTGTTACTTTTGATTTCCCCCCCCCCTTCCCCTTTGTTCAGGGACACATTTTCCATTTCTGTTAGTCACATGTCTGTGGAACCTGTTCATTTTACGTCTCAGTTGTTGAATCTTGTTATGTTCATACAAATATTTACACATGTTAAGTTTGCTGAAAATATACGCAGTTGACAGTGAGAGGACATTTCTTTTTTTTGCTGAGTTCATGTGTGCACGCACGCACACACACGTGCTGCTAATCCACATGGTCTAGGTCATACATACTCTACATATCTGTCCACTGGGTCTCAGGATCAGAATTCTCTACACACTAAAACCAAAGGCATTTTTCAACTCAAATATGTCTAGTTAATTGAACTCAAAGTAAAAGAAAAGTAATTGTTACTTAAAATCTTTATGTGGTAATGACTCAAAACTAAATGGGAAGTCACATCAACTCTATTTAAAAAAAAAAATGTGTTATACCATGGCATTGTTGAATAGTTGTTTCTGATAGGCTTAAATGGCATTCTAGAGCACACATTACTTCCCTATAATGCACGCTATATAAGAATGGTAGATTTCATGTTTTGTAAGATCATATATTTTTTAAACAATACAAAATATAGGCACACAAACAGCATACAGATGCACACAAACAACGACATCACACCTGCCCAGACCCCCATCTCCAGCACCCACATCACTCTCCTCCACATTGCCAAAAACTGCACCATTTAGTTTTTCTACGTTGCCCACGTACTTTCAACATTTAGTAAGAAAAGCATTTGACCATTGTGTTTATTAATAGATTTTTTTCAAGACGATTGACAAGAAAAGTATAGTCCAACCAATTGGGTGTCTCACTGCACCCTCGTATGCCATGTCTTGAAATATGCAGACAGATTAAAAATACATTTACTTTTGGACTTCATAGCATTCCCAGAAGGCATGGATTATTGACTCAGTGTTAGTTTTACACTTAAGACATGACTCTGCAGTTGTGCTTTAGAATTTGTGAATGTTGTCTCTTGTATAAGACCTTCTATACATCAGTTTATACTGGATTAAGCGTACATTTCCGTTAACTGTAATTTGTGAATGTTGTCTCTTGTATAATACATTCTGTACATTAGCTTATACTGAATTAGGCGTGCACTTTCATTAACTGTAATTTTGTTAGTTATGTTCCAACATTCCCTTCTTGTGCCAATATTAGTTATTTTTAAGTCTATTCCAATTTGTTTTATTTTTTTCTAAGAGATTGTTAGTTGGATAGGCTCTCTGCAAGGTTTTGTATATCTTACCTATCATATGAATATATTTTACTCATATAGTATCCCCTCGAGATTGCTCTGAAACCTTAAACTTCTTATGGCTGGGGGGCAGTATTGAGTAGCTTGGATGAATAAGGTGCCCAGAGGTGCCCAGAGTAAACTGCCTGCTCCTCAGTCCCAGTTGCTAATATATGCATATTATTAGTATATTTGGATAGAAAACACTCTGAAGTTTCCAAAACTGTTTGAGAATGTCTGTGAGTATAACAGAACTCATATGGCAGGCAAAAACCTGAGAAAAAAATCCAACCAGGAAATGGAAAATCTGAGGTTGGTCGATTTTCAACTCAGCCCCTACTGAAGTTACAGTGAGATATTGGTCGTCTTGCACTTCCTAAGGCTTTCACTAGATGTCACCAGTCTTTAGAAACTTGTTTGATGCTTCTTCTATGAAGTGGGGCCGAATGAGAGGGGATTGAGTCAGAGGCCAGCAGTCACACGCTTTGTCTAAAGACAAAGGAATTCTCCGGTTGGAAAATTATTGAAGATTTATGTTAAAAACATCCTGAAGATTGATTCAACATTGACAAGTTTCTACGGTCTGTAGCGGAACTTTTATCATTTTGTCTGCAACTACTGAACACTCTTCGTGAGTTTTGATTTGTTTACCAAACGCGCTAACAAAAGTAGCTATTTGGACATAAATGATGGACATTATCGAACAAATCAAACATTTATTGTGGAACTGGGATCACTGGGAGTGCATTCAGATGAAGATCATCAAAAGGTAAGTGAATATTTATAACGTTATTTCTGACTTCTGTTGACTCCAACATGGCGGATATACAGTGGCGAAAGTATTCGGCCCCCTTGAACTTTGCGACCTTTTGCCACATTTCAGGCTTCAAACATAAAGATATAAAACTGTATTTTTTGTGAAGAATCAACAACAAGTGGGACACAATCATGAAGTGGAACGACATTTATTGGATATTTCAAACTTTTTTAACAAATCAAAAACTGAAAAATTGGGTGTGCAAAATTATTCAGCCCCCTTAAGTTAATACTTTGTAGCGCCACCTTTTGCTGCCATTACAGCTGTAAGTCGCTTGGGGTATGTCTCTATCAGTTTTGCACATCGAGAGACTGAAATTTTTCCCCATTCCTCCTTGCAAAACAGCTCGAGCTCAGTGAGGTTGGATGGAGAGCATTTGTGAACAGCAGTTTTCAGTTCATTCCACAGATTCTCGATTGGATTCAGGTCTGGACTTTGACTTGGCCATTCTATCACCTGGATATGTTTATTTTTGAACCATTCCATTGTAGATTTTGCTTTATGTTTTGGATCATTGTCTTGTTGGAAGACAAATCTCCGTCCCAGTCTCAGGTCTTTTGCAGACTCCATCAGGTTTTCTTCCAGAATGGTCCTGTATTTGGCTCCATCCATCTTCCCATCAATTTTAACCATCTTCCCTGTCCCTGCTGAAGAAAAGCAGGCCCAAACCATGATGCTGCCACCACCATGTTTGACAGTGGGGATGGTGTGTTCAGGGTGATGAGCTGTTTTGCTTTTACGCAAAACATAACGTTTTGCATTGTTGCCAAAAAGTTCAATTTTGGTTTCATCTGACCAGAGCACCTTCTTCCACATGTTTGGTGTGTCTCCCAGGTGGCTTGTGGCAAACTTTAAACAACACTTTTTATGGATATCTTTAAGAAATGGCTTTCTTCTTGCCACTCTTCCATAAAGGCCAGATTTGTGCAATATACGACTGATTGTTGTCCTATGGACAGAGTCTCCCACCTCAGCTGTAGATCTCTGCAGTTCATCCGGAGTGATCATGGGCCTCTTGGCTGCATCTCTGATCAGTCTTCTCCTTGTATGAGCTGAAAGTTTAGAGGGACGGCCAGATCTTGGTAGATTTGCAGTGGTCTGATACTCCTTCCATTTCAATATTATCGCTTGCACAGTGCTCCTTGGGATGTTTAAAGCTTGGGAAATCTTTTTGTATCCAAATCCGGCTTTAAACTTCTTCACAACAGTATCTCGGACCTGCCTGGTGTGTTCCTTGTTCTTCATGATGCTCTCTGCGCTTTTAACGGACCTCTGAGACTATCACAGTGCAGGTGCATTTATACGGAGACTTGATTACACACAGGTGGATTGTATTTATCATCATTAGTCATTTAGGTCAACATTGGATCATTCAGAGATCCTCACTGAACTTCTGGAGAGAGTTTGCTGCACTGAAAGTAAAGGGGCTGAATAATTTTGCACGCCCAATTTTTCAGTTTTTGATTTGTTAAAAAAGTTTGAAATATCCAATAAATGTCGTTCCACTTCATGATTGTGTCCCACTTGTTGTTGATTCTTCACAAAAAAATACAGTTTTATATCTTTATGTTTGAAGCCTGAAATGTGGCAAAAGGTCGCAAAGTTGAAGGGGGCCGAATACTTTCGCAAGGCACTGTATGCTTTTGTTCTCTGAGCGCCGTTCTCAGATTATAGCATGGTTTGATTTTTTGAAATCTGACACAGCAGTTGCATTAAGGAGAAGTATATCTGTAATTCCATGTATAACACTTGTATTTTCATCAACATTTATGAGGAGTACTTCTGTAAATTGATGTGGCTCTCTGCAAATTGACCGGATGTTTTTGGAACTACTGAACATAACACGCCAATGTATAGTGAGATTTTTTTATATAAATATGAACTTTACCGAACAAAAAAACATACATGTATTGTGTAACATGAAGTCCTATGAGTGTCATCTGATGAAGATCATCAAAGGTTAGTGATTAATCCTCTCTCTATTTCTGATTTTTGTGACTCCACTCTTTGGCTGGAAAAATGGCTGTGTGTGTATTTGTGATTTGGCTCTGACCTAGCATAATCGTTTGTGGTGCTTTCGCTGTAAAGCCTATTTGAAATCGGATACCATAGTGGGATTAACAACAAGATTACCTTTAAAATGGTATAAGATACATGTATGTTTGAGGAACTTTAATTATGAGATTTCTGTTGTTTTGAATCTGCACTTTCACTGGCTGTTGTCATATCATCCCGGTAACGGGATTTCAGTATCTGAAAATATCTACATTGGTCAGTCAAAAATTCGGTCATGGAAATACATGTATTTCCTATTACCAAGTAATTGATGGTTTCTATGCCTTTAGTTTTCCATGTGGACCAATTTATCTGTGAAGTCTGATAAGCTGTCCAAAGATTATTCCATAGGGTTGTGCTTTTAGGGAGTGAATTGTTCTTCCATATTGTCCTAGTGTTCTTAGCTATGTAGTTCATGTTCTTAGCTTTATCCTTTGAACATAAGCATGTGAAAATATTCTGGGGGTGAGCATGCACATCTTCAATATGTATCCATTGTTCCTCTTTAGTGCATTTCGCATGTCGCAAGTAAAGGTCTTTGGTGGCGAGTTGATACATTTCCATGTCTGGAAGGTTAAAAACCACACTCAGACTTAGGGAGATGTAAATCTGTCCTTTGTATTCTATGAGTTGCATTTGCTGATATGAAGTCTGTTATGACAGACTGAGTATACTTTTAAATAAGGATCGGACCCTTTTTTTCAATTTTCTCCTAAAATGACATACCCAAATCTAACTGACTGCAGCTCAGGACCTGAAGCAAAGACATGCATATTATTGATACCATTTGAAAAGAAACACTTTGAAGTTTGTGGAAATGTGACATTAATGTAGGAGAATATAACACATTAGATTTTGTGAAAGATAATACAATGAAAAAATATTTTATTTGAAATGTTAGAGAAAGGGCACAATTTATTTATGTGCAATTTAACAGTGTATGTGCAAAGTTGTAGACTGATCCAGTGAACCATTGAATTACTGTTCAAAATGTTGTATCTAGTCTGCCCAAATGTGCCTAATTATTTTATTGATACATTTTCAAGTACATAACGGTGCACTCACTTCAAACAATAGCAGGTTATTCTTTCACTGTAATAGCTACTGTACATTGGACAGTGCTGTTAGATTAACAAGAATGTCTTCGTTGGGGTAATTGATATAACAGATAAAAACTTTGGGAGCCATGCAATTCTGAATAGGTTTATTCAACCTGTAAAATCTATGGGAAGATTGTGCCATTTAATTTGATATTGTTGAGTAATGTGATAAAGTTATCTTTATACGTTGTTCGTTTTTTTTGCACCTGTTACTGAAATGGTTGCTCCAGTTTAAATGGCTTAGGTAGTGTCTTCAAACTTTTCCTAACCCTGGCAGTCATTATGAATGCAGATTGCAGGTGAATGAAAATTTCAATTTCAAATGGTTATCCTAACTGGTTGGATTTCAATGGGAATTACATTGAAAATCAGCATAATATGACTTGCAGGTAGGGTAGGAAATTCTGGTACATCTTTTGGGTTTACCAGAAATCCAGATTGGAAGATCCTGGAAATCAGTACTCCTATACTAATTTCACCACAGGGCAAGAATCAAGAGCTTTTAAACCGACAGTAAGTTTTCACCATTGTGTGTATGTGTGCATGATATGCTTGCTTGTGCGTGCGCATTTGTGCATGTGTTGTCGGTGTCCACTTGGCTTTGTGTAAGCGCTCAGTCTCCGTGTGGGGCTCGATGAAGGCATGGAGTGTCAGACTTAAATCTTGTTGTTACCCGTCCAGACATTGATCATGTGTGTGTGTGTGTGGGAGTGCTTACACATTGGGACCCCAAGAGAACACACACACGGCAGAGGCTCTACACTTTGATCTCCAACGCCCCCACCTCTCTCTGACGCATGCCGGCTACTATGCAGTCACACCCCCACGCTCAAACACAGACACACCCCCCGCACATACACACCCACAAGGGAGTGTTTCTGTTCTGTACTGTACTCATTCAGATCTGCTTGGTCTCATCTGTGCTGCAGGTTCATATTTTTGTTTTCTTAAAGGGCAGAGAGTGTTTCTGAGCCGGGCGGTGACAGACGAGAGTGGCACTGATCTCTCTCGGTGTCTATGTTGTTCTTGGTGTGTAACTACATGTTGCTGGGACTGGGAGGTTGATGAGTGAAGAGAATACCTGCTCAGAAATCTGTTGAGTTGAAGGTCATTTTTGGTAGTGCAGAGAAAGAGAGAGAGAAATAAGTAACCATACACAGACAGGAAGAGTGATATTCAAATCAAACATGTTATTTGTCACACACATACTGTATCACACCAATGGTGTAATAACATTAGTGGTGCCCAGTCTGAATTTCCTTTCCATCGTGTGGCAGAGAATATATACAGGGCGAGGAGGGGGGAGCAAGCATTCTCAAAAGGACAGTTATCACACTAGATTAAGAGATTTTAGAAACACCTGCCAAATTCAACCCTCAATTACCTTAGTAGTACATACCTAAAGAGGTGTGTGTATGTGCCTGCCTGCCTGCCTGCATGCCTGCCTGCCTGCCTGCCTGCCTGCCTGCCTGCGTGTGCGTGTACGTGTGTGTGTTGCCTTCCAGCCTGATCTTCAGATAAGAGTAACGTAATGTAAATGACTCTGAAATGCGAATAATAAGGTCAAACATGTAACGTTAGCTAGCAAGCTCGACAGCTAACATTAGCTATCTAGCTAACGGTACACTTTCATTTGAAATGAAAACAATTTTCTGTCAAAATTAGAAACTTGTAATATCTGAAAATGTAGCTAGCTAGAATATCTTATCTGTGCTCTGAAATCGGAGTAGATCGCTAGAATTTACCAGATATATCTATCAACAGTTGTCGCAGTGACATTCTATCGAAATGGATACTTGCATAGTTGAGTCTTTTGTTAAGACATGTAGCTAGCTAGCTAGCTAGCTTAACAATTAACCATAATCCCAATTCATGACGTTACTACCCAGCATGAAGCTGCAGGAAAATAACCAATAAGGTTCAATGTTAGCTAGCTAACATTAGGCAATAACTACTAGCCAAGCAAATGGCTCTGAGATACGAATAATAAGATCATACACCTAACACTAGCTAGCGAGTCAGCCAGCTAACGTTAGCTAGCTAACAGTAAAATGTAACTTGTAATGAAAACAACTTCGTCAAAATTAGAAACTTGTTATATCTGAAAATGTAGCTAGCTAGACTATCTTACATCATGGTTGGACGCTTCTCCCTGTCACGGATGCCATGGTTGCCCTTAGTTTGAAGATGTAATCCGGAGACAGGTGTTTTCTCCATCTCCTTAGCCATCTCCTAGGCCTTCTTGGCAGAGTTCCTCTGTCCAGTGTCTGTGTTCTTTTGCATATCTTAATCTTTTATTTTTATCAGCCAGTCTGAGAGATGGCTTTTCTTTGCAACTGCATAGACGGCCAGCATCCCGGAGTTACCTCTTCACTGTTGACATTGAGACTGGTGTTTTGCGGGTACTATTTAATGAAGCTGCCAGTTGAGGACTTATAAGCAGTCTGTTTCTCAAACTAGACACTCTAATGTACTTGTCCTCTTGCTCAGTTGTGCACCGGAGCCTCCCACTCCTCTTTCAATTCTGGTTAGTGCCAGTTTGCGCTGTTCTGTGAAGGGAGTAGTACACAGCGTTGTACGAGATCTTCAGTTTCTTGGCAATTGTTGCATGGAATATCCTTAATTTCTCAGAACAAGAATAGACTAACAAGTTTCAGAAGAAAGTGCTTTGTTTAAGGCCATTTTGAGGCTGTAATCAAACCCACAAATGCTGATGCTCCAGATACTCAACCAATCTAAAGAAGGCCAGTTTTATTGCTTCTTTAAATCAGAACAACAGTTTTCAGCTGTGCTAACATAATTGCAAAAGGGTTTTCTAATTATCAATTATCCTTTTAAATTGATAAACTTGAATTAGCTACCAACGTGCCATTGGAACACAGGAGTGATGGTTGCTGATAATGGGCCTCTGTACGCCTATGTAGATATTCCATAAAACAATCAGCCGTTTCCAGCTACAACATTAACAATGTCTACACTGTATTTCTGATCAATTTTATGTTATTCAAATGGACAAAAAATATAATTTTCTTTCAAAAACAAGTACATTTCTAAGTGACCCCAAAATTTTGAACGATAGTGTATATATATATATAAAAGTTGCGTTAGACAGGATTACCTACATGTACACATACTAACCAGCTCAAATAGACAGAAGCGTGCTATATGGCAGACCAACCCGAACTCATCTCTCGGAATGTCCAGCCCACTCATTATCTCAGCCAATCATGTCTAGCCGGAAGGTTGCGGTCTTTTTCTGTGGCTAAACCAACTAGGCTCATAATTTAACAATTTAATTCGTATTCACGCAAACTCGGTCTCAACCTTTAAGTCTTTACTGAAGACTCATCTCTTCAGTGGGTCATATGATTGCGTGTAGTCTGGCCCAGGAGTGGGAAGGTGAACGGAAAGGCTCTGGAGCAACGAACCGCCCTTGCTGTCTCTGCCTGGCCGGTTCCCCTCTTTCCACTGGGATTCTCTGCCTCTAACCCTATTACAGGGGCTAAGTCACTGGCTTACTGGGGCTCTCTCATACCGTCCCTGGACGGGGTGCGTCACCTGAGTGGGTTGATTCACTGATGTGGTCATCCTGTCTGGGTTGGCGCCCCCCCTTGGGTTGTGCCGTGGCGGAGATCTTTGTGGGCAATACTCAGCCTTGTCTCAGGATGGTAAGTTGGTGGTTGACGATATCCCTCTAGTGGTGTGGGGGCTGTGCTTTGGCAAAGTGGGTGGGGTTATATCCTTCCTGTTTGGCCCTGTCCGGGGGTGTCCTCGGATGGGGCCACAGTGTCTCCTGACCCCACCTGTCTCAGCCTCCAGTATTTATGCTGCAGTAGTTTATGTGTCGGTGGGCTAGGATCAGTTTGTTATATATGGAGTACTTCTCCTGTCCTATTCGGTGTCCTGTGTGAATTTAAGTGGGCTCTCTCTAATTCTCTCTTTCTCTCTTTCTTTCTCTCTCTCAGAGGACCTGAGCCCTAGGACCATGCCCCAGGACTACCTGACATGATGACTCCTTGCTGTCCCCAGTCCACCTGGCCGTGCTGCTGCTCCAGTTTCAACTGTTCTGCCTTATTATTATTCGACCATGCTGGTCATTTATGCACATTTGAACATCTTGGCCATGTTCTGTTATAATCTCCACCCGGCACAGCCAGAAGAGGACTGGCCACCCCACATAGCCTGGTTCCTCTTTAGGTTTCTTCCTAGGTTTTGGCCTTTCTAGGGAGTTTTTCCTTGCCACCGTGCTTCTACACCTGCATTGCTTGCTGTTTGGGGTTTTAGGCTGGGTTTCTGTACAGCACTTTGAGATATCAGATGATGTACGAAGGGCTATATAAATAAATTTGATTTGATTTTGATTTGATTAAGGCAAAAACGCTTTTGGATAAAAAAAAACTCTAAACCCTCAGCTGTAGTAATCACACCGGTAGGTGGTGGATGGGGGTCTATACTCCAATAGTTTGGCTCTATACTTCATAGGTTTGAATTTCAAATCAAATAATGACAAATAATGACTATGAGGTTAAAGTGCAGACTGTCAGCTTTAATTTGGTTAAAGTGCAGACTGTCAGTCCCACCATTTTAGGGGACCAAAAGTATTGAGATAAATTAACTTACGCAATACCAGTCAAAAGTTAGAACACTTCTACTCTATCAAATGTTTTTCTTTATTTTTACTATATTCTACATGGTTTAACAATAATGAAGACATCGAAACTATGAAATAACACATATTCATTCATGCAGTAGCCAAAAAGTGTTAAACAAAACAAAATATGACTGATGTTAATTCTTCAAAGTAGCCACCCTAAGCCTTGACAGCTTTGCACTCTCTTGGCATTCTCTCAACCAGCTTTATGAGGTTGTCACCTGGAATGCATTTAAATTAACAGGTGTACCTTCTTAAAAGTACATTTGTGTAATTTCTTTCCTTCTTAATGGGTTTGAGCCAATCAGTTGTGTTGTGACAAGGTAGGGGTGGGATACAGAAGATAGCCTTATTTGGTAAAAGGCCAAGTTCATATTATGGCTAGAACAGCTCAAATAAGCAAAGATAAATGACAGTCCATCATTACTTTACGACATGAAGGTCAGTCAATACGGAGAATGTCAAGAACTTTGAAAGTTTCTTCAAGTGCAGCCGCAAAACCATGAAGTGCTATGATGAAACTGGCACTCATCAGGACGACCACGGGAAAGGAAGACCCAGAGTTACCTCTGCTGCAGAGGATAAGTTCATTAGAGTTAACGCCACCTCAGATTGCAGACCAAATAAATGCTTCACGGCGTTCAAGTAACAGCCACATCTCAACGTCAACTGTTCAGACGAGACTGAGTGAATCAGGCCATTATGGTCGAAATGCTGCAAAGAACCACTACTAAAGGACACCAATAAGAAGAAAAGACTTGATTGGGCCAAGAAACACAAGCAATGGACATTAGACCGGTGGAAATCTGTTCTTTGCTCTGATGAGTCCAAATTTGAGATGTTTGGTTCCAACCGCCATGTCTTTGTGAGATGCAGAGTAGGTGAACGGATGATCTCCGCATGTGTGGTTTCCACCGTGAAGCATGGATGTGGAGGTGTGATGGAGTGGTGGTGCTTTGCTGGTGACACTGTTGGTGATTTATTTAGAATTCAAGGCACACTTAACCAGCATGGCTACCACAGCATTCTGCTGCGATACACCATCTCATCTGGTTTGCGCTTAGTGGGACTATCATTTGTTTTTCAACAAGACAATTACCCAACACACCTCCAGGCTGTGTAAGGGCTATTTGATCAATAAGGAGAGTGATGGAGTGCTACATCAGATGACCTGGCCTCCACAATCACCCAACCTCAACCCAATTGAGATGGTTTGGGATGAGTTGGACAGCAGAGTGAAGGAAAAGCAGCAAACAAGTCCTCAGCAAATGTGGGAACTCCTTCAAGACGGTTCGAAAAGCATTCCAGGTGAAGCTGGTTGAGAGAATGCCAAGTGTGTGCAAATCTGTTATCAAGGCAAAGGGTGGCTACTTTGAAGAATCTCAAATATAAAATATATTTGGATTTGTTTAACACTTTTTTGGTTACTACATGATTCCATATGTGTTATTTCATAGTTTTGATTTCTTCGCTATTATTCTACAATGTAGAACATAGTAAATATAAAGAAAAACCCTTGAATGAGTAGGTGTGTCAAAACTTTTGACCGGTACTGTATGTGTATTAAAGTAGTAAAAGGTTAAGTATTTGGTCCCATATTCATAGCACGCAATGACTACATCAAGCTTGTGACAACAAATTTGTTGGATGCATTTGCTGTTTGTTTTGGTTCTATTTCAGACTATTTTGTGCCCAATAGAAATGAATGGTAAATAATGTATTGTGTCATTTTGGAGTCACTTTTTTGGTAAATAAGAACACAATATGTTTCTAAACACTTCTACAATAATGTGGATGCCACTATGATTACGGATAATCCTGAATGAATTGTGAATAATGATGAGTGAGAAAGTTACTGCCGCACAAATTCCATACCCCTTAAACATGCTAACCTTTCACCACTACAATAATAAGGAAGGTTATGATTTTTGGGTGGATATGATATTTGTCCATCTGTAACATTCTTAATACACATATAACTGAATTTGTCCCAAGTCTTTTGGTCCCCTAAAATAGGTGGAAGTGCTGTAATTTCTGATATTGATGAAAATACATTTAAACTAAACAGTCTGCTCTTTAACCTCATAGTTATTGTTTGATTTAAAATCAACATTCTTTGGAGGACAGAGCCAAAATAATAAAAATGCCTCACTGTCCAAATACTTATGGAGCGCACTGTAAATGTATGAGAGCTTCCTACTGCCTGAGATATGTTGATGTAAACTGAGAAAAGTGTGGGGCCTAGGATCGAGCCTAGTGGTACTCCCTTTGTGACAGACAGTGGCTGAGACAGTAGATGTTCTGCCTTTACACAATTCACTCTTTGAGAGGGGTAGTTAGGAAACCAGACCACAGACCCCTCAGACACACCAATACTCCTTAGCTGACCCACAAGATGGGAATGGTCTACCGTATCAAAAGCTTTGGCCAAGTCAATAAAAATAGCAGAACAACATTGCTTGGAATGAAGGGCAGTGGTGGCCTCATTTAGGACCTTAAAGGTTGCAGTGCCACATCAATAACCTGAGTGGAAACCAGATTGCATACCACAGAGAATATTATAGACATCAAGAAAGCCAGTCAGTTGATTATTGATTATAGCACTGAAATATAAAAAAAAGGTCCAAGCATCTTCAATAGATGGGATCAAGCTGATTCTCATCCTATTTACAGAGGCCATGTTATGAAGGAAGGCTTGCTATTAAAGGGTCTATGACAAGTCAGGACAGGTTGTTTAATTGAGCAGCTATTACGGACACAGGCCAGGCCGTAAAGCAGTAATCACTAAGGTTAATACAGAAAACTTTTGTGAGGATAACATCAAGGAGAGTAGATTTTCTAGGAGAGGGCTTAGGGTACAGACTGACAAGTGCCTGCCATAGATTGCTAGAAGATGCATATTGTTCATTCTAGTGGGAGAGGGTTCGACAGACTACTTTTCAAATTGAAAAGTTGCCTAGTTATTTTAAGTGAAAAACGTACTTGGTTGAAAATGAGTCTGTCTGTCAGCATGCACCCTTTAAACACCCTTTGTTCCTTTGAGACCCCTTTTTCATGGTCATATCTCTTCTTCTAGCCATGGTAGCCAAAATAACGGGCCACATTTTTACACATGAACCTAAGGATGACGGGATGTTAATTGCTTAATTAACTCAGGTACCACACCTGTGAGGAAGCACCTGCTTTCAATATACTTTGTATCCCTCATTTACTCAAGTTTTTCCTTTATTTTGGCAGTTACCTGTATATAGAGAGTTCGGTCAGGTTTTAGAATGGCTGCCATGACAGAGCCTCTATTCTCAAATGTTTGGTGATCTAACAATACAACAGCACCTCTGAAAATTCCCTATGGAATGACTCTCTGTAAACTAGCAAAACAGAGAATCGAATTTAACCAATGTTTTTATTTATTAGCATTCAGGATAATGTGTGTCCATTTTACATTTACATTTAGCAGATTCTCTTATTCGGACAGACTTACAGTAGCGAGGGCATACATTTTCCAACTCTCTATATACATTATATATACAAAAGTATGTGAACACCACTTCAAATTAGTGGTTTGGCTATTTTAGCCACATCCGTTGCTGACAGGTGAATACATTTGAGCACACAGTCATGAAATCTCCATAGACAAGCATTGGCAGTAGAATGGCGTTACTGAAGAGCTCTGTGCCTTTCAACGTGGCATCTTAATAGGATTCCAACAAGTCAGTTAATCAAATTTCTGCCCTGCTAGAGCTGCCCCAGTCAATGGTAAGTGCTGTTATTGTGAAGTGGAAACTTCTAGGAGCAACAACGGCTCAGTCGCAAACTGGTAGACCACACAAACTCACAGAACGGGACCTCTGAGTGCTGAAGCAAATAGCCCATAAAAATCATCCCTATTCGGTCCCAAACTGCCTCTGGAAGCAACATCAGCACAACAACTGTTCGTCGGAAGCTTCAGGAAATGGGTTTCCATGGCTGAGCTGCCGCACACAGGCATAAAATCACCATGCGCAATGCCAAGCATTGTGGAAAGCCTTCCCAGAAGAGTGGCGGCTGTTATAGCAACAAAGAGGGGCCCAACTCCATATTACTGCCCATGATTTTGGAATGAGATGTTCGACGAGCAGGTGTCCACATACTTTTGGTCATGTAGTGTATCAGACTCTGATCACACTGTGTTCCTGCTCAATGCTGTTAGTGGTGTAGCTAATAACTACAGCTGCTCAAAATTTTAGCACATGTCACATTCTCCAGCCAAATAGGTTTAGACAACAGCTACAGAAGTACAGGTCAAGAGACTTCAAGAAACAAATACATATTGAGTCTTCTGAGGTATATCTCTCTTTGTCTCTCACTCTCTCTCGCTCTCTCTCACTCTTTGTTTTGGAGCGCTCCATTAGTGTATGACTGATCTTCTGAAATGGTTTGTTTAAAAATTTTACTCGCACATTCACCCCACCCCACATATGTACATGGTCTGTCAGTTACTGAAAGACAGAATATTTCTGAGATGTCTCAGAATTTTTCTAATTCCTCACTGACCTTTTTAAAGGGAAATCGGAGAACAAAAAAACTGTAAAATGTACAGGTGTGCATGTAGCAACCACGTGTTTATAAACATTGATATCGACTTGACCACAGTTGATGCCACGCAGGCCTCCTGGCCAGAAGGTTGAGGGTTCGCTGACTACCACGGACGAGCTGTCCTGAATAACCTGGCCTGCTGGGAGTATAGGCCTACGTGGCAACACTATATAGGACAACTTGGGAGAATGATGATCGGCAACAGACAGTATCAGAAGTAAAAATACAGCCAGACTGTCCTGTATATTGCATTTCTAGACCTTATAATCTGTCAAGAGTAGACCCACAACTGATCCAAATGGAATTAAAAATTATACTACACTGTAAAACATTTCCTGTAAAACTTAAAGTAACCTACAGGCAGCAATTGGCCAGTAAATTACTGTAATCTATTTTACAGTACAGCTGCTGTAATCAATTGCGTGGTCATCTATTTTGTGCTACCAATAATGTTGCTGAATTTAAATGTACAGTCTATTACTGGAATTACCCATGCAGCGACAATACCTAATGTTCGTTGCAAGTTTTCATTTTTAAATGTACATTTTGGTCATATAGCAGGTGCTCTTGTCCTTAGTAACTTACAGTCAGTGTAAAAACACATATCACAGTCATAGCAAGTAAAACGTTTATGTAACCGTGACTGGAAATGTTGTTGTAGTTAATGATACATTCGTTTTCAAAATAAATGCAGTTACAAGATATCTTATGAAATACTGTATCTCTGCCCATCTCTGGATAGTGCCAATACAATACTGAGATATTCACAGTAACTTGATGCCAGAGCAATGAAACACAGTACAGTAAAGAGTGACTATAAAGTCACTTTTTTTTTTTACAGTATTTTACTGTATTTACAAGGGATTATAGCAAGCAGGTTGGCTGTAGATATTTGCATTGCAGCATATTAATAAATACTCTGTGTTTTATATAATTTGAACTTCTAGAGGCCTAAACAAAGGCTACCAAACTGTTTGTGATTACAGAGCATAACAGATCAAATGGACATGGGTAAGTTTTCAACCATTAAAAGGTTTAAGACCGGGTATCACTCTGATCTGTTTCCAGTCTACACCCCCGTGAACTTTTTTCATTTTTTGGGGCGTTTCAAACACTTGGATTCATTATTAAGGGGACAAAGTGACATTACCTTCACTATCATTTAAATACACCAACGGTAACATGATATTCTCTTACCTTATTTAAATAAGTACCACCTTGTAAGCATCTGTATTGAATTTCAAGCGCAGATTCAACTACAAAGACCAGGGAGATTTTCGAAAGCCTCATAAAGAAGGCCAGTGATTGGTAGATGGGTAACCATAACAAATCAGACATTGAATATGTCTTTAAGCATGGTTAAGTAAAAAATTATTATGTGGATGATGCATTAAACCATCCAGACAAATCAAGGAAGCCGTCGTACTTCTGAACTGATTAGCAGGACAAGAAGGAAACTGCTTAGGGATGTCACCATGAGGCCATTGGTGATTTTAAAACAGCTGCAGAGTTCAATCGCTGTGATGGGAGTAAAATTAGGATGTATTTTTAATACATTGTTATTTAACCTTTATTTAACTAGGCAAGTCCGTTAAGAACAAATTCTATTTACAATGAGAGCCTACCCAGTCCAAACCCGGACAACGCTGGGCCAATTGTGCGCCGCCATATGGGACTCCCAACCATGGCCGGATGTAATACAGCCTGGATTCGAACCAAGGACTGTAGTGACGCCTCTTGCACTAAGATGCAGTGCCTTAGACCACTGTGTCCATGTGTGTGTGTTAACTATTTAACTGTACTAGAATGCTTAAAATGCCGCAAAAATGTTAAATATCGATTATCGGTATCTGGGTTTTTTTGAGGGCAAGGAAAATATCAGATATCGTTATCGGCCAAAAATGTCTTATCGGTGCATCACTACTTTCCAGCTTTATGCAAAACTCGGGCGCAGCGGTTGTAGTAACTCAACAATAATGACTTAAATGACAGAGTGAAAAGAAGAATACAAATACACAGAGTAAAAAATATACAAAACATGTACGTATATATTGTATGTACACAACAAGCCACTAAAGTAATACTGGGGAAAAAACAAGGCAATGGAATACACTTTTTGACCTAATGTTTAGGGCAAATCCATCACAACACATCACTGAGTTATCCTTATTTTCAAGCATGGTGGTGGCTGCATCACGGTATGGGTAGGCTTGAGATGGACAAAGACTGGGGAGTTTTTCAGCAAGAAAATACAGCAGACACTAGGAGAGGAATTCACCTTTCAGCAGGACAATAACCTATAACACAAAGCCAAATTGCTGCAGTTGCTTACCAAGAAGACAGTGACTGGCTAAGTGTTTACTGACACACTCAATCTCTCCCTATCCCAGTCTGCTGTTCCCACTTGCTTCAAAATGCCCACCATTGTTCCTGTACCCAAGAGAGCAAAGGTAACTGTTCTAAATGACTATTGCCCCGTAGCACTCACTTCTGTCATCATGCAGTGCTTTGAGAGGCTAGTTAAGGATCATATCACCTCTACCTTACCTGACACCCTGACCCACTTCAATTTGCTTACTGCCCCAATAGATCCACAGACGATGCAATCACAATCGCACTGCACACTGCCCTATTCCATCTGGACAAGAGGAATACCTATGTAAGAATTCTGTTCATTGACTACAGCTGGGTCCTGGACTTCCTGACGGGCGGCCCCCAGGTGGTGAAGGTAGGAAACAACACCTCCACTTCGCTGATCCTCAACATAGGTGCCCAACAAGGGTGCGTGTTCATTCCCCTCCTGTACTCCCTGTTCACACTTGACTGCGTGAAAAACTTCTGGAAACAGCAGAGGGAGCACACCCCTATCTACATCGATGGCACCGCAGTGGAGAAGGTGGAAAGCTTCAAGTTCCTTGGTGTACACATCACTGACGATCAGAAATGGTCCACCCATACAGACAGTGTGGTGAAGAAGGCGCAACAGCACCTCTTCAACCTCAGGAGGCTGAAGAAATTTGGCTTGGCCCCTAATACCCTCACAAACATTTACAGAAGCACAATTGAGAGCATCCTGTTGGGCTGTATGACTGCCTGGTATGGCAATTGCACCGCCCGCAACCGCAGGGCTCTCCAGAGGGTGGTGTGGTCTGTCCAACGCATCACTGGGGGGGAAAACTACCTGCCCTCCAGAACACCTACAGCACCCAATGTCACAGGAAGGTCAAAAACATCATCAAGAACATCAAACACTGAGCCACAGCCTGTTCACCCCTTTATCATCCAGAAGGCGAGGTCAGTAAAGTCCTGAAATTTCATATTTATATAAGTATTCAGACCCTTCACTCAGTACTTTGTTGAAGCACCTTTGGCAGTGATTACAGCCTCAAGTCTTTTTGGGTATGACACTACAAGCTTGGCACACCTGTATTTGCTGAGTTTCTCCCATTTTTCTCAGCAGATCCTCTCAAGCTCTGTTAGGTTGAATGGGGAGCATCGCTGCACAGCTATTTTCAGGTCTGTCCAGAGATGTTTGATGGGGTTCAAGTTCGGGCTGTGGCTGGGCCACTCAAGGACAGTTAGAGACTTGTCCCAAAGCCACTCTTGCATTGTCTTGGCTGTGTACTTAGGTTTGTCCTGTTGGAATGGGAACCTTTGAGATCCTGGGCACTGTAGAGCAGGTTTCATCAAGCATCACTCTGTACTTTGCCTCGTAGATCTTTCCCTCGATCCTGACTAGTCTCCTAGTCCCTGCCACTGAAAACCAAATGGTGCCAGGTGTCCTCCAGATGTGACGCTTGGCCAGAGCGTTTAATCTTGGTTTCATCAGACCAGATAATCTTGTTTCTAATGGTCTGAGAGTCCATTAGGTGCTAAACTCAGCAAAAAAATGAAGGTCCCTTTTTCAGGACCCTGTCTTTCAAAGATAATTTGTGAAAATCCAAAAAACTTCCCAGATCTTAATTGTATAGGGAGGGTTTAAGCACTGTTTCCCATGATTGTTCAATGAACCATAATTAATGAACATGCACCTGTGGAACAGTCATTAAGACACTAACAGCTTACAGACGGTAGGCAATTAAGGTCATCACATGATGAATAGGGTGTTTGCCTTTCACGCCAGTGACCCCAGTTTCACTTCCTTGTCCTTCCGTTTTTACATTGGCGTCACCAGAGGGATGGCGGCCGTGCGACCATTGGAACACACGGCTCGGACATGCTAGGGGGCTGACTAGTCTAAACACAGGGGCATGCCTTCAAGTACGGATGGGACAGTGTAGCAAACCTCACTACAGTATGTGAGCCATGCTACACTGTTAGACTTTCTTTTTCAGTGACTCACTGTATTAATCAAAAGTATGATACTCTATAAACTGAATAGATTACTGTAGAATACACAGTAATGTATTGTATTTACTTTAATTTTTTTCAAGGGCACCCAATTGAGATCAGTGTCTCATTTGCAATGGTACCCTGAGGACAAATATTACATCAACACAACAAAAAGATAAAAACTACAAGACAGCCAAAAATACATATCAGGTTAATACAATTTATAATAGTCAATTGAAACAATTGCTCACAGCTACTCCTCCTGGAGTCTAGAAAAATTAAGGCAGTTATAACATTTGAAAAACATTTCACAACACATTAATTGTGTGCCCCCTACTCTTCACAACACATTAATTGTGTGCCCCTTACTCTACAACCACATATCTACTGTAATGAATACTCGGGGATAAAAGGTTTAGATTCACACGCAGAGAGCTGCAGGAATCGTGGTCACAGGCAGGCACTGGTCATACACAGGTAGGTGAATCAAAACAAGGACTGAAGGCTTCAACTGGTTCTCACAAACGAGCTAGGATAAGGCTTAGTAGAGTCAAAATGAACAATAACCCACAAAGGGACAAACAGAATGAACTGAACTAAATAAGGAGCTGATGAGACCAGGTGAGTAACTAACACAGGTGAAATCAATGAACCAAACTAAAGACATGGCTACGTTCAAGAACACAAAGAAACAGGGCTACGTTCAAGAAAACAAAACAAATCAAATGTATTTATATAGCCCTTCGTACATCAGCTGATATCCCAAAGTGTTGTACAGAAACCCAGCCTAAAATCCCCAACACCCAGCAATGCAGGTGTAGAAGCACTGTGGCTAGGAAAAACTCCATAGAAAAGGCCAAAACCTAGGAAGAAACCTAGAGAGGAACCAGGCTATGAGGGGTGGCCAGTCCTCTTCTGGCTGCGCCGGGTGGAGATTATAACAGAACATGGCCAAGATGTTCAAATGTTCAGAAATGACCAGCATGGTCAAATAATAATAATCACAGTATTTGTTGAGGGTGCAACAAGTCACCACCTCAGGAGTAAATGTCAGTTGGCTTTTCATAGCCGATCATTAAGAGCATCTCTACCACTCCTGCTGTCTCTAGAGAGTTGAAAACAGCAGGTCTGGGACAGGTAGCACGTCCGGTGAACAGGTCTGGGTTCCATAGCCGCAGGCAGAAAAGTTGAAACTGGAGCAGCAGCACGGCCAGGTGGACTGAGGACAGCAAGGAGTCATCATGCCAGGAAGTCCTGAGGCATGGACAAAGGCTCAGGTCCTCAGAAAGAAAGAGAGAATTAGAGAGAGCATACTTAAATTCACACAGGACACCGGATAAGACGGGAGAAGTAGTCCAGATATAACAGACTGACCCTAGCCCACTGACACAAACTACTGCAGCATAAACACTGGAGGCTGAGACAGGAGACAGGAGACAATGTGGCCCCATCCGATGATACCCCAGGTCACGGCCAAACAGGCAGGATATAACCCCACCCACTTTGCCAAAGCACAGCCCCCACACCACTAGAGGGATATCTTCAACCACCAACTTACCATCCTAAGACAAGGCCGAGTATAGCCCACAAAGATCTCCGCCACGGCACAACCCAAGGGGGAAAGCCAACCCAGACAGGAAGATCACATCAGTGACTCAACCCACTCAAGTGACGCACCCCTCCTAGGGACGGCATGAAAGAGCACCAGTAAGCCAGTGACTCAGCTCCTGTAATAGGGTTAGAGGCAGAGAATCCCAGTGGAAAGAGGGGAACTGGCCAGGCAGAGACAGCAAGGGTGGTTAGTTGCGCCAGAGCCTTTCCGTTCACTTTCACACTCCTGGGCCAGACTACACTCAATCATATGACCAACTGAAGAGATGAGTCTTCAGTAATGACTTGAGTTTGCGTCTCTCACATGGGTAGGCAGACCATTCCATAAAAATGGAGCTCTATAGGATTAAACCCTGCCTCCAGCTGTTTGCTTAGAAATTCTAGGGACAATTAGGAGGCCTGCGTCTTGTGACCGTAGCGTACATGTAGGTATGTACGGCAGGACCAAATCGGAAAGATAGGTAGGAGCAAGCCCATGTAATGCTTTGTAGGTTAGCAGTAAAACCTTGAAATTAGCCCTTGCCTTAACAGGAAGCCAGTGTAGGGAGGCTAGCACTGGAGTAATATGATCAAATTTTGGGGTTCTAGTCAGGATTCTAGCAGCCGTATTCAGCACTAACTGAAGTTTATTTAGTGCTTTATCCGGGTAGCCGGAAAATAGAGCATTGCTGTAGTCTAACCTAGAAGTATTTTTGCAATGTTACGTAGATGGAAAAAAGCTGTCCTTGAAACAGTCTTGATATGTTCGTCAAAAGAGAGATCAGGGTCCAGAGTAACGCCGAGGTCCTTCACAGTTTTATTTGAGAACTGTACAACCATTAAGAGTAATTGTCAGATTCAACAGAAGATCTCTTTCTTTCATGGGACCTAGAACAAGCATCTCTGTTTTGTCCGAGTTTAAAAGTAGAACGTTTGCAGCCATCCACTTCCTTATGTCTGAAACACAAGCTTCTAGCGAGGGCAATTTTGGGGTTTCACCATGTTTCATTGAAATGTACAGCTGTGTGTCATCCGCATAGCAGTGAAAGTTAACATTATGTTTTCGAATGACATCCCCAAGAGGTAAAATATATAGTGAAAACAATAGTTGTCCTAAAACGGACCCTTGAGGAACACTGAAATTTATAGTTGATTTGTCAGAGAACAAACCAGTCAGAGACAAATTGATATCTTTCCGACAGATAAGATCTAAACCAGGCCAGAATTTGTCCGTGTAGACCAATTTGGGTTTCCAATCACTCCAAAAGAATGTGGTGATCGATGATATCAAAAGCAGCACTAAGGTCTAGGAGCACGAGATGAATGGAAGATTCGATATAGGCCGATAGTTTTTTTTATTTTCTTGGTTGAGCTTTCGCTTTTTCAAGAGGCTTTATTACTGCCACTTTTAGTGAGTTTCCTACATATCCGGTGGATAGAGAGCCATTTATTATGTTCAACATCGGAGGGCCAAGCACAGGAAGCAGCTCTTTCAGCAGTTTAGTTGGAATAGGGTCCAGTATGCAGCTTGAAGGTTTGGAGGCCATGATTATTTTCATTGTGTCAAGAGATATAGTACTAAAACACTTGTGTCTCTCTTGATCCTAGGTCCTGGCAGAGTTGTGTAGACTCAGGACAACTGAGCTTTGGAGGAATACGCAGATTTATAGAGGAGTCCCTAATTTGCTTTCTAATGATCATGATCTTGTCCTCAAAGAAGTTCATGAATGTATCACTGCTGAAGTGAAAGCCATCCTCTTGTGGAATGCTGCTTTTTAGTTAGCTTTGCGACAGTATCACATTTTTTGGGGGGATTGTTCTTATTTTCCTCAATTAAGTTGGAAAAATAGGATGATCGAGCAGCAGTGAGGGCTCTTCGCTACAGTCTTTCCAAACTAGTCGGAAAACCTCCAGTTTGGTGTAGCGCCATTTTAGTTCCAATTTTCTGGAAGCTTGCTTCAGAGCTCGGGTATTTTCTGTATACCAGGGAGCTAGTTTCTTATGACAAATGTTTTTAGTTTTTAGGGGTGAAACTGCATCTAGGGTATTGCGCAAGGTTAAATTGAGCTCCTCAGTTAGGTGGTTAACTGATTTTTGTCTTCTGACGTCCTTGGGTAGGCAGAGGGAGTCTGGAAGGGCATCAAGGAATCTTTGGGTTGTCCGAGAATTTATAGCATGACTTTTGATGCTCCTTGGTTGGGGTCTGAGCAGATAATTTGTTGCAATTGCAAACGTAATAAAATGGTGGTCTGATAGTCCAGGATTATGAGGAAAAACGCTAAGAACCACAACATTTATTCCATGGAACAAAACTAGGTCCAGAATATGACTGTGACAGTGAGTAGGTCCAGAGACATGATAGACAAAACCCACCGAGTTGATGATGGCTCCGAAAGCCTTTTGGAGTAGGTCTGTGGACTTCTCCATGTGAATATGAAAATGACCAAAAATTTGAATATTATCTGCTATGGCTACAAGGTCCGATAGGAATTCAGGGAACTCAGTGAGGAATGGTGTATATGGCCCAGGAGGCCTGTAAACAGTAGCTATAAAAAGTGAAAGAACAGAACACAAGGTTGACTAAGACAATACAGTTGAAGTCAGAAGTTTACATACACTTAGGTTGGAATGGTTTTGCAACCATTCCACAAATTTCTTGTTAACAAACTATAGTTTAGGTAAGTCAGTTAGGACATCTACTTTGTGCATGACAAGTCATTTTTCCAACAATTGTTGACAGTTTTCACTTTATCACAATTCCAGTGTGTCAGAAGTTTACATACAGTACATTAAGTTGACTGTGCCTTTAAACAGTTTGGAAAAAAACAGATAAAAACGTCATGGCTTCTGATAGGCTAATTGACATCATTTGAGTCAATTGGAGGTGTACCTGTGGAAGCATTTCAAAGCCTACCTTCAAACTCAGTGGATCTTTGCTTGACATCATGGGAAAATCAGCCAAGACCTCAGAAGAAAAAAATGTAGACCTGCACAAGTCTGGTTCATCCTTGGGAGCAATTTCCAAATGCCTTAAGGTACCACGCTCATCTGTACAAACAATAGTACGCAAGTGTAAACACCATGGGACCACGCAGCCGTCACACCGCACAGGAAGGAGATGCATTCTGTCTCCTAGAGATTAATGTACTGTGGTGCGAAAAGTGCAAATCAATCCCAGAATAGCAGCAAGGACCTTGTGAAGATGCTGGAAGAAACGGGCTCAAAGTATATATATCCACATAAAAATTAGTCCTCTATCGATAACCTGAAAGGCAGCTCAGCAAGGAAGAAGCCACTGCTCCAAAACCAACATATAAAAAGCCAGACTACGGTTTGCAACTGCACATGGGGACAAAGACCGTACTTTTCGGAGAAATGTCCTCTGGTCTGATGAAAAAAATATAACTGTTTGGCCATAATTAACATTATGTTGGGAGTAAAAAGGGGGAGGCTTGCAAGCCGAAGAACACCATCAAAACCATGAAGCACGTAGGTGGCAACATGTTGTGGGGGTGCTTTGCTGCAGAAGGGACTGGTGCACTGAATGAAACAGATGGCATTATGGAGGAAAATTGTGTATATAAGAAACATCAAGACATCAGTGAGGAAGTTAAAGCTTGGTCGCAAATGGGTCTTCCAAATGGAAGAACATTTTGGGGCAGAACTGAAAAAGTGCACGAGCAAAGGGGGCCTACAAACCTGACTCAGTTACACCAGCTCTATCAGGAGGAATGGACCCAAATTCACCTAACTCATTGTGGGATGCTTGTGGAAGGCTACCTGAAACATTTGACCCAAGTTAAACATTTTAAAGGCAATGCTACCAAATACTAATTGAGTGTACATAAACTTCTGACCCACTTGGAATGTGATGAAAGAAATAAAATCACTTATTCTGACATTCCTATTCTTAAAATAAAGTTTTGATCCTAGCTGACCTAAGGCAGGGAACTTTCACTAGGATTAAATGTCAAGAATTGTGAAAAACTGAGTTTAAATGTACTTGGCTAAGGTGTATGTAAACTTCAACTGTAAATACAGAACCTAACTTCTACAACACAAAATCCATGTGTGCGTGTCTGTGCCTGTGCGTCTCTTCACACTCCCCGCTGTTTGCATAAGGTGATTTTTTAAATCTCATTTTAAAATTGATTTTACTGCTTCCACGAGTTACTTGATGTGGAATAGAGTCATGGCTGTAGGTAGTACTGTGTGCCTCCCGTAGTATGTTCTGGACTTGGGGACTGAATAGACCTCTGATGGCATGTCTTGTGGGGTATGCATGGATGTCTGAGCGGTGTGCTAGTAGTTTAAACAGACAGCTCAGTACATTCAACATGTCAATACTTCACAAAAACAAGTAGGTAACACGTAGCTAATATTTTTTACAATCCAGAGTTACTCCAAGCAGTTTAGTCTCCTGAACTTGTTCAATTTCCACATGATTAATTGCAAGATTGTTACACATGACTCTAGGAAGGAGGAACACAACACCCTGCTACAACTCAACTCCCCGTGGTGTGAAAGAGGTATGGGACTGTAGGTGCAAGTAAGGATGACAAAAAGAGAATTTACCATTTACTGGGAATTTATTCCTCCACACGGTAATATGAGGAAAAGGGGCTGGACGGAACCAAACCAAAGTAAATGTCAAAGCCCCCTCATATTTTACCTGCCTACCCACTACTTATCTAACTTAGCACCACCTGGTGTGCTAACCAAAATACCATGTTCCGCCCAGGTCTTACCTAGTGTGCCTAGACAGTGACTAATACGGGTTATATATGCCCGCGGAGATCTTGCCTAAGCACTCCCTAGGTACCTTCCCCCTGGGAACAAATTAAACAGAACATTCAACAATTTCACAAACAAACAGAAACACAGGACATCAAATAAGCTCTATCTGACTGAGCAACAAACAAACACAGAACATACCAAAGCTGCTCCCAGCAACAACTAACACAGTACATCTCAAATCTCTTAGCAACAACCAACATGCTATAACCCTCAGTCATCAGCCTCTCTCAGCAATCATCTCCTTTCTGAGCAACAGAACACTGGTTCATATAGCTTCTGCAGGAGTTGGTAATTGAAGACAGCTGCGTCCTGACGAGGGGGCGGGGTCAGCTCTCCAATCATGAATGGGGCTGACTAATCAGCTGCTTGGGGAGAAATTCAGGAAGCCATTTCCTGCAACACACTCACAAATACACGAACTACAACACAGAAACTGGGGAACGTAACAATTCAGTTGAGATTTACTGAATGATTTAGTGAGTGAAAAGTCCCTAATACAATGCTTTTAGTTTTTGAAATATTTAGGACCAACTTATTTCTTGCCACCCATTCTGAAACTGACTGGAGCTCTTTGTTAAGTGATTTCACTTGCTGTGGTAGCTGATATGTATAGTGTTGAGTCATCAGCATACATTGACACACAGGCTTTACTCAGAGCAAGTGGCAGGTCATTAGTAAATATTGAAAACATTAAGGGGCATGGACAGCTACCATGGCTCTACCTGGATTATGTTGGAGTGGCTTCCATTAAAGAACACTCTCTGTGTTCTATTAGACAGGTAACTCGTGAGCCACAATATTGAAGGGGATGTAAAGCCAAAACACATGTGTTTTTCCAGAAGCAGATTGTGATCGATAATGTCAAAAGCCAAACTGAAATCTAACAAAACAGCTCCCACAATATTTTTATTTTCAATTTATCTCAGCCAATCATCAGTCATATGTGTAAGTGTCATACATGTTGAATGCCCTTCCCTATAAGAGAGCTGAAAATATGTTGTTCATTTGTTTACTGTGAAATAGCATTATATCTGGTCAAACACCATTTTTTCCAAAAGTTTACTAAGGGTTGGCTGTTTGAACCCAAGTTAGAAGCCACCGGAAAGGGAGACAGAACAGAGGATGAAGGCGATGGTACCGCCGGATCCGATCTCAAAGCGGAAGCCCCTAGTGATGAAGGTGTTGAAACCTCTGGATCCAGGGTGGCAAAGCTGTATAAAATCGTGTCTGGTCTGAGCTTCCCACCACCAAGTAGGCTCCTATTGTCAAAGACCTCTGCTTTCTACATCAACGGCGAGTGACATGCTTCCATGGCTGGTTGGTAGGGTCAGGAATAGGAACATTCACCAAGTCAGCCAGAAGCATCTTACTAACTCCATTCTCCAGGGAAGGTAGAGACCCCTTCGTGGAGGGATCCCTGCAGAACACTGGCCAGTCGGCTGTGAAGAGACGACACGGTGGCGACACTCCCACCAGGCTAGAGCGGCGTCCAGCTACTGGAGTAGAAGAGAAAGTCGGTGGGTGTAAGTTCGCTACTTGTTCGCTAAGAGTAGCCACTTCACCCCTGTAGTCATCTGCAAGCAAACAGGTGCTACATTGAAAGTCTGGAAGGTCCATATTGTCCTGGAATAGAGCAAAATAAACACAGCTCCTGCACCGTTGAAAACGTTCGTTAGCAACGTCCATTTGAAACTACAGGCTAGCTAGGCTAGCTGCACTTTGGTGTCTATCTTCTTGACAGGAATTTACTAATCGTTTGCTGTGAGCTACAGTGGGTTCGCAAATGCAGTACACGCCTCGCCTCCTGAAACAAGCACAGCCAGTAAAATGGCAAACACACAAGAAACACACACCCGAGTCGAACACCAGTATGGCAAATGGAGAAAAGGCGGAGGACTTGTTCATTGTATGGATACACTATACACTGCACATACACTATACAAGCTGGAGGTGACCAACTTGCAAGTTGGTTCTGTAGAAACAAACAAATGCATTTTTGTGTGTGTTTTACAGTTGATTGGTGACAATGACAAAATGACAAAAATGATGAATCATGCAGTATGACTAACAAAAATGATAAAACATCAACATTTGTATCAAATCTTATAGTAGTGTGCATTTATACTAAAATCATAATAGCTGTTTATAAAGTGTCAGAATTGTAATGGCATATACACAGGGCCTTCAAAAGGTATTATACCCCTTGACTTATTCTACATTTTGTTGTGTTTCAGCCTGAATTCATCTACACACAATAATACCCCATAATGACAAAGCGAAACTTGTTTTTGGAAATGTTAGCAAGTTTATTGAAAATGAAACACAGAAATATTGCATTTGCATAAGTATTCACACCCCAGAGTCAATATATGTTAGAATCACAGTTGGCAGTGATTACAGCTGTGAGTCTCAAAGAGCTTTGCAGACATGAATTGTACAATATATAGCAATATTTGGTTGTTGATGATTGCTAGACAGCCATTTTCAAGTATTACCATAGATTTTCAGGTTGTTGTCCTGCTGAAAGGTGAATTTGTTTACGAGTGTCTGTTGGAAAGCATACTGAACCAGGTTTTCCTCTAGGATTTGCCTGTGCTTATCTCTATTCCGTTCATTTTAATATAATAAAACTCCAACTCTTGCCGATGACAAGCCTACCCATAACATGATGCAGCCACCACCATGCTTGAAAATATGAAGAGTATTAATCAGTGACGTGTTGTGTTGGATTTCCCCAAACATAACGTTTACTATTCAGGACATAAAGTTAATTTCTTTGTCATATTTTTTGCATGTTTACTTTAGTGCCTTATTGCTTTAGTGCCTTCACTCCGTCATTTAGGTTAGTATTGTTTGAGTAACTACAATCTTATTGATCCAACCTTAGATTTATCCTATCACAGCCAATAAACTCTGTAACTGTTTTAAGACACCATTGGACTCATGGTGAAATCCCTGAGTGGTTTACTTCCTCTCCGGCAACTGAGTTAGTAAGGACTCCTGTATTTTTGTAGTGACTAAGTGTATTAATACACCACCCAAAGTGTAATTAATAACGCAAAGGGATATTCAATTTCTGCTATAAATTGTTTTACCCATTACCAATAGGTGCCCGTCTTTGTGAGTCATTGAAAAACCTCCTGGGTCTTTGTGGTTGAATCTGTGTTTGAAATGTTCTGCACAACAAAGGGACCTTACAGATAACTGTATGTGTGGGGTACAGAGATGAGGTAGTTGTTCAAAAATCATGTTAAACACTATTATTGCACACAGAGTGAGTCCATGCAAGTCATTATATGACTTGTTGAGCACATTTTTACTTCTGATCTTATTTAGGCCTGCCATAAGAAAGGTTTGAATACTTAATGACTGAATACAATGTCTGAAACCATAATTCCACTTTGACATTATTGGGATTTGTTGTAGTCCAGTCAAACATCTCAATTTAATCCATTTTAAATTCAGGCTGTAACACAACAAAATGTGGGAAAAAGTCAAGGGCTGTGAATACTGTCTGTATAATAGAGAATGATGCAATGCAAGCACATCATTGGGACCCATCAGCCGTAGACTGGGTTTGACAAATGTAGCTCTGATGATGATCATATTCTTTAGTAACAACATAGTTGCAGTGTTTCAGATTGTCAGGTTGATTGATGTCTGTAGTGCTTTTAGGGCCGACTACGTCAAAGACAAGAGGACAGTCATGCTAACCACCTAAACTTCTCTTCTACCTCCCTACTCAAAAGGTCAAAGTGTTATGTCAGGGCGTAGAGGTCAGAGGTGTTTGTTGGCCAACAGAGGGTGATCAGCCCAGAGTGTGTATGTGTGTGTGTGTGTGTGTGTAATCATAGGGTAATTAGGCTAGAAGAACACATGGCTTCTTGAGACATTCAGAATGGTGAATACATGCATGCTGAGGGCAAATGGAGCCACTTTACAAATTATTACTAATCCAAACACAGTGTGGAACAATGAGGACCTTCTACGCCGTCAGAGAAGGGATAAGAATTTTTACAATTGTAATACTGATAAAAATTAGTAATATTATTTTATTATTTTCAATGATGTTCTGATTTAATCTCTTCAGTATTTTTTGGAAAAGGTTAACACTGAAGAGAAAAAAGATCCAATCAGGAATTTTATTTGGTGGTCTCTGGGGTGATAAATCTAGCTAGCTAATTCAGCCATTGGCTAGGCCATCAGAACCTATATATAGTCCGGATATTATACTTTTATACATCTGGGGGTCACCTCTTCACTGTTGATGTTGAGACAGGTGTTTTGCGGGTACAATTTAATGACCTGCCAGTTGAGGACTTGTGAGGCGTCTGTTTCTCAAACTAGACACTCTAATGTACTTCTCCTCTTGCTCAGTTGTGCACCGGGGCCTCCCACTCCTCTTTCAATTCTGGTTAGAGCCAGATTGCTCCGTTCTGTGAAGGGAGTAGTACACAGCGTTGTACCAGAACTTCAGTTTCTTGGCAATTTCTCACATGGAATAGCCTTCCTTTCTCAGAACAAGAATAGACTGACGAGTTTCAGAAGAAAAGTCTTTGTTTCGAGCCATTTTGAGCCTGTAATCGAACCCACAACTGCTGATGCTCCAGATACTCAACTAGTCTAAAGAATGCCAATTGTATTGCTTCTTTAATGCTTTCAGCTGTGCTAACATAATTGCAAAAGTGTTTTCTAATGATCAATTAGCCTTTTAAAATGATAAACATGGATTAGCTAACACAACGTGCAATTGGAACACGAGTGATGGTTGCTGATAATGGGCTTCTGTACACCTAGGTAGACAAACACTTTGCTTTTCTTTCAAAAACAAGGACATTTCTAAGTGACCACTGTCATGACTTTGCCCTGTTTGGGTGAGGGTCATAAAACCCCCTTTCTCTCTCCTCCCCCTATCGGTTTATGACCTCCCCATAATACCTTTCCCCCTTTTCTCTCCACACCACAAAAATAGACTTTTGAAAATCCTTTGTTACCACAGAGAGAGACTTTGCAATACAGTAACATCAAATGTTTGGGAATGGAACCATATTTCTGTAATCCAACCAGTTGAAATAGTCCGTTGGTACTGAAAGAATATGATGTCAGATCAGTTGTTGTCTGGGACATTATTGCTGATGACAGGACAACATAAATTGTATCTTGGAAAGTCTACACATTCTACTTATCAGATTCACATGGAATTGTTGTGCAATTTAAATGTTTAAATTTGAAACTATTTGTGAAAAGATTAAATGTAATTTGAGCCTTCTAAATGAGAGAATTGTTTTCATAAGTAAACTATGCTCACTCAGTGACCATGCCCCAGTGAACAGACATTGGTCGAAGAGCCGTGACCCAATTCACTTCAGACTAAGCAAACCCCAGCATGAGCTGTGGTTGCGAATGGTTGAATATCTACTCTACATAACGACATTTACATGAGACCAGATCACGTGGAGGTGACAATCACCATGCTGGAAGGATGAATTTCTACAAGACCAGCCAGAATTCAGCATGAGCTTATTATGGCATAATGGTATGAATTTTGAACTCTTATTTACTAAAGAAGAAGTGATACACCCTAGAAGTCGAGTTATATTGCTGCAGCTGTAAACATACGTGGCCTAGGAAAGGACAGACAATCTCCTGAGAACGACAGGGTACTTCAATGTATCCAGTCTACAACACTACAACCAGAAAGATTCTGCAAAGGACAATGGTGATCTCTGCTGGGCAAACCAGTCTTCCATCTTCGACCCACCTATCGAAGCGCAGCTCAGTGTAAATATATATATCTTGCATTTTCCTATTCCGAATGGGCGGTTATTAGAATGCATAAGATTCTGTATATATGGTAGCATTGCTTCTCCAGGTCCGATAGAGACCCAATCCCCTTTGTCCCGCAGTTATTCACGCTCTTTCATTCAATCCCAACCCCCTTTTTTGTGTAACCAGCCATCATATTGGTTTCGTCCGCTAGGGACTTTTTCTTTTATGACATGATTAGTAATCAATGTTTGATCCACCCTGCGCATATGTAATTCTGTGTGATTATTAAGGTATTTGTGAATAAAAAATTAAGCCAATTTTTGTGTTGCTGATTCAACTTGTTGGCCAGGGTTCGTGAAGGGAACCAAGAATTGTACGACATTCAGATGAGACTGAATAAGGTGGCGATTAATAATTGACTGCTATTGATATAAAAGATCTTCAGATCTTTAAAAGTTTATTCGGAAGACAGCAGCTCTATAAGCACTCTTCCACGGTGCCCCAGATTATTAACGAGTGTCACGTTCTGACCTTAGTTATTTTGTTATGTCTTTGTTTTAGTATGGTCAGGGCGTGAGTTGGGTGGGTTGTCTATGTTCCTTTTTCTATGTTGTGTTTTGCGTTTGGCCTGGTATGGTTCTCAATCAGAGGCAGGTGTCGTTAGTTGTCTCTGATTGAGAATCATACTTAGGTAGCCTTTTCCCACTTGTGTTTCATGGGTGATTCTTTTCTGTTATGTGTATGTCACCTTTCAGAACTGTTTCGTTTAGTTTCTCATTTGTTATTTTGTTTAGTGTTCTCGGTTTAATAAATATATGATGAACACTCACCACCCTGAGCTTTGGTCCTCACCTCATTTCAACGACGAGCATCACAGAATCACCCACCAACCAAGGACCAAGCATCGTGGTAACGGGCAGCGGCCGAAATCGCAAGACTCCTGAACATGGGAGGAGATTTTGGATGGCAAGGGACCCTGGGCACAGGCTGGGGAATATCACCGCCCCAGGGAAGAGCTGGAGGCAGCTAAAGCTGAGCGACAGTGGTATGAGGAGGCAGCACGGCAGTGCGGCTGGGACGAGAGGCAGCCCCAAAAATGTCTTAGGGGGAGGGACACGGGCAGTGTGGCAATGTCAGGTAGGAGACCTGCGCCAACTCCCCGTGCTTACCGTGGAGAGAGGTGGACCGGGCAGGTACCGTGTTGTGCGGTGAGGCGCACGGTGTGTCCCCGGTGCGCAGGCATAGCCCGGTGCGCTACATAGCAGCACCTCATATTGGCCGGGTTAGAGTGGGCATCGAGCCAGGTACCATGAAGCCGGCTCAGCGCATCTGGTCTCCAGTGGCGTCTCCTCGGGCCGGGGTACATGGCACCAGCCTTGCGCGTGGTGTCCCTGGTTCACCAGCACAGCCCAGTGCGGTCTATTCCACCTCTCCGCACTGGCCTGGCTACGGGGAGCATCCAGCCAGGTAGGGTTGTGCAGGCTCGGGGCTCGAGACCTCCAGTGCGTCTCCACGGTCCGGTCTATCCGGTGCCTCCTCCACGCACCAAGCTTCCAGTGGCAGCCCCCTGCACCAGTCTCCTCCTTACAGGTGCTCCCGCCTGCTCAGCGCTGCCGTAGTCTCCCGTCTGTCCTGAGCTGCCAGAGTCGCCCGTCTGTCCAGAGCTGCCAGAGCCGCCCGTCTGTCCTGAGCTGCCAGAGCCGCCCGTCTGTCCTGAGATGCCAGAGTCTCCCGTCTGTCCAGCACTGCCAGAGTCTCCCGTCTGTCCTGAGCTGCCAGAGTCGCCCGTCTGTCCTGAGCTGCCAGAGGTGCTACCGGAATTGCCCGTCACTCCGGCACTGCCGGAATCGCCCTTCACTCCGGAGCTGCCGGAGTCTCCCGCCTGTCCGGTGATGCCAGAATCTCCTTTCCATTCGGGACGTGGCTAGGGTCCCCAGTCCGAGGTCGGCGGCGAGGGCCGCCGCTCTAAAGAGGCCACAGAGGCAGGTTAGGAGGCGGACAAAGACTATGGTGGAATGGGGTCCACACCCCGCGGCAGAGTCGCCGCCGCGGACAGACAACCACCCAGACCCTCCCCTATAGGGTCAGGTTTTGCGGCCAGAGTCCGCACCTTTGGGGCGGGAGGGTGGGGTGGGGGGGGGGGGTACTGTCACATTCTGTTTCAGTATGGTCAGGGCGAGAGTTGGGTGGGTTGTCTATGTTCCTTTTTCTATGTTGTGTTTTGCGTTTGGCCTGGTATGATTCTCAATCAGAGGCAGGTGTCGTTAGTTGTCTCTGATTGAGAATCATACTTAGGTAGCCTTTTCCCACTTGTGTTTCGTGGGTGATTATTTTCTGTTATGTGTATGCCACCTTTCAGAACTGTTTCGTTTCTCCTTTGTTATTTTGTTTAGTGTTCTCACCTCATTCCAACGACGAGCGTCACAACGAGTTAGTTGTTGCATAGTTAAATTCAATCACATAATCAATCAACCTTAGGTAATCGATTTGTTGCCTTAGTTAGCATTTACTCATAGGTATCATAGGTTGAAATGTCTTTCCTACCTACCCTACCAGCTACCGATGACATTCTTCTGTGAGCTGCTCCATGCCAAAACCAGTTGAGAGCTACACACTCTTGCTGCCTGCAGATTGTATTCCGCTGAAACTAGGCTGTGTGCTGTGTGCATGTGAATACATTTCACGTGCTTTGTGATTTTTGTGATTGTGTCGGCAACTTTGTGCATGATTTCACTGTTGTACTACATAACTCATCATTTGTATACCTCCACTACACTACTTTGATACGCATCAGTAGGGAATAAGAAGTGAATGCCCAATGAAAAAAAGGGGTATAAAGCATATACCCAATACACCACTGACCCTTGTGTTTTACAAAAAGTGCACTCTCGCTGATATTACACGTAAGGCCTAGGTCCAATAGGTTTGCCATCGCGCAAACATGTCTATAATAGGTATAAAGACTGTTAAGATATTCATGTTTCAAGAAAGGAGTGTATACATTTGCCCTGGTGAAGCGGTTTTATGCACTTACTAAATGGAAGCTGAGAGTTATGAGTTTTTTTTTATTTCCTCTGGTCTAGGGAAGAAATTACTATTCCTCACTGTCCGAGACAGAGTCAAGAACGAGTAAAAATGTTCCTGACAGCTAGACAAGACCAAGACACTCAAGACCGGTCTTAAGCGCTACAACACCACCATGACCTCTGAGATGGACCTGCGCAGAGAGAGAGAGTGGGAGAGATTTGTCAAGTGTTAGAGTGCATTATTGTTTACCTGTTTGGTTCAACAGAATACCTAGAACACCACTGTGACCTGTATGCTCTCGTTGGCTGGCCCTCACTACATATTCGTTGCCAAATCCACTGGCTCCAGGTCATCTATATGTCTTTGCTAAGTAAAGCTCCGCCTTATCTCAGCTCACTGGTCACCAAAGCAACACCCACCCGTAGCACGGGCTCCAGCAGGTATATTTCACTGGTCATCCCCAAAGCCATCACCTCATTTGACCGTCTTTCCTTCCAGTTCTCTGCTGCCAATGACTGGAACGAATTGCAAAAATCACTGAAGCTGGAGACTTATATCTCCCTCACTAACTTTAAGCATCAGCTGTCAGAGCAGCTTACCGATCACTGCACCTGTACACAGTCAATCTGTAAATAGTACACCCAACTACCACATCCCCATATTGTTATTTATCCTCTTGCTCTTTTGCACCCCAGTATCTCTACTTGCACATCATCATCTGTACATCTATCACTCCAGTGTTAATGCTAAATTGTAATTATTTTGCCTCTATGGCCTATTTTTTGCCTTACCTCCTTACTCTTCAACATTTGCACACATTGTACATAGATTTTTCTGCTGTGCTATTGACTGTACGTTTTTTAATGTGTAACTCTGTGGTGTTGTTTTTGTCGCACTGCTTTGCTTTATCTTGGCCAGGTCGCAGTTGTAAATGAGAACTTGTTCTCAACTGGCCTACCTAATTAAATAAAGGTGAAATAAAAAAAACACACACAATGTAATCTGCCTCGGGCAAAAGAGCCAACTAATAGAAAAGTACTGGTTATGATTTAAGTGTGCGTATAGCTAATGTAGGATGTTTAGGAATTAGGATAGATTACTCGGTTGCTATGAATTTGCACACATTCGCACACACACGCTCCGGGCCTATGTTGATTTCTCTGAAGTTGTTTGGTAGTAAACTAATACTCTCTATGACTCAGTAAACAGTACAGTAAACCATTACACAGCAGAGAAAACAGTGTTTAGAGGAGTTTAAACCTCGTTGTTCTCTCCCTGCTCTCTAAAGTGTCCCAAACATTGACTTATATGCACAGATGCATACACATAGGCATACACACACACACACACATGCACGCACCCACACATCCATGCACGCACCCACACAAATGCACACGCACTCGAAGAGCAATGTGATACCCGCACCAAAGATCACCATTTTTTCTGCTCCGATTTCAGGGCCTTTTTTGGGGGCTTTTAAGTAAACTAATCTTTGAGCAAATACCACAGGCTGGTTCTGAAGTCTGCGAATAATGCAGAGTCTTAATATATCTGAAAACAGAGCAAACAGACTCAGCGAGAGACACACTGGAAGTTTGGGATCAAAGCTTCGGGGCACAAAGGCAAAGATTTATTATGTTAGAATTGATTGACAATCTTTCTTTTCAGAAAGAAGTATGTCTGTGTTTGTCTCCTCAAGTTCTTTGAATTCCTGTGCCATGTTGAAAGCTCATTGTTATCCGGGAGGTTTACTGCTGTGAAACGTGTTCTTAAACATCTCCACCGAGCCTTTCAGACTCCCCTCTATTGAGAGAGAGATTAAAATACATCAAACGGACTAACAGTGTGTATTAATGTTTTGCTGTTCTGTTATTGTCTGGATCATTGACAGAGGGAGAGACTATGAGCGACCTGCAAACACCTCTTTTCTCTGAGTTGTGTTTTAAGTGGTTGTCGTGCCCAGTCTGTTTGTGTTGGGCGTGTTCCAGGTGTGTTTGTACAAGAAGCAAGAGTTTGGTTTGCTGGACGTGTACTTTTCCCCTCTCCATCTCCTCTGTCTCTCCACCACTCTCTCCTTGCCTCTCTCTTTCACTCTCTTTCCCCTGAATGTTTTAGTGATATCATTACATATTGTTGTGTGGGTTATTTATTGCATTTCCATTATCATTCACTCCCTGGTACAAACTGAAACCATTGCACAACATGGCCACCCACTGTAACATTATGGTGTTGCCACGGCAGCAGCCCGGGGGCTATCTCCACACACATACTTAAACAAACAGTGGGTATTGTTGGGACAGCCGATTAGTGTTTGTCTGGCAGCTAATTTGATTTAGTCTGATTCATTAGGGAATATTACACATGACTTCCATCCCACCATATCTGATAAGTTCCTATGCTACAGATTGTCTACTGTTCTTTTGTCCGCTGAAATCTCTCTGTCTATCTCTCCATCACAACACGTAGGAAGATTAAACGCTGATGGTGTTTGCACAGCACACCTGTGCAAACCAGGTCCTCCTAGCTCACTAATGTGTGTGTGTGTGTAATGTGTATTGTTCAAGTAACAGGGAAGTCAGAGTGTTTCTATTACTGTACTACAGTCTTCTCACCAAATCAGCTCGAAGTATAACAGAGTTCATCGTACCTAAAAACCAATCAGGTCTGACTGCGCTATTGGGTATGGGAAGCCGAGTCATGGTCGTCTTGATCCTCATCCTCCCCCTCCTCTTCATTTTCATCATCATTCATCCTCCTCCTCTGGCTCCTCCTCATCATCATCATCATCACTTCCATGACTACCACCATCATCATCACCATCATTATTACTCTGTTAGTTCAGAAAGAATCACAGTCTATCACTGAGACTGAGTGATTAAACAAGGCTGTTGTTTCTTTAAATGGTTTCCTCCTCGCCCTCTCCATAATCTTTATTCATTATAATGTGTTGGCGGCACTTGAATCCCTGTGCGGTAAACAAGGCCTTCATCATTTATTTACAAAGAGATCACACAATTAGTTGTTTTTCCTTTTGTCTGTGTTTGATGGGCTTAGCGAGGAATTTTTACAGAGGAGGAGGAGGAGGGACAAGGTTTTCAGTCCCTCCTCTCCTTTTCATCTCCTCTCTACCAGCTCTCACAATCTCACGTCAGAATTAGACATTCATCTGTTTTTCTCAAGCTTCACCTTTTGAAGTTGTTCCAAACATCAAATTTCTAAGTGTTTAAGGTTTTTTAAGGTATACATGAATTTTTAAGGTATACATTCCGAATGGTTAAGGTCCAAATTGCTATCGCTGGATTCAAACTTGCAACCTTTGAAATCGGATGTAATTCGGAGGCAGATGCTTACGGCCGTCTTCCATCCCCATCCACAACGCCCTAGCAAAACCGAAACCTACTTGAAGGTAACAGAGCTCACTGTTTCCCCTTGTGGCCGGTTTCCACATCCTCTCCCAACATCGTCAGACATGGATGGGCTTTGAATACTGACTTGTATCACGGGTGACCTGGCTGCTCCCCTGGCATGTGGAATACAGGCTTAAGACTTCTGAGATTATTTGTCCATTGTGCCTTAACCTCACTGCAACTTTGTCATCAGAACTTAGAAAACAGACAGGATTGTACTAGTAACAATTTGCCTGTTATTGCCAGTACTTTACAACTGTAGCTACAATTTCTGTCATCAGAGCAGAACAGACAAACAGATGAACGTTCAACATCAACATTTCAAAGTACATGTTATAGGATATGTAAGGTCTGTTGTTTGGCGGGGGTGTTATTGCCGGAACCTCACTAGTAGCTACACATCTGTCATCATAGCGGAACAGTCAGACAGTCTCGTCAGTCATGCAGGGAGTTGATAAGTTCATGTTGGTATTGTACTAACAGATGGACAGTGTGAGAACTCCAGTATGAAGGGAGTTCACAGTAAATGTTACAGGATGTACTGTATAACGTCTGGTGGTGGTGGTGGTGGTGGTGGTGGTGATGGTGTTGTTTGGGCATGCTTGTTAAGGTCATGAACCTTGTTTGAGTGTTTTTATATTTTCCCTATGTTGATCTAACTGCACCAGTAGCACCCACGCAGATGAGTTTCTGCCTCCCTGCTCAGACTGTCAATCATCAGACCGTATCATAATAACAGATCCATAAACAGTAGTGAGAGAGAGAGGAGCTGAGATGAGGAATAGAGAACTGTGGTCATGGGGTTGAGGATGGATGGATGGATACCATGGGGATGGAAGCTAAGCAGAAGCAGGTTGGAACCAAGATCAAAACAACAAACAGAACAGGCTGGCAGACAAACACAGGTCAAGAGAAGGGCAGTGTGTGTGTGTGTGTGTGTGTGTGTGGGGAATGGTGAAAGCACTTGCATATGACCTCAAAGAAATAGGGCAGCAAGCAAACCTTTTCCACTTAGATGTGTTTAACTCTTGGAGTTCCTTCTTTGCAACAAAAAAAAAACTACAATGTTAAGTGTTTGTATGCATGTCTCTGTTTATTTGTGTGTATATAAACTCAGTAAATAGACTTTGTATACACTCCTGGAAGAGAGGCTGTTCCTTGTAACTGGGTTTGGGGTTGCCACCTCTGTCAGGTATGCTGACCTCCAGATGCACCTGAGCTGCTAGGTTAGATCATTCCCACACACGCAGGCAGGCAGGCAGGCTGGCACGCACACACACAGGCTGGCACGCACACACACGGGCTTTGCTGTAGCAGGCGTACTATTATGGCATGCCTGTGTTATATTGTTGTGTTTATTTGCCGTGGAGAAGTATCCTGAGTTTCACCCTGCTACCGAGCGGGCCAACAAACATTCAGGAGTTAAGAGCGGGTTCGCCTGTGTGTGTGTGTGTGTGTGTGTGTGTGTGTGTAATGGGGTTAGCCGTGGGGCTACTGATGCTGACACGCACGGATAAAGGGGTTGCCATGAAAGTATTTTACTAGCAGCTCAGTGTACACCTACTGTAATGTAAATACGATATCAAAGCAAGTACTGTAAAATGACAGACATACAATATCGTAAAATGTACTGTATTATACTGGAAATGTTGTTGATCCATCCTCAGTTTTCTCCTATCACAACCATTAAACTTCCGTAACACTTCCGCGCTGTGTTGCTAGTCGTCTACCTGCTAAATGTTTCGCTTTTGAGTGTTTTTATGACCGTTTAATTAAACTCTGTATTTACCAAATTTACCAATGTCTTGGTTTGGTCCTCACTGAACTTTTTTCATTCAACCTTTTCACACCGGAAGTTTTATCTGGACGTGGATCTGGAGGACCTCCACCAGCCGAAAAATCTAGGTAACATTATGCCTTCTAACTGCAGTCACTATACTCATAATATGGAGGAGAACTATCGCCTTAGGGAGAGAATAGCCGAGTTGCAAGCCCAGCATCAGGCGCAATTGTTAGGCAAGGGCAATTTAAGTGTATAAAAGTTTGAAACGGTGTCTGTTCCACTAGTATGGACAGTAGTGTTATTCCCCCTCCGCACAGTCCCCGCAGCCGGACTGGAAAGAAATACTGTCGGCATGCTCAACCGGTGTAACTCATTCAGCCGATAGAAACTTTCAACCATTTTTTTCCCTCCACTAAGCAATGAATCAGAGTCAAAGCCTGAGTATTAACGATTCTCTCCTCCACCCATTATTGGGTCTGAACCGCAGAAGCCTCCCACCATTAGCTCTGACAAATTGTAAACCCTAGTCATTCGTGACTCCATTACCTGCAATATTAGACTTAAAAATAATTGTCCAGCGATCATACGTTGTTTACCAGGGGGCAGTGCTTCCCGCTGTAAAGGCTAATCTGAAGATGGTGCTGGCTGAGGCTTAAAGTGGCGAGTGTAGAGAGTATAGGGATAGTGTTATCCATGTTGGCAGCAACTATGTTGGGATGAAACAGTCATCAGTCCTAGGTCACCAGGTGCAACCTAGCTTCAGCATGTAGCTTAGCCAGAAAGATCTGTCGGCGTCATGTAATTGTCTCTGGCCCCTTCCCAGGTAGGGGAAGTGATGATTACTACAGCAGACAAGCAGAACTCAATCGCTGATTGAAAGCTGTTAAATGACCCTCCCAAAATATTGAATTTGTAGATAATTGGCCCTCTTTCTGGAACTCATCCTCAAACAGGACCAAGCATGGCCTGCTGAGAAGTGAAACACTCCATCCTGGCTGAAGGGGTGCTCTCATTTTATCTATCAACATAGACAGTCCTCTAGCGCTACAATGAGATTGGGAGCAGGCCAGGCAGCAGGCTGTTAGCCTGCCCGCTTGGTGGAGTCTGCCCCTAGCAGAGTCAGTGTAGTCAGCTCAGTTTTCCCCATTGAGACTGTGTCTGTGCCTTGATCTAGGTCGGTCAAAACTAAACATGGCTGTGTTTGCTTTACCAATGTCATTGGAATAAAGACCTCCTCCATCCCTGGCATTTAAAAAAAAAATGTGATAATACGTGAGTCAAAATATGACTGCCTAACGTTAAATCCCTCACCTCCAAGGCAGTCATAGTTAATGAACTAATTGAAACATGGCTTAAACCTGATGAATTTGCTGCGTTAAATGAGGCCTCTCCTCCTGGTTACACAAGTGACTGCAAAGCCGGAGGTGTTGCTAACACTTATGACGGAAAATTTCAATTTACGAAAAAAGATTGACTGTGTTTTTGTCTTTTTGAGATTCTAGTCATGAAATCTATGCAGCCTACTCAATCACTTTTTATAGCTTCTGTTTACAGAGATCCTGCGTTGTATACAGTGTTCCTCACTGATTTCCCTGAATTCTTATCGGACCTCGTAGTCATGGTAGATAAGATTGACATTTTTAGTGACTTGACTTTTCACATGGAGAAGTCCACAAAAAGCTTTTGGACCGATCATCGACTCCGTGGGTTTTGTCGAACATGTCTCGGGACTTACGCATTGCAAAAATCATACGCTGGATCTAGTTTTGTCCTGTGGAATACATATTGTGGACCTAAAAGTTTTTCCTCATAATCCTGGACTATCGGACCACCATATTGTTGCATTTGCAATTGCAACAAATCATCCGCTTAGACTCCAATCAAGGATTGCCAAAAGCTGCGCTTTAAATTCTCAGACAACCCAACCTTAGATGCCCTTTTAGATTCTCTCCACGTACCCAAGGACGTCAGCATCCAAAAATCTGTTAAACCCCTAGAGTTGATTGACGCACCAGTTCATAACAAAAAAAATCCCCATCAGAATCCGTCAGTTTTAAGTTACAGATACCTGTTTTTTTATTGAATGCGTCTCAATCCATCACATCTGCCACTGTCGCGCTGCCGCATCTACGGTGAAAGGTGTTTGTCAGACCATGAGAGACATCCCAAAAAATGGTCTTCTCACGTCAACGTGTGTAGCATATGACCTACAAGCTAATGGGACTCCACTGTGGAAAGGGGCGGATTATCACAAACATGATGCTCTCTGTTTTTCCCCCACAAGTGTTACGGGACTCGTCTGAAGGTAACAAGAACCGGCTTTAAAAAAACGAATGGAAGTATCAAGGTATTTCTGTGCCTACCCAAAAAAGGGGTTAAATATGCATAAAAAAATATATAGATATATATTTCCTGAGTTTTTTTAAATATCTCTTAGATTTAGGACAGACACTTCAAGTCATCAGTCAACCTACAAGGGTATATTGATCACATCTTTACTATTGTTGCAGAAATCTGCTCTAAAGCTTTATCCACACCTATCGGATGTAGTGACCATAATATACAGTAATAACCATATCTAGAAAAACCAAAGTTCCAAAGACTGGACCTAAAATTGTGTATAAACGATCAAAAAGAGGTTTTGCAATGATTCATGTCGAAGATGGGAACGATATTTGTTGGTCTGATGTGTGTAATGAGGAACATCCGGAAGCTGCACTTGAATCATTTATGAAACTGCTTTTCCCTGTTACAGATAGGCATGCACCCATCAAGAAACGGAATGTTAGAACTGCCAAATCCCCATGGATATAGATTATTAATTGAAAAACTGTATAGCTGAGAGGGATGTGGAAAAGAGAATATATATCTGACATCAAGGTAGACTGGCAAACAGACAGTGAATTGAGAAATCACATAATTAACCTAAACAAAAAGAAGGAACTATACTATAGAACAAAGACAAATGATACAAAGAATGATAGTGAAAAGCTCGGAAGTACTTTAAATTAAATTCTAGGCAAGAAAGCAAAGTCAGCTCCATCCTTCATTGAGGCAGATGACTTGTTCATTACAAAACCCTTTGATATTGCCAACCACTTTAATCACTTTTTTAGTGACAAGATTAGTAAACTTAGGTATGACATGCAAACAATAAATGCTGAGCCTTCATATTCATGCATAATGGACCAAATAATGACAGACAGGCACTGTAGTTTTGAGTTCCACAAAGTGGGTGTGGAAAAGGTACATTTGTTTTGCTATCTATAGATTAGAAAAAAAACACCTGGTACCAAAAACCTGGATGGTAAATTGCTGTGGTTGGTAGTGAATTACATTTTGACTCCTGTTTTCGAAATCTTCTATTTAAGTCTAGAACACAGTGTGTGCCCTCAGATATCGAGGGAGGCAAAGGTCATTCCGCTACACACAAATAGCAAAGCACCCTTTATTGTTTCAAACAAGTGTTTATCAAACTTTTTGAGAAAAATGTGTTTGATCAAATACAAAGATGTTTTACAGAAAACAAATGAACAACAGACTTTCAGCATGCTTGTAGGGAAGGGTACTCAACATGCTCGGCACTGACACAAAATACATTTAAAGTAAAAAGATTGTGGGAGCTGTTTTGTTAGACTTCAGTGCAGCATTTGATATCATTGATCATAACCTATTGCTGAAAAAACGTAGGTGTTATGGATAGGCATTCTGTGCCTGATTATGGATTGAAAGGTACAGTGCCTTGCGAAAGTATTCGCCCCCCTTGAACTTTGTGACCTTTTGCCACATTTCAGGCTTCAAACATAAAGATATAAAACTGTATTTTTTTGTGAAGAATCAACAACAAGTGGGACACAATCATGAAGTGGAACGACATTTATTGGATATTTCAAACTTTTTTAACAAATCAAAAACTTAAAAATTGGGCGTGCAAAATTATTCAGCCCCCTTAAGTTAATACTTTGTAGCGCCACCTTTTGCTGCGATTACAGCTGTAAGTCGCTTGGGGTATGTCTCTATCAGTTTTGCACATCGAGAGACTTACATTTTTTCCCATTCCTCCTTGCAAAACAGCTCGAGCTCAGTGAGGTTGGATGGAGAGCATTTGTTAACAGCAGTTTTCAGTTCTTTCCACAGATTCTCGATTGGATTCAGGTCTAGACTTTGACTTGGCCATTCTAACACCTGGATATGTTTATTTTTGAACCATTCCATTGTAGATTTTGCTTTATGTTTTGGATCATTGTCTTGTTGGAAGACAAATCTCCGTCCCAGTCTCAGGTCTTTTGCAGACTCCATCAGGTTTTCTTCCAGAATGGTCCTGTATTTGGCTCCATCCATCTTCCCATCAATTTTAACCATCTTCCCTGTCCCTGCTGAAGAAAAGCAGGCCCAAACCATGATGCTGCCACCACCATGTTTGACAGTGGGGATGGTGTGTTCAGTGTGATGAGCTGTGTTGCTTTTACGCCAAACATAACGTTTTGCATTGTTGCCAAAAAGTTAAATTTTGGTTTCATCTGACCAGAGCACCTTCTTCCACATGTTTGGTGTGTCTCCCAGGTGGCTTGTGGCAAACTTTAAACAACACTTTTTATGGATATCTTTAAGAAATGGCTTTCTTCTTGCCACTCTTCCATAAAGGCCAGATTTGTGCAATATACAACTGATTGTTGTCCTATGGACAGAGTCTCCCACCTCAGCTGTAGATCTCTGCAGTTCATCCGGAGTGATCTTGGGCCTCTTGGCTGCATCTCTGATCAGTCTTCTCCTTGTATGAGCTGAAAGTTTAGAGGGACGGCCAGGTCTTGGTAGATTTGCAGTGGTCTGATACTCCTACCATTTCAATATTATCGCTTGCACAGTGCTCCTTGGGATGTTTAAAGCCTGGGAAATCTTTTTGTATCCAAATCCGGCTTTAAACTTCTTCACAACAGTATCTCGGACCTGCCTGGTGTGTTCCTTGTTCTTCATGATGCTCTCTGCGCTTTTAACGGTCCTCTGAGACTATCACAGTCCAGGTGCATTTATACGGAGACTTGATTACACACAGGTGGATTGTATTTATCATCATTAGTCATTTAGGTCAACATTGGATCATTCAGAGATCCTCACTGAACTTCTGGAGAGAGTTTGCTGCACTGAAAGTAAAGGGGCTGAATAATTTTGCACGCCCAATTTTTCATTTTTTGATTTGTTAAAAAAGTTTGAAATATCCAATAAATGTTGTTCCACTTCATGATTGTGTCCCACTTGTTGTTGATTCTTCACAAAAAACACAGTTTTATATCTTTATGTTTGAAGCCTGAAATGTGGCAAAAGGTCGCAAAGTTCAAGGGGGCCGAATACTTTCGCAAGGCACTGTACCTATCTAATAGAACACAGAGGGTTTTCATTAATGGAAGCCTCTCTCATGCAAATTCAGTTGAGTTTGGTGTACCGCAGGGCAGCTGGCTTGGGCCATTATGGTTTTCTGTTTTTACAAATGACCTTCCACTGACCTTGAATAAAGCCTGTGTGTCTATGTACGCTGACGACTCAAGGGTATACACATCGGCTGAAACAGTAAAACAAATAACTGAGACACTTAACATAGAGCTCCAGTCAGTTTTAGAATGGGTAACTAGCAATAGGCTGGTGCTAAATATCTAAAAAACTAAAGCATCATTTTTGGGACAAACACTCACTCAACACTTAACCTTATTCGTATCTATTTTTCGATAATGTGACTATTGTGCTAGTTGAGGAGTCCAAACTGCTGGGTGTAATCCTAGATAGCAAACTATCATGACAAATAGACTCAATGGTTGCTAAAATGGGAAGTGGTCTGTCTGTCCATGATAGGGCGTTGCTCGGTCTTCTTGATATCTCAGTCGACCAGACAGGTCCTACAGGCCCTAGTTTTGTTGTACCCGAACTACTGCCCAGCTGTGTGGTCATGTGCGGCAAAAAAGGACATAGTTGGTCCAGAACAAAGCAGCACATATCACACTTAGATGTACACGGGGGAAAGTGTCAGTTACATGCATGTCAGTGTCTCCTGGCTCAAAGTTGAGGAGAGATTGACTGCTTCACTATTGGTCTTTGTGCAAGGTATTGATGTGTTGAAGGTGCCGAAATGTTTGTTCAAGCAGTTGAAACACAGTTCAGACACTCATCAGTACAACACAAGACATGCAACCAGAGGTCTCTTCACAGTCCCCAGGTCCAGAACAGAGGCTGGGAAACACAGATCATTAAATAGAGCCATGACTACATGGAACTCTCTGCCACCCCAGGTAACTCAAGCTAGCAATAAAACCTGTAAAAAAACAGATAAAATAACAACTTAATGCACAAAGGGGACTGTGAAGAGACCCAGACATTTTATAAATCTCATATTGTAATATGCGCTGTACTATGGATTAGACCCAGGTATTGTGTATGTACTGATATGTAGGCTATGTGTGACGTTTTAAATGTATTTCAGTCCTTGACTAATAATGGTCTGTACTATGCACTTGGCCCACATATGTTGAACATAAGTGGCAAAATCTTTAGGAAAAATATAAAACTAGTCTGCACACCACCAAGGTGAAATGGTTTAGTCTTGACTCTTGGTTGACAATGTTGAGGGATGGGTAATGTATTGATGCTTGAGTGGCAAATCAACACAAATGGATAAGAAAAGGTAAAAGCCATCAGGTGCCCAGTTTAGGAAAAAGAGGAAAGAAGATGAGAAACACGCAAAAGATAAAGGTACGCAGCTACTTTATCTCATTATGAGTATAACGTTATGCATGTAATAAAATAGACAAGTATAACACTGTTTGTTAGCCTATGTTGCTACAGTATGTTACTTGCTATACTATTACACAAAGGGTTACAATATTCTGTTTTGTGTCCAACTAGCTTACATAACATTGGATATCATTTCACACATTTTCATCATGACAATGTACAGTTGAAGTCAGAAGTTTACATACACTTAGGTTGGAGTCATTAAAAAATTTTTCAACCACTCCGCAAATTTCTTGTTAACAAACTATAGTTTTGGCAAGTCAGTTAAGACATCTACTTTGTGCATGACACAAGTCATTTTTCCAACAATTGTTTACAGACAGATTATTTCACTGTAACACAATTCCAGTGGGTCAGAAATTTACATACACTAAGTTGACTGTGCCTTTAAACACCTTGAAAGTTCCAGAAAACTATGTAATGGCTTTAGAAGATTCTGATAGGCTAATTGACATAATTTGAGTCAATTGGAGGTGTACCTGTGGATGCATTTCAAGGCCTACCTTCAAACTCAGTGCCTCTTTGCTTGACATCATGGGAAAATCAAAAGATGTCAGCCAAGACCATTTCCAAATGCCTGAAGGTACCATGTTCATCTGTACAAACAATAGTATGCATGTATAAACAATAGGGGACCACGCAGCCGTCATACCGTTCAGGAAGGAGACGCATTCTGTCTCCTAGAGATGAACGTACTTTGGAGCGGAAAGTGCAAATCAATCCCAAAGGACCTTGTGAAGATGCTGGAGGAAACAGGTACAAAAGTATCTATATCCACACTAAAACGAGTCCTATATTGACATAACCTGAAAGGCTGCTCAGCAAGGAAGAAGACACTGTTCCAAAACCGCCATAAAAATGCCAGACTATGGTTTGCAACTGCACATGGGAACAAAGATTGTACTTTTTGGAGTAATGTCCTCTGGTCTGATGAAACAAAAATTGAACTGTTTGGCCATGATGACCATTGTTATGTTTGGAGGGAAAAGGGGGACGCTTGCAAGCCGAAGAACCGCATCCCAACTGTGAAGCACAGGGGTCGCAGCATCATGTTGTGGGGGGTGCTTTGCTGCAGGAGGGACTGGTGCACTTCACAAAATTGATGGCATCATGAGGAAAGACAATTGTGGAAATATTAAAGCAACATCTCAAGACAGTCAGGAAGTTAAAGCTTGGTTGCAAATGTGTAACGGTTTTCTTTAGGTGAAGTAGAGTCAGACCAAAATGCAGCGTGGTGGTTAATCATGTTTTTTAATGAAGAAAACCATACATGAATAAACTAACAAAACAACCAACGTGCGAAAACCTAAACAGCCTATCTGGTGAACAAACAGAGACAGGACCAATCACCCACAAAACACTCAAAGAATATGGCTGCCTAAATATGGTTCCCAATCAGAGACAACGATAAACACCTGCCTCTGATTGAGAACCACTCCAGACAGCCATAGACTATGATAGAAACCCCTACTATAATACAAACCCAATACCTAACAAAAACCCCAAGACAAAACACACCACACACACAAAACCCATGTCACACCCTGGCCTGACCAAATAAAGAAAGAAAACACAAAATACTAAGACCAGGGCGTGACAAAATGGGTCTTCCAAAGGGACAATAACCCCAAGCATACTTCCAAAGTTGTGGCAAAATGGCTTAAGGACAACAGAGTCAAGGTATTGACCTAAATCCTATCGAAAATGTATGGGCAGAACTGAAAAAGTGTGTGTGAGGAAGGAGGCCTACAAACCTTACTCGGTTACACCAGCTCTGTCAGGAGGAATGCGCCAAAATTCACCCAAATTAGTTTGGGAAGCTTGTGGAAGGCTACCCAAAATGTTTGACCCAGGTTAAACAATTTAAAGGCAATGCTACCAACTACTAATTGAGTGCATGTAAAATTCTGACCCACTGTGAATGTGATGAAAGAAATCAAAGCTGAAATAAGTCATTCTGTCTACTATTATTCTGACATTTCACATTCTAAAAATAAAGTGGTTGTCACACCCTGACCGTAGAGAGCGTTTTATGTCTCTATTTTGGTTTGGTCAGGGTGTGATTTGGGTGGGCAGTCTATGTTCTATGTGTTTGGCCGGGGTGTGGTTCTCAATCAGAGGCAGCTGTCTATCGTTGTCTCTGATTGAGAACCATACTTAGGTACCCTTTTCCCCCACCTGTTTTGTGGGAAGTTAACTTTGTAGTTGTTCAGGGACATAACCCAAAGCTTCACGGTTGTTTTTTTGTTCTTCGTTTTGTCGGCGTCATTTTTAAATAAAGTAAAAATGTACGCTTACCATGTTGCACCTTGGTCCAGTCCTTCAGCCAGCCATGACAGTGGTGATCCTAACTGACCTAAGACAGGGGATTTTTACTAGGATTAAATGTAAGGAATTGTGAAACACTGAGTTTAAATCTATTTGGCTGAGGTGTGTGTAAACTTCCAACTTCAACTGTATATACATACCAATCACATACATATATACATACATACATATATATATACATACTGTATATACACTTAGGCTTCTAACTTCAGTTTATAGATATTATACACATTTACATACACAATCTATTTTGTAAATGTTATATTTTGTTTGTTTTTGGTCCTTCCTCTATTTCTGCTGTCCATCCAGTTTGATTTCTATTTGTAATTGTGCTATGTCACAACATTTCTGAACTTATATACATTTTCCAGACCCCGTATGTTTTACATTGGTTATCTTGTTGTTATTAGTCCCACCCTTAAGCTCCGTTCAACCCCTCCCATCGATCTCTTAACACCATCCATTTTGGATTTCTATTTGACATATATTTTTCAACTGTGCTCTTATGCTTCACAAAATCACCGAACCTTTCTATTCTCATATCTTCTACAGAAGTAAATTAAAGAAAGTTTTTGCTAAAATAATAATTATATTATTGATTGATTGACTATGACTATTCAAATCACCCAGTATTGCTATCTGCAGCATTAGTTATAGGTAAATGTTATAATTCTTCAGCCATTCCTGGACCTGTGACCAAAAACGACAGTACAAAAATAAATGATCTAATGACTCTGCCTCCTCACAGCAGAATCTGCAGAGCTGGGAAAATTGTATCCCCCATATATATAACATTCTATTGGTTGCAAGAATTTTGTATAATCATTTAAATATAAAAATTCAAAGTTTTGAATCCGGCGTTGTTTTGCGTGTCAAATTATAAACGATGGGCCATGGAATCGCTACATCTCAAATCTCTTCCCAACTATTTTGCAATTTATATGGCACAGCTTACAATGTTTTGGTCCTTAAATGAAATTGGTTTATGTTTTTATTTATCACAATTTTCTTTAACTATTTCTGGTTTTTAATGCAGGGCTGACAGACAAGTTCCTTACTTTTCCCCCCTTTTACTTGACTATTTGCTTGTCATTTTGGTTAGAGCAGACATTTCCAAATGTCTGTGTTAGCTGCATGTGTGACATAACTCCGCCCGTCCTATTTATCATGTCACATACAAAAATTATTTATTTGATTTTTTATTATCGAAAAATACTTTTTTTTAAATCAATTAGTATATTTGAGTTTAACCACAATATTTGTTGTATTATTTGTTCTGTCTTTTCAGGTGTATTAAACTGAAATTGCAACCAACTTTATTAGGCTTGTTTAAAGAAATAACGCTATTTTGGAGATTATTTCATTTTCAAATAACCGAAAGTGAGCAGTTGTAACATGAATAAAGCGGATAAGGCCATTCTTGAACAGGTGGTGAGACATTCTTACTAGTTTACTAGAGAACCATTTCGGATTTAAGTTTAACTTTTGTGTGACTGATGCCTTTAATGAGAGGTCTAATGCTATAATATTTAATAATTTCTGCCCTCCAAATTCATATTCGTTATATAAATAGGCCCTTTTAACTTTGTCTGGCTTGCCATTCCAAATAAAATGGAATATGTTTTGTTCATATAATTTAAAAAGCATGTCAGTAGATGTAGGCAAAACTTCTCATGACAAATAGGTCAACTGTGATATGACTAAAGAGTTTATCAGGGTGATTTTTCCACAAATAAATAGGAATTTCCTTTCCATGGTAGCAAGATCTATTCTATTTCAGCTAACTTTCTATAAAAATGTATTGGAGTGAGATCATTTCTTTATTTCGGGATTCGTATACCGAGTATGTCCACATCCCCGTCAGACCCTTTTATTGGTAAATTACATGGTAATGTAAAAGTTCAAATGTTTTGTGATCCAATACATGATAAGTGTACTATATTACAACTTGGTTTTAATCCAGAGAGGTTAGCAAAATTATCTAGATCCTCTATGTGGTTGTGGAGGGATTCTAATTGTGGTTTTAAAAGAAAACATGAATCATCAGCATACAATGACAACTTTGTTTTTAAACCACTGATTTCTAATCCCTTAATATTATTGCTGGATCTAATTTTAACAGCTAACACTTTGATGGTAATAATAAATAGATATGCAGATAGTGGACAACCTTGTTTGACTCCTCTTGACAGTTTAAAACTTTCTGAGATGTAGCCATTATTTACTATTTTACACCTAGGGTTACTATACATAATTTTAACCCATTTTATAAGAGATTCTCTAATATTGAAATATTCCAGACATTTATATATAAACTCCAGTTATACTTTATAAAAAGCTTTTAAATATCAGCTATGAAAACCAGGCATGGTTTCGCCGATATTTCATAGTATTCTATTGTTTCCAGTACTTGGTGTCACACCCTGACCTTCGAGAGCCTTTTTATGTCTCTATTTTGGTTTGGTCAGGGTGTGATTTGGGTGGGCATTCTATGTTCTGATTTCTATGTTTTGGCCGGGTATGGTTCTCAATCAGGGACAGCTGTCTATCGTTGTTTCTGATTGGGAATCATACTTAGGCAGCCTTTTTTCATTTTGTTATTGTGGGAAGTTATCTTTGTTAGTGGCACTATAGCCCTCGTAAGCTTCACGGTCGTGTTGTTGTTTCTTGTTTTTGTTGGCAACATTATAAATCAAGAAATGTACGCTCACCACGCTGCACTTTGGTCCACTTCTTCAGACGATCGTGACCCTTGTCTTGTTGTCTTATATTATCTCCAATGGATCGTCCATGTAAAAAACCTGTCTGATTAATCTACCGTTTATATGGGAGTGGTTAAAAAATGCTAATAATGGTTCTCTGAGTGTATCAAAAACAGTTTGGTACACTACCACTGGTATGCCATCCAGTCCTGGAGTTTTTCCAGCCTTAAAGGCTTTACATCAAGAAGTTCCTCTTCTGTAATTTGGCCTTCACATGACTCTTTCTGTACAGATGGGGGGAGGGGACTCTACTAAGCTATATGAAATTGTGTTAAGGAGGTTATACCAAGGATCATTTAGCTATTTAATTTGGGAATTTTAAGATGCCTTGAAGTATCAACAAATTACAAAGAATTGATGACAAACATTTTTGGCCTTACTGCTATTATCCCATACAAACATTGAATAACAGATTCACTACATGGAACAACAAAAATATCAAAAGGAGGTTTGTTCTGATGTGCCTCTCCTATATCTGAGAGATACAAGAAAGATAAGGAAACATTTGTTGTTGTTGTTGTTGTTTTTACATGTATTTAACCCCAGATTTTGGCCAAGAAACAGTGTCAATATATACTTTGTTTATTTTTTTTTAACTGGTACCGGGGGACCTTCAGACGAGTCTTGTGAGGCCTGTGGGCGTCATAGAGCAAAACACCTTTGCACAGAGGGGTCATATCAGTGTGTAGCCCAAACGGTTCTGATGATACAGACAGAAGTTGGCAGATCGGCTGTACCAACTTCAGACGATTCTCCTGACACTTGTGAAGGTCAAAGCGTAGACGTAGAGCTTAATAGAGAAACGTAGAGCTTAATAGAGAGCGACCGTAGGGGGTTAATAGAAAAACAACCAAATTTGATTTTCTTTGTTCACAACAACACTTAAACCTCACCAGGGGATGACTTTTGAGGTCTGGGAAAAAGCTAAGAAATTTTTATTTTTGTCTAGTTGCACCTTAATTCAGTGTGCATGCCCTGCACTGTTGTTTGTCTATCAGTGTTTCTGTAGCGCAGTAAGCGCACATGTGATGAGTTTGCAAATCAAATGCCCACTTGTGGTGCCACTGAACAGTGAAAAACTAGTAAGTTGTAGTTTATTTATTGTAATTTCAATTTGTTTGTAGTAGTTAAGTGTCAAGTTTGATTGCATAGCTACCTTGTTATTTCAAATCATTTCAGTGACTTCACAGCAATTGCTAGCTAGCTAACGCAATGTAGCTATCTAGCAGGCTCAGCTAAATAAAAATCCCCCTAGATACAGCCACCTTTCATAGTTATGTCATGAGATTTGGAAATGAAAGAGGAATATAATAATATGAATCGAATAGAGTTTTCCATCTCCCCTTTTAGAGTATTTCTGGCACAGCACAGAAATGCCCTTATCCAGATTGTTAACAAAAGCATTTCCTGACAGACCTGCCTACAACCAGCAGGCAGAGAGGCAAGAATCATCTGTCCAACAGCACAGGAACAAGCTACACTGTTCACAGCCCTGTGTGATGTTCAATGTAATTGTATTGCTGGACTTTTTGAAACTTTATGTACAGTATGTGTGTTTAAAATTTTTTACAAATAAAAGGAAATGTATGGTTTAAACATGTTCTTTAATGTTCATTTGTTTTAGCTGTTAGCTGTTAGTTCCCTAAGTGTTAATACATTTGTGTTTACATCTTTAGGCCATTTATATACAGTACCAGTCAAAAGTTTGGACACACCTACTCATTCTAGTTTTTTTTATTTTTTTATTATTATTTTCTACATTGTAGAATAATAGTCAAGATATCAAAACTATGACATAACACATATGGAATCATGTACTAAACAAAAAAGTGTTAAACAAATTAAATATATTTTATATTTGAAATTATTCTATGTAGCCACCCCTTGTCTTGATGACAGCTTTGCACACGCAATCTCTCAACCAGCTTCACCTGGAATGCTTTTCAAAGAGTCTTGAAGGAGTTCCCACATATGCTGAGCACTTGTTGACTGCTTTTCCTGTGCTCTACGTTCCAACTCATTCCAAACTATCTCAATTTGGTTGAGATCTGGTGATTGTGGAGGCCAGGTCATCTGATGCAGCACTCAATCATTCTCCTGCTTGGTCAAATAGCCCTCTACTTTTATCCAATGTAAAAAACACAATTTCACATATACAGTAGGTGAATATGGATTATTTGGACAGTGATAATAATATGATATTCCCATAGAGCCCTGTCCTGACCTTCACCGTGATCTACATCTGATCCTCAGAACAATATCTCTGGGGATAGTGTGTCTGTGGCTGGCTGGGTGTGTGGTACACAGAACATACATGACCCAGTTCACAGCTTCTGTAGGAAATGAGTTATTGCATAATCCATTCCCTGATCTATCTCAGTGGGCCCCTGGGGAGTGTGACATAAAATGTAGGGTGGAGAGTTCTATGTTTAGAATATGTGAGAGCTTGGAATGTTTAAAATCTTTAGAACCTGATTTAAATTCTAAGGACCTTAAATATTAATCAAGTTAAAGTAGCCTAGTTATTTTTATCACCCGTATTTGAACAGATAGCAAGATTAATACACAGTGAGAATTCATACACTTATAAAAACTGCGGTGACATTCAGCGCAGGCGGGAAGGATTCAATAAACATAAGCACTAAAACTAACAGTGCAAACTGAATTACACTGTCATATATCCATCAGGTATTCCAATCGGCTGCGGCTGCTATATCAGGCTATTGAGCAATCCGTCCTTGTGGCTGTATGTTTCCAGTGCATAGGATAGGTAGAATCTGCAGGTCATATGTCTCTCTTTTCCTGATTCCCAAATGGCATCCTATTTTCCACATAGAACCATATGGGCCCTGGTTAAAAGTAATCCACTATTTAGGGACCAGGCTGCCACTTGGGACACAGTTTTTGTCGACCCCCCCCCCCCCCCCCCCCCCCAACCCAGTAACAGATCTGATGTTTGTTAATACCTAATGAGGGGTGAACCATCAAGATTTATCTGTATAGGGTGAAAAGCTGTGGGAAGCAATCTTAAAGCTATGCACACAGTCAGACACACACCTCCGCTACTGGACTGAATAATCTAATAGAGAAAGGAAGGCATTGGTTTTGATTTGTGTGTATTATTAATGTCTTAACAGTTAATAATGCCTAATAGTCTGGATTGTATGATTTGTATGATGATGATGATGATTATAAGGATGCATGTATTTTTTTTATTCTGTGGGCCATGTTTTGTGTAGTTCCGTTCCCTCAGAGATCCCACGTACACTAAAAATGTATGCACTCACTGTACTGTACGTTTTGTAAGACACTCAAAGGGTTCATTTCGTTTCAGTCGATTAGCCCTTTAGCTTACGTCACTGAATATCAGGCCATTTGATTAGAACTGTTGATTACAGATGACTAATGGGCTTATATTAATAACTCCTCTCATTAACTGGACAGAAAACCATTAGCTGGCATCGCCGCATTCCAAAGTTCACAGCTTCATCAAAAGACACAATAATGGGATAATGCAAAAACAGTACATGATCAAATGATCTTGCCTAAAGGTAGACCTGAGCTCACGTTCAACACTACATTATGTTGAAATACTGCTTGATATTTTTTCATAGTCTTATCTTAATTTTTGTTTCACAAATATACTTTGTTTAGGTCTATTTCGATGATTGAAAACACAGTATTTTGCAATGAAGAAAAAGCACGGTATGTTGCAGGTGGAAAGAAAGTTACCAAACTATTAAAACGGTGAAAAGTGTGGGCTTAGATGGCATGTCCGGTATCAGTTTGATTAACCATGTCTGGACATTCCTAGCTTTCACAATGTCGAGCTGGATAGTATAGTTGATACAACATTTGTGGAGGAAATTACAAACACACACAAACACAGACACAAACGCACATTCTCCAGTGTCTACCACCAAGCCAAGCAGCCAAGCATCATGAGTCACGCCACGGCATAATCTTGGGTAACCTAACAACGATGTGGGCGGATGATTAATTGGTTAGGCTAGTTGTTGACATAACAGCAGTTGATAAATTAGTTAATGGTTGACATAACTAGTACAAACTATGGTATGTGGCCATCAGTTCTGGTATGGCCTTCTCTGTGCTGTGGTAGGCCTATATTTGTCCCGATACAGGAATAGAGTATAAATGTGTATAGATGATGTGCACAGTATGTCTGTAAACAGATTATATTTCAACTTTATGAGGATATCAGACTGAGCAAGTTTCCACTTTCTATACATTGCTATACTATAACCTGCTCTATAATCTCTTCTAGAGAAAGTGAGTTTATACATATCTGCACCTCTCTGTCTGTCCTCTTCCCTCCTTCTATGGTGACTTCTGTTGATCCAGAAATGCCTGATTAGCTCTACTCTGCTCTGTCTGCCCCACACAATAGCAACCAGCTTTGCGTCGTCGTTCTCTATGTTAATACAGTTCTCGTTGTGTGGTTCTCTTTGCTGATAACTCTAGGTTTTAATCCGGAACCTATGTTTGAGCTGGGGAACATCACCCATGGCATATAGCGGGGGGGGGGGGGGTGGATTAGTGGCGAGAGTCGCTGTAACAGTGTCTAATCTGCAGCACGCTTGTTCTTCTCCTACCCTCCAGCTCTCTACGCATCTCAATGGAGCCCACAATGACAGAGCCGAGACATCGCACTCTGCATATCCACAGTACTATAACACAGGACAATGACAGAGAGGTTTGTCATGTGCCCTATTCCCATAACATAAGGGACAGATCGACATTTACTGGAGAGTGGTGGTCCAAAATAGGGAAGGGTTGTCCAAAGAAAATTGGGTTTTTGGAGGGATGTGTTTTTTTTGAGGGGGTGGGGGACAGGGGAGGGTTTTTCCTAATATTTTTCCTATAAACAATGGCTTTACCCTAATAAAGTTTAGAAACATTTGTTAAGGTTTGGTATGGTGTGGCTATTATTACACTCCTTCTGTATGTCTAAATCTGTGTAGCAGATGCAGTAGCCATCTGGCATGAAGAAATGCATGTTGGTGTCATAGCATGCCACCAGCATGTCTCTATCTCTCTGGGATTAGGCCTAAGCTTCTCTTCTTTTATGTAGGCTATACATACATACACTACCGGTCAAAAGATTTAGAACAGCTACTCATTCAAGGGTTTTTCCCTATTTTTAGAATGTTCTACATTGTAGAATAATAGTGAAGACATCAAAACTATGAAATAACATTTATGGAATCATGTGGTAACCAGAAAAGTGTTAAAAATGTTAAACAAATCAAAATATATTTTATATCTTAGATTCTTCAAATAGCCACCCTTTGCCTTGATGACAGCTTTGCAAACTCTTGGGATTCTCTCAACCAGTTTCACCTGGAATACTTTTCCAACATTCTTGAAGGAGTTCACACATATGCTGAGCACTTGTTGGCTGTTTTTCCTTCAATCTGCGGTTCGACTCATTCCAAACCATCTCAATTTGGATGAGGTCGTGGGATTGTGGAGGCCAGGTCATCTGGCCAGGTCATCACTCTCCTTCTTGTAAAATAGCCCGTACACAGCCTGGAGGTGTGTTGGGTCATTGTCCTGTTGAAAAACCAGATGGGATGGCATATCACTGCAGAAGGCTGTGGTAGCCATGCTGGTTAAGTGTGCCTTGAATTCTAAATAAATCACAGACAGTGTCACCAGCAAAGCACCACCACACTTTCTCCTCCATGCTTCATGGTAGGAACATGCAGAGATCATCCATTCACCCACACCGTGTCTTTCGGTTTAAACCAAAAATCTCAAATTTGGACTCCAGATGAAAGGGCTGTCTTACTGTATACCAGCCCTATCTTGTCACAACACAACTGAATGGCTCAAAGTTATTGTTTTAGGAAAGTAGCCTAAAACTCCCACCCCAAAAAATAGGCAATTTGTTATAGGCTGGCTTTAAGGACATGTAAATGTGGCTCACATGGTCAACATCCCTCATTTATTGATGGCGCTGGCTGCGCCAGGATGGATCTGATTGCCTGTGGATGTCCATGACATGTTTCAAATGTCCGGTAAATTAAAATCTTCTCTGTCATGTCCGGCACCAAATTTTCCAAAAGGAAATTCTGAAATGCCATATTGTTTTTGTGAAGGTTTTAGAATATTCGCCCAAGAATACCCAAGAAGGCTGTAATCGCTGCCAAAGGTGATTCAACAAAGTACGTAGTCAAGGGTCTGAATACTTATGTACATGTGATATTTCAGCTTTTTACTTTTAATAAATTTGCAAAAATTTCTAAAAACTTGTTTTTGCTTTGTCACCGTGGAGTATTGTGTGTAAATAGATGAGGAAGAAAAACAATTTAATACATTTTTAATACATTTCAGAAATGTATGGTTATGACATCTAGTATACAGTGTGTCCAAAGAGGTTCCTAATTCGGCTTCTTAAATGACTATTTATGTACTGACCAATGGAGATAATCTTTTTGGCCATCAATCCTAAACTTTGGCAGTGATATAATGAAGATGAAGTGTGATGGTGAATCAAATTGAACCCAAATGTAACATTCTGTCCAAAAGAGCACATGTTCAACTTCATTAAAAAAAACATGTTTCCTTTCATCTACACAAAAAAAGGAGGGGCAACTGAATCCAAAATCATTTTTTAAAAAGTAAATGAAAGAGTTAATTTCCAAAACGCTATATCTGTTACGTCCGTCGTTAGAGGAATGAGACCAAAGCGCAGCATGGAAAGTGATTTTTAATACTGAACTCCGAAAAAACAACAAATTCCAAAACCGAACGTAAAGTTCTGCAGGGCTAGACAGCAACTATGCAAAAACAAGATCCCACAAACTCAGGTGGAAAACAGGCTGCCTAAGTATGATCCCCAATCAGAGACAACGATAGACAGCTGCCTCTGATTGGGAACCATACCCGTCCAACAAAGAAACAGAAAAACTAGAATGCCCACCCACATCACACCCCGACCTAACCAAATAGAGAAATAAAAAGGCTGTTTATGGTCAGGGCGTGGCAATATCCACCAATTTTTATCAGAAATTATTGCTTATGGGTACATTCATGTGTGTGTAAAATATTAATGTCGTCAGATTTTTTATTCATACTCTACATGACCAGAGGTATGTGGACACCTGCTCGTCGAACATCTCATTCCAAAATCATGGGCATTAATATGGAGTTGCTGCTATAACAGCCTCCACTCTTCTGGGAAGGCTTTCCACTAGATGTTGGAACATTGCTGCGGGGACATGCTTCCATTCAGCCACAAGAGCGTTAGTGAGGTTGGGCGCTGATGTTGGGCGATTAGGCCTGGCTCGCAGTCAGTGTTCCAATTAATCCCAAAGGTGTTTGACGGGGTTGAGGTCAGGGCCTGGTGCAAGCCAGTCAAGTTCTTCCACACCAATTTTGAAAAAACATTTCTGTATGGATATCGCCTTGTGCACGGGTCATTGTCATGCTGAAACAGGAAAGGGCCTTCCCCAAACAGTTGCCACAAAGTTGGAAGGACAGAATCGTTTCGAATATCATTGTATGCTGTAGAGTTAAGATTTCCCTTCACTGGAACTAAGAGGCCTAGCCCGAATCATGAAAAATAACCCCAGACCATTATTCCACCTCCACCAAACTTTACACTATGCATTGGGGCAGGTAGCGTTCTCCTGGCATCTGCCAAACCCAGATTCGTCCGTCGGACTGCCAGATGGTGAAGAGCAATTCATCACTCCAGAAAAACGCATTTCCACTGCTCCAGGGTCCAATGGCGGCGAGCTTAATACCACTCCAGGCGACGTTTGGCATTGCGCATGGTGATCTTAGGCTTGAGTGCGGCTGCTCGGCTATGGAAACCCATTTCATGAAGCTAAATATGAACAGTTCTTGTGCTGACGTTGCTTCCAGAAGCAGTTTGGAACTCGGTAGTGAGTATTGCAACCAAGGACAGACAGCTTGTGTGGCCTTCCACTTCTCACGGCTGAGCCGTTGTTCCTCCTAGATGTTTCCTCTTCACAATAACAGCACATACAGTTGACCGAGGGAGCTCTAGCAGGGCAGAAATTTGACGAACTGACATGTTGGAAAGTGGCATCCGATGACGGTGCGAAGTTGAAAGTCACTTAGCTCTTCAGTAAGGCCATTCTACTGCCAATGTTTGTCTATGGAGATTGCATGGCTGTGTGCTCGATTTTATACCTGTCAGCAACGGGTGTGGCTGAAAAAGCCGAATCCACTAATTTGAAGGGGTGTCCACATACTTTTGTATATTGTGTATTTTTACCAAATAAATTGATGAATACATGTGAAAATATGTTCCAAAATACATCATTTGGTTTGATATATTTTGGAATGTTTTGGTCAATTTGGCCAATTTGCAATATTTCACATGTATCCTAAAAAAAAAGTATCTTCCGTATGGCGTGTGTATGTCTTTTTGTATTGAACAGCCAACACAAAACATTAAACACTGTGAGAGAAAAGAGAGAGAGAGAGGGGGGGTGATCAAATAAAACAGACTGTTTCATTTACCTATCCAAACGATTTCCGAATGGATGGATTTACTCATTCAAACATACACATGAACAGAACTAGCAGCACTAGCACACATACAATAAACATACAGAAGACACACGCACGCACACACGTCAGCCTACATTGTGTTAACAGCTGTAGATAGGCATGAGTAATGAGTGTAGATACACTTCATGTAAAGCAATGGGTGTTACCAGTTATCTCTAAAACTGTGTTTACCCAGTCACTCAAACATAACACACCTGGATTACGTAGTAAAGTGTATGTGTGTGTGTGTGTGTGCGTGTGTATGTGTGTGTGAAGGGGTCCATTTAGCCGTGTCTCAGGGTGCCATTTTAATTACTTTACAATTACGTGTCAATTACAGACAAACACACACACACACACACACACACACACACACACACACACACACACACACACACACACACACACACACACACACACACACACACACACACACACACACACACACACACAGTTTCTCTTGGACCTAATTCACCCCACATCAAGAGTTCAGAAGGTTCACTCTATAAGATGTTAGGAATTTAGGGGGAAACAGGGACATGTACTCTTACACTTGAACCGGGGAGAGGAGACGATGTGAAACGACCATGTAATGCAATGACTTAGATCTCTCTATCTCTCCACCCTCTCTCTTTGTCCCTCCCTGTATCTCTCATGTTGGTTTAGAGGTTACTAAGGATTGCATTGCAGACTGTTACAGACTCACTGTACTGGAGAGGCAATGAAAAAGTTTATCAGGGTGAGGGAGAACGCCCCACAGATAGAGAGTAATAGAAACAGATTGGGAGATGGATGGAGAGCGTGACATGGAATAGGGAAGCACAGGTCACTCCTAGAAAAAAGGGTTCTAAAATGGGTATTGAGCTGTTCCCATAAGATAACCTTTTTGAGTTCCAGGTAGAACCCCTTTTGAGTTCCAGGTTGAACCCTTTTTGGTTTCAGGTAGAACCCTTTTGGGTTCTACGTAGAACCCTCTGTGGGAAGGGTTCTATATGGAATCCAAAAGGTTTTTACATGGAACAAATAACCATTCTTCAAAAGTTTATCCTATGGCAACAGCCCAATCACCCTTTTAGGTTCAAAACAGCAGCTTTTTTTTCTAAGAGTGAAACATAAAAAAATGTTTGGAGGAGAGAAGATGGGGACGAATTTGAAAACAAGACACTTATACTGAGTGAGAAGGGGAAAGTGAGGGATGAAGAGAGAGAAGAAGAGAGAAGAGAGGATAAATAGAGAGAGAGAGGTGGGGATGGAGAGGAACAGAGCATTTCGACACCTCTCCTGCAGCTGCTTCCCCTTGTCACGCTATTCTGCCGGGATTCACTGAGAACCCCACTGCACCTGCCCTGTGGTTTACCCAAGGAGAGGCCCACACACATACACACACACACACACACACACACACACGAGCACGCGCGCGCACACACACACGACACAAAAGGCACGCACACACACACACACAACACGAAGGAACGCATGCACACTCACACATACACAGGCATGCATGCGCACACACAGTCATGCATGCACACTCACACACACACACTGTACAAAGGGCCAAATTGCGTTGACCCTCAGGGAGGGAGTTTAACAAAGAAAGAGAATGAAAAAGAGCGGGAGAGGAGGGGTTGTTGATTAGGTGTGGGGAGGGTACACACACACCACACTCACCATCTAGAACTAAACTTCTCTGTCCTCCATTACAGTATCTGTAGGCAGCCAACGTCATGAGTGGTTGAAATATTACACACAGCAGAAAGCTTTATGGAAAGATTAATTGGAAATGAATGCATTTCTGTAAATCCAGCAACCCAAAACCAATGGAAAAAAATACAATTATACTAATAACGATGAAGATTTTACACACAAGTACCACAAAAAAACTGTTTTTATTAAGGAAATCAAATCAGACAGGCTAAAATTAGAGTCGTGCTTTAAATATCTGTGACAGTAACATGGCCTGAGTGTATACATATAGTAGACCATGCCTTATGTAAGGCTTTCCCAGACGAGGAGAAATCTGAAGATGATTAGGGTGTCACAAAACCTCCCAAAATGACTTTTACACAACACACAACACACAAGACACACACACACACACACACACAGACACACACACACTGTCACGTTCTGACCTTTATTTCCGTTGTTTTGTATTTATTTAGTATGGTCAGGGCGTGAGTTGGGTGGGCAGTCTATGTTTGTTTTTCTATGTTTTGGGGCATTTCTATGTTTTCGGCCTAGTATGGTTCTCAATCAGAGGCAGGTGTCATTAGTTGTCTCTGATTGAGAATCATACTTAGGTAGCCTGGGTTGCACTGTTTGTTTGTGGGTGATTGTCTATGTTAGTGGCTTGTGTCAGCACAGGTCTCATTTTGGTAGCTTCACGGTCGTATTTGGTTTATGGTTTTCGTTACTCTTTTGCATAGTGTTCAGTCTTTCTTTATTAAAGATTCACCATGGACACTTACCACGCCGCATATTGGTCCTCTGATCCTTCTCGCCTCTCCTCTTCAGACGAAGAGGAGGACGATCGTGACAGAATCACCCACCAACCAAGGACCAAGCGGCGTGGTAGAAAACAGCGACGACAGCAGCAGCAGCAACAACAACAGCGGCCGGTATCACAGGACTCCTGGACATGGGAGGAGATACTGAACGGAGAGGGACCCTGGGCACAGGCTGGGGAATATCGCCGCCCCAAAGCAGAGCTGGAGGCAGCGAAAGCTGAGCGGCGGCGATATGAGGAGGCAGCACGGCAGTGCGACAGGTACGAGAGACAGCCCCAAATTTTTTTTGGGGGGGGGCACACGAGGGGTGGAGCTAAGCCAGGTAGCAGACCTGCGCTCACCCCTCGTGCTTATTATAAGCAGCGCGATACTGGGCAGGCACCGTGTTATGCGGTTAAGCGCACGGTGTCGCCAGTACGTGTCCATAGCCCGGTGCGCTATAGGACAGCCCCCCGAGAGTGTCATGCGAGTGCGGGCATCGAGCCAGGGCGTATGGTGCCTGCTCAGCGGGTCTGGTCGCCGGTACGCAGTTTTGGCCCAGGGTATCCTGCGCCGGCTCTGCGTGCTGTGTCTCCGGGGCGCTGGGAGGGTGCAGTGCGTCCTCTGCCCGCGCTCCGCTCGTACCGGGCGACTGTGGGAATGGAGCCGAAGGGAGAGGTGCGTGTAGTAAGCACTAGATCTCCCGTGCTTACACACAGCCCGGTTCAACCTGTGCCTGCACTCTGGACGGTCCGGGCTAGAGTGGTTATCCAGCCTGGGGAAGTGGTGCCAAGGTTGCGCACCAGAGCTCCAGTGCTCCCCCACAGCCCGGTCTTTCAGGTGCCTCCTCTTAACCCCAAGCCTCCTGAAGGTCTTCCCAGCCTGGTGGTTCCTGTGGCAGCCCCACGCACCAGGCTGTCTCTCTGTCTCCTCCCTGCAGGTGGTCCTGTCTGTCCGGCGCCGCTGCCGGAGTCTCCCGCCTGTCCGGCGCCGCTGCCGGAGTCTCCCGCCTGTCTGGCGCCTCTGCCGGAGCCTCCCGCCTGTCCGGCGCCTCTGCCGGAGCCTCCCGCCTGTCCGGCGCCTCTGCCGGAGTCTCCCGCCTGTCCGGCGCCTCTGCCGGAGTCTCCCGCCTGTCCGGCGCCTCTGCCGGAGTCTCCCGCCTGTCCAGCGCCTCTGCCGGAGTCTCCCGCCTGTCCGGCGCCTCTGCCGGAGTCTCCCGCCTGCCCGGCGCCTCTGCCGGAGTCTCCCGCCTGCCCGGCGCCTCTGCCGGAGTCTCCCGCCTGTCCGGCGCCTCTGCCGGAGCCTCCCGCCTGTCCGGCGCCTCTGCCGGAGCCTCCCGCCTGTCCGGCGCCTCTGCCGGAGCCTCCCGCCTGTCCGGCGCCGCTGCCGGAGCCTCCCGCCTGTCCGGCGCCGCTGCCGGAGCCTCCCGCCTGTCCGGCGCCGCTGCCGGAGCCTCCCGCCTGTCCGGCGCCGCTGCCGGAGCCTCCCGCCTGTCCGGCGCCGCTGCCGGAGCCTCCCGCCTGTCCGGCGCCGCTGCCGGAGCCTCCCGCCTGTCCGGCGCCGCTGCCGGAGCCCCTCTGCCCAGAGCAGCTGTCTCTCTGTCCCGAGCAGCTGTCTCTCTGTCCCGAGCAGCTGTCTCTCTGTCCCGAGCAGCTGTCTCTCTGTCCCGAGCAGCTGTCTCTCTGTCCCGAGCAGCTGTCTCTCTGTCCCGAGCAGCTGTCCCTCTGTCCCGAGCAGCTGTCCCTCTGTCCCGAGCTGCCCCTCTGTCCAGTGGGGTCATTGAGAGGGGTGGTCATGCTGAGAGAGCCACGGAGGCGGACAATAAGGCGGACTAAGACAATGATGAGGTGGGGTCCGCGTCCCGCGCCAGAGCCGCCACCGCGGACAGACGCCCACCCAGACCCTCCCCTATAGGTCAAGGTTTTGCGGCCGGAGTCCGCACCTTTGGGGGGGGGGTACTGTCACGTTCTGACCTTTATTTCTGTTGTTTTGTATTTATTTAGTATGGTCAGGGCGTGAGTTGGGTGGGCAGTCTATGTTTGTTTTTCTATGTTTTGGGGCATTTCTATGTTTTCGGCCTAGTATGGTTCTCAATCAGAGGCAGGTGTCATTAGTTGTCTCTGATTGAGAATCATACTTAGGTAGCCTGGGTTGCACTGTTTGTTTGTGGGTGATTGTTTATGTTAGTGGCTTGTGTCAGCACAGGTCTCATTTTGGTAGCTTCACGGTCGTATTTGGTTTATGGTTTTCGTTACTCTTTTGCATAGTGTTCAGTCTTTCTTTATTGAAGATTCACCATGGACACTTACCACGCCGCATATTGGTCCTCTGATCCTTCTCGCCTCTCCTCTTCAGACGAAGAGGAGGACGATCGTGACACACACAGACACACACACAGACACACACACACATAAAGATAAATAGTATCCACTCACAGTATTTTGTTACATGATGCCCCTAGGTTTCAGATAAAGGGGTAAAAATAGAAATAATTTCGTAGACAGACACACCAAGACATATGGTGTTACACAAGGTGATCATCACCCCAAAACCTCCTACAACCCACAACCCCCCCCCCCCCCCACACACACACAAACACATGCAGATGCACAACTTGTATATACTGTAAATACAGTAACACCTCAAATGAAAAATGTGTAGACACCAATATATAGAAAAATACACTTGAACATACAGAAACAAACCCTTATGTATTATATTCATACAGGCAAAGAATCAAACACTGAACTTGCAGACACACACAGACAGAATACACAGAAATGAACCTTTACGTATCATATACACACAGGCAAAGAAACACCCATTGCTATGATACACACAAAGACGTTAAGTAAATTATCCCAAATGATGTAAAAACACATCTGAGCTGGAACTGTGTCATCCATTTCGCCAAGTCACTAACACCTAAAACCTGAATTTACATTAAAGGCTATGAGACATAGGAGTGAGTGTGTCAGAGAGTAGGAGACACACAGTCCAAGGGGAATTCAGAAAATGTTGCAGTTTAAAGCAAGTTTGCTGCAGATCTACACATTTTGAAATTGAGCAGAGAGGTAAATGAGCTGTTTTACAGTTAGTTTCCTACAATTCTACACATTTTGCCATAGTGTAGAGAGAAATACTTGCAATTTTTAATATGCTATTTGAGTAACCTGAGTGATAATCAATGGGGGCCACCCAGACGGTAATTCGACCATGATACGTTTGTTTAGATAGCTGGCTGCTAAACTAATTTAGCTATCAAAAATGATATATGACAAGAGAAAAACTGCTGATGCACAACAAAATGTAAAAATTGCAGTCTGTGTTTTTTTTGGGGGGGGGATTGATTTGAGGACCTTCATAAGGGCCGGGCCGCCAGCTGCCCATCCCTGGCCTCAATGAATGTGTTCCATTTAAAAGTAAACCCTTTATGGACAGATATACATTTCCTTAGGCCTTTAGTTATGGCCTAGAGGGAGGATATCCAACTCTTTAAATATTTTATCACCCACAACCTGCACTCAGAATGACTACTATAGCAAAAGACTGAACTAAGCCTAAATCATATAATCTGGAAAAACCATCAAAGTAGCAGGTGCAATAAATCCAACCCCTTACAGATTGGATTAGTTTAGAAAAATGTAAGTTATTTATCTGTGTATAGTATAAGATCAATTAATCAATGAGGAAACATAGATATTAAAACAAACTATTCAAAACAAACTATTCAATCTACCCACAACAAAGCATGCTGGGAAATATGATAATTAGCCCCCTCCCACATCTTTTTCACTCAGAGAGTATCTGAAATGAGCTCAACACAGTCGAGTAACAATAACATCATGCGATTGAACAGATCACTTGAATCAAATCTCCTGTTCAGTTGTGTTGAAATGTAGGTAAAGTGACATGCATTCTTACCACCGATCTGAATAAAAGGCATGGAAAGTCAGACATTTCTAATGACTAAATGGACGATGGGAAAGTAAACAATAGCGTTTCAAATCTAATCTAAAACACTATGGAGCTGACAGTCATGTGTTGTAATCTTGCATTCTAAACTCCTGTGTTTAAGATGAGAAAACTTATTGGCAAATCTAAATGCCTAATGTTGAAGTTTTATACACTGACGTCTGGTTATAAACGTATCACGTTTCATAGTTTTATAGTGTATGGTCCTTCTATTCTGAAAAACATGAACTCATCTCATCCTTTGAATCTGTTTGTGTTGAATTGATCTGTAAATTATAGACACAATGATATATTAGGTTTTGAGCCAGCAATGCATGTTAAAGTGGGTTTCTCTCTTGAATTTCTCTGTCAATACTCCATATTATGAAAAAAAAAATATGGCCACCGGCTGAGAACTATATTCCTTCAATGATCAGCAGAGGACGCTAGTTTTCACGCTGGAAGGATGGATAGAAATGTAACATTCTATGAAGACATTTAAGAAATTCCACTAAATTGTCAAAGGTGACACTCGAATGACAGAGAACGATTACATACCAGAAGTCCTTTGAATGTCCGAGAAAGGTGTTGTTGATGTAATTAAAAAATATATTTTCTATGCTAACTTTTACAGTAAGGCATGAAGGAAAGCTAACTAATTACATGGGGGCTAACAGGCTAATATATCATTTTTGTTGAAGGAGAAATTGAAAAAGATAGACAGTATTAGGATTACAAATCATACAGTCTAAATCCAAGTGAGAATGCAGCATTGGAGATCTATGTGTTTTATGTTCGCGTCTGTGACGTCATTCTCCTGTCTTGACTAATTGGCACTGGTGGCAACCAGTAGCTAGCTAACTTGCTACATGACATTAGCTATATCCTGACAACAGTGGTGATCAATATACTCTATTTGGTTAAATTCTCAGCAATATTCACAATTGAATTCAAGACAGAATGCTTAAAATTTTATATTTATGTTAGATTACATTGAGCAGGCTCAAGAGTTAAACATGCCACCCAAGCAACCAACAAGTATAGCCATAAAGTTACGTTTCCAACTGTTGATGGCCAAAGAAGAGGAATAACACTGCTGTCAGGAGTGGGCACTGGGGCAAGGAATGCTAGCTGGGATTGGGGAGGGTGCATGCTTCCTCGCCAACCCCAGCTTTGGTCTCCACACAGACAGTGGGATAGTAACTACCTTCACCCATACCATTCATTTGAGAAAATCCCCCAGCCCCACATACTACAACTATCAATGGCAATGATGGTATCGGGATAATACCTGTTACCAGATGGGTAACATGAATGTCTAGCTATCTATGGGGCTTGTCTGACAGATATTTGTTTTGTTCTTTGTAGAGATTTCCACCTTTCTACCCACAGGAGTGGAACTTGGAGTACCTGTAGTGGGTCCTGCCACCCAGCCATCCCGGATGTACTTGACAGTTGGTGTCTGAGATAGGCATGACAAATTAACTAAGACTCCAGCTACCCTAGACATGGACTTCTCTTCATGTTCCCGTCTGGCAGGAGGTACCGGTGCATAAAGGCTCAGACTAACAGACACCTCAACCAAGTGGTCTAAGTTTAGTATTATTCTGTAGGTAAATCCATTTAGTATGATATGTTTTAATTTGTGGATGTCCATCATCCATTTCATTTAATATGTTACGAAATACAATTTGTATGAGAATTTATGAATAGCAATTTGTACAACATGTTCCGAATTTGCTAAGTATGATATGTTACAAATTCGCCTAGCCACCTAATTAGCTAGCTCATTAACGTTAACTCTAGGAGTTAGGGTTAGGGGTTAAGGTTAGGAGTTAGCTAAGATGGTTAGGGTTAGGGTTAGGGGAAGGGTTAGCTAACATGCTGAGTATTTACAAATTAGCTAAAAAAAAGTAATAAGTACTTCAATGTTGCTAATTAGCTCAAATGCTAAAGTTGTCCGTGATCAGATTTGAACACGCAACATTTGGGTTGCTAGATCATCACATTGTTCGCATTGTACTTCAACCATCCACCCCAAACAACCACCCTCCTTTTGTTAATGCCTTAAGTAACCTTTTATCTTATGTAAGTAACCATATCAAGCGTAACATATCATACTCATTTGAATGTCCCCGGATTTACATATACTATGTTACGTCTAGTATATGAGACCAGTCTGCCTAAACAGCTTCTATCCCCTGGCCATAAGACAAAAAACTAATGCTCTCCCTCTCCCACAGACTATCCACACTGTCTACCTCATTCTATGCCCATCCACAAGTCTCCTACCCACTCAGACACACACACCTACATTGCCACTATTACTCACACGCACACATACCTTCACTCACACACTCATTTACTGACGACATACACCCTCTCACACCTACGCTGTTGCTAAAATTATTATTGATTAGAGTTGTAGATACCATTACTCTGCTGTTCTTTTATTATTGATTGTCATTACCATTAGTATTCCCAGAGCTTGGGACTATAAGGATCTATACTGAACAAAAATATAAATGTAACATGTAAAGTGTTGGTCCCATGTTTTATGAGCTGAAATACATGATGCCAGAAATGTTTCATGTGCACAAAAAGCTTATTTCTCCTTACATCCCTGTTAGTGAGCATTTCTCCTTTGCCAAGATAATTCATCCACCTGACAGGTGTAGCATATGAAGAAGCTGATTAAGCAGCGTGACCATTACACAGGTGCACCTTGTGCTGAGGACATTAAGAGGCCACTCTATAATGTACATTTTTGTCACATAACACAATGCCACCCACATGTCTCAAATGTTGATGGAGAGTGCAATTGGCATGCTGACTGCAATTCCTGTCCACCGGGGTTCATACCAGATAATGTCATGTTAATTTCACTACCATAAGCCATCTCCAACATAATTTTAGAGAGTTTGGCATTTCATCCAACCATCCTCACCTTCGATGGCCACTGGCATGCTGGAGAAGTGTCCTCTTCACGGATTAACTGAAAAGCATGTCCGAGCAAGGAGGCCTACAAACCTGACTCAGTTACACCATCTCTGTCAGGAGGAATGGGCCAAAATGTACCCAACTTATTGTGGGAAGCTTGTGGAAGGCTACCCAAAATGTTTGACCCAAGTTAAACAATTTAAAGGCAATGCTACCAAATACTAATTGAGTGTATGTAAACTTCTGACCCACTGGGAATGTGATGAAAGAAATAAAAGCTGACATAAATCATTCTCTCCACTATTATTCTGACATTTCACATTCTTAAAATAAAGTGGTGATCCTAACTGACCTAAGACAGAGAATTTTTACTTGGATTAAATGTCAGGAATGTGATAAACTGAGTTTAAATGTATTTGGCTAAGGTGTATGTAAACTTGGCACCCATTGGTAGATGGGTAAAAACTTAAAAAGCAGACATTGAATATCCCTTTGAGAATGTTGACGTCATTAATTACACTTTGGACGGTGTATCTATACACCCAGTCACTACAAAGATACAGGTGTCCTTCCTAACTCAGTTGCCGGAGAGGAAGGAAATCGCTCAGGGATTTCACCACGAGGCCAATGGTGACTTTAAAACAGTTACAGAGTTTAATGGCTATTATAGGAGAAAACTGATGATGGATCAACAACACTGTAGTTACTCCACAATGCTAACCAAATTGACAGAGTGAAAAGAAGAAAGCCTGAAAAGGATACACATATTCCAGAAGATGCATCCTGTTCGCAATAAGGCACAAAAGTATAACTGCAAAGAAAATTGTAGAGAAATGTACTTTGTCCTGAATACAAAGTGTTGTGTTTGGGGCAAGTCCAACATAACACATCATTGAGTAGCACTCTTCATATTTTCAATGGGCCTGCAATTCTATGTCATTTACCTGATAGAAGACATTACCAGAATGTTCTTCAATACCACACAAATGGCCAAATGCCACCTACTGTGCATCTCACTATTCAGATAGAATGCAATTTTGGAACTGTTTTTTGGGGGGAATTTATAATAATTTGTTTTATCATTATTATTATTATTATTGTATATCACTGTTATTATTGTAGGACATTTGAATTAATAACCCTTTAGAACCCACAGCGGCTATTGACTGATTAAATGTGCTGTATAGCATCATGATGATACTGTTTACTGTGTGTGCGTCTGTCTCTCTCTCTCTCTGTCTCTCCCTCTCCCTCGGTTAGTCTGTTCCTCTAGGTCAGTGAAGGTGAGGGAGGTGATGTGGAGAGTCAGGGCTCAGAAGCAGAAGGAAGAGGAGTTAGAGATCATATAAAAGGATAGAGATGTGGAGTGAGGAGGAAGAGGAGTGGAGCGGGAGGAGTGTGGCGGGAGAGAGGAAGGGCAAGGAAAGTGGAGAGAGAGGAACACGAAGAGGAAGAGGAACATTGAGGAGGAAGCAGAGGGAGAGGATGAAGCAGAGGGAGAGGAGGCGGAAGAGTACATTGTCCATTGTACCAAACAGCCTGGGTCTAAAGTGACAGTGGCAGGTGTTTTGGAGTTGTTTTTAAAAGTGGCAAGAGTCTGTTAACACCATCCTGTCTGCCACCAGATTCAATTCACTGAATTGATGTCAAAGTAAGCTACTATTTCTACATTTTGTGTCAGGCCTGGACTGTACTAACTCTTATTGAGAGAGGTTATCAACATTAAAGTGTCTCTGAATGGTTGTTTTCATTTTAAGTAAGACTCGTTGTCAATCAAATAGCCTACTCTGTGTGGGTTTTGAAATACTTTATGAATATTGTAATCTGGTCACATTTTTTTATAATTGTTTCAATATTTAAATGTAAATTACATTTATAAGTATGACATATTATACTTGGTACATTTTGAGTGTGTTATTTAGTCAAATGTTCTACAGTTTAAATACTACTGTTTTTTTTTGTGTTGAATGTCAATCATTTGTTTTATAGTGTTTTTACACAATGGAAGAGTATATTTGTGTCCTATTCACATCATTGTGTTGTCATATTAAAGAAGAGGTTGTGCTCTTTAAAAGTAGGTTAACTTGTAATTGTCATTTGTTTTTGTTTGTTAGTTTGAAATGTGTGTTAAAATGTGCTTTATCTTGAAAATTCGCAGTAATCTACTGGCAGCATTCTATAATTCTATCGGGGTCTAAAGGGTTCATCTTAACAATTTATTTAAATATGCAAACATGTTTTGTTTCAGTCTGTTGAGACATTTTTGTTGGCTAAATTAAGTTTGATCTGTCTTTTTAATTGTGTGCTCTGTATGTAGTTTAAGATACTGTAGGTTATAAGTAGGCCTTCAGTCAAATAAATATCATTAGCCTATTGCTGTCATTTGTTGGGTATGGTCGGCACTAGCCTTTTGTGAAGGTTTAAACCAGTTTGCAAGTGTTTAGTTTTGTTCTGTTGAGCTATTTTCTTTTGCCAAATTAAATTCCAAATGTAATTTTGTGTTTGGCGTGATAGAATATCATGCTCATATTTTTCCTATAAACAATGTCTTTACTTACTTTTGATATTACCCTAATAAAGTTTAGAAATGTTTGTGAAGGTTTGGTGTGGTGTAGCTATTAGCCTATAATACTGCAGGCCTATGATATGAAAGCAGTGCTCCAATTGACTCCGACAGCTTAACTTGAGGTGAGGAAGAATGTTTTCGGACAAAGAGTTACTCCTATAATCTGACAATATAATGTTCATCTTTATAAAAAATATTCTGATTTTTTTTTATTTTTTTAATTAGCCTCCTTAATTCTGTACGCCTATATCTGCATAGCAGACACAGTAGCCAGCCTGTCTGAAGATAACAAAGAAATGCACGTTGTTGTCTTAGCATGTCACCAGCATATCTCTAGCTCTAGCTCTCTTTGGGGCTATGCCTAAACTTCTATTCCTTTCTATTTTTTTTTTTTTAAATATTAACATCATACAGTGAACCATGAGGTGGACAAATGTTGTTTTAAGAAAGTAAAAACCAACTAAGCAATATGCTAGAAAGTTTAGCATATGCTACACATCAGAACACAAAGAATAGTGTTTTTGTCATTTGTTATAGGCTGTTTTTAAGGAAATGTTAATGTGGCTCATTTGACCAATATCCCTTGTTTAATATTCCTGCGTGGGTGGACGCCCTAATATTTTACGCATGAAATAACACATATGGAATCATGTAGTAAACAATAAAGTGTTAAATTGCTCAAAATATGTTTTATATTTGAGATTCTTCAAAGTAGCCACCCTTTGTCTTGATGACAGCTTTGCACACTCTTGGCATTCTCTCAACAAGCTTCATGAGGTAGTCACCTGGAATGTATTTCAATTAACAAGTGTGCCTTGTTAAAAGGTCATTTGTGGAATTGCTTTCCTTCTTAATGCGTTTGAGCCAATCAGCTGGATTGTGACAAGGTAGGGGTGGTACACAGAAGATAGCCCTGTTTAGTAAAAGACCAAGTCCTTTTTATGGCAGGAACAGCTCAAATAAGCAAAGAGAAATGACTGTCCATCATTACTTTAAGACATGAAGGTCAGTCAATACGGATCATTTCAAGAACTTTGAAAGTTTCTTTAAGTGCAGTTGCAAAAACCATAAAGCTCTATGATGAAACTGACTCTCATGAGGACCGCCACAGGGATGGAAGACCCAGAGTTACATCTGCTGCAGAGGATAAGTTCACTAGAGTTACAAGCCTCAGAAATTGTAGCCCAAATAAATGCTTCACAGAGTTCAAGTAACAGACACATCTCAACATCAACTGTTAAGAGGAGACTGTGTGAATTAGGCCTTCATGGTCGAAATGCTGCAAAGAAAACAATACTAAATGACACCATTAAGAAGAGACATTATACAGGTGGAAATCTGTCCTTTGGTCTGATGAGTCCAAATTTGAGATTTTTGGTTCCAACCGCTGTGTCTTTGTGAGATGCAGAGTAGGTCAACAGATGATGTCAGCATGTGTTGTTCCCACCATGAAGCATGGAGAAAGAGGTGTGATGGTGTGGGGGTGCTTTGCTGGTGACACTGTCAGTGATTTATTTTGAATTTATTTAGATACGCCATCCCATCTGGTTTGCGCTTAGTGGGCCCATCATTCGTTTTTCAACAGGACAATGACCCAACACACCTCCAAGCTGTGTAAGGGCTATTTGGCCAAGAAGGAGAGTGATGGAGTGTTGCATCAAATGACCTGGCCTCCACAATCACCCAACCTCAACCCAATTGAGATGGTTTTCGATGAGTTGGACAGCAGAGTGAAGGAAAAGCAGCCATCAAGTGCTCATTATATGTGGGAACTCCTTCAAGACTGTTGGAAAAGCATTCCTCATGAAGCTGGTTGAGAGAATGCCAAGAGTGTGCAAAGATGTCATCAATGCAAAGGGTGGTCACTTCGAAGAATCTAAGATGTAAAATATATTTGGATTTGTTTGATCGTTTTTTTTTGTTTCTACATGATTCCATTGTGTTATTTCATAGTTTTGATGTCTTTACTATTATTCTACAATGTAGAAAATAGTTTAAATAAAGAAAAAACCCTTGAATGAGTAGGTGTGTCCAAACTTTTGACTGGTACTCCATGTAACATTTTTTTTTAATTGTTAGCTTCTACAGACAGATTAGTCTTCTGTTTTCAGCAGTAGGCATTTGCCTTCCAAACGGTAGGCAAACTGACAACCGCAAACAACCTCAGAAATGTAATCCATAGATGGGAAGTTCCCATTCAAGTCAGGACTGGCAGCTACTCCTAGTGTACCCATGTGTTTAACAGTCAAAGTGCCAGGGTTAGAGGTTCCAAAATCCCCTCAACGCAACAAGCTGTTCTATATTTGGTGCATGTGCTGCCCAAATTATGACAAAGATGACTTGAGCCCGGGGGCAGAGGTGCCTGATCTCAGGGTACATCATGGTCTGCACATGGTACAGGGAGTTGTGGTTGGCGATGGAGAAATACAAAACCCCCACATCCGACCTGCAGTGAGGAGAGGGGTTACGGGAAGGACAGAGATGAAATGTTGACTTATGTCACTGCACCAGTTCCTTGACTCGCATGAGTAAACCAGGAGGTCAGCTGATCTCACCTTCCATATGCAAGGCGTTCTTGTGATGGTCCCAGACTGTGTCGCCGGGCCACAGCGACACACTGACGCCATACACCTCATACCAAACCCTGACACGTATCGCATTTACATTTACAGTACTCTAGCAGGTGTCGACATGTCTACGCTGAAAAGCCTTGTTAGTGCATAGGTCCAAATCTATTTGGAATTTTCTATTTTTTTCAGCTTCAGACGTAAACTAATAATTCACTTAAAACAGTTTTTTTTTAAAAATGAATTACAGTCCCCAATACTTCACCTGGGATGTGTATGGGCGGTACTCTATGTAGGTCTAATCTGATAAGGAACTGTGTATGCAAACGTAGATGGAGTTACAATGCACAGTTCTCAACAAATGGCCGCTATATACTGTAGATAAGGTTCTCACAAAGGAGACTGAGCAGTGCGGTATAACACAGTACAGGTTACGGGAGAGACAAGGACATGCATAACAGAGGTTAGGAGGACAGAGGAGGACAGGGCCACAGTAGAGACTGAGGCAAGATCTAGGCTGTACATAGTGCTATAGTAAATAAAAAAATGTCCTATAGCTACACAGGAGCACATCAGTAGCCACTGTGGCAAAGGAAATCCAATTAGTTTAGAGTAGACTACAAGAAGATGGGGAAGCATTGCTGTCCTCAATCTAACCTGCAGGGCTCACATGTCCTGAACCGTAGCCAAGTGGAGAAGGGTTCGGGGATCACTGTGGCTCTACATTAGAGCCCACTAGTGTTGGATATGGACAACCTCTCTGTTTCTCTGCTTTGTGAGGCTGAGTAAGTGTTGACATTAGCCTAAATCTGATGACAGATTTACTTAATTAATCACATATATCTCAGGGTAACAGGATAGGTGACAGACAAATGCACACATACATAAAACACACACACGTTATACAAGGGGTTTAAATCGAGGGCTCCCGAGTGGCGCAGTGGTCTCAGCACTGCATCTCAGTGGTAGAGGTGTCTGACCCTGGTTCAATCCTGGGCTGTATCACAACCGGCCGTGATCGGGAGTCCCATAGAGCAGCGCACAGCGTCGTCCTAGTTAGGGGAGGGTTTGGCCGGGGTAGGCCGTCATTATAAAATAAGAATTTGTTCTTAACGGACTTGCCTAGTTAAATAAAACACATTAACTTCACATTTCCCACAGATGTTTTAATTCTTTATCAGACTAATAGTTTATATGTGACTGAAGCAGGTACAGAGTGGGGTGTGTATACACAGTAATGTGAACAGTAGCAGATAAGATTCAGCTTCGCTGTTTATCTCTGTTTTTATCTGCGTTTCTCTCGCCTGTTTCTAGGTGTGAACAGACAAGCCTCGCCATTGAAACACCGGAGCTGTTTAAACTAGATAAAGAAGACAGTCCATTACCCCACAAGGCTCTGTCCCAATGGCACCCTATCCCTGTGTTGCATACTACTTTTGACGAGAGCCCATTAGGTATAGGGTGCCACTTGGAACGCAAACCCAAGACTCAGGTGTGTTCCCGTTTAAAACCAACTCTATTTTAAACTCCACACAAAACATAACCTGGAATGATAAGCACTTCAAAACTTAACGCTCAGACAAAGAGAGAGAGAGACTAAAATGACACCCTTATCGATGTGCAAAACAATTAAGATGTTATTTTTTCTTTTAGGTGGTGGATGATATCACTTACATTAGTCTCTAAGAACAATAACACTTGACCCTGATCAGACCCTGCTCCCATAGTTACTAAGACAGTTTCTGTTCTACATGTTCAATCTGTCCTCAAACGGACGTTTCGTCACTTTAAGTTGAGAACAATCTAGATGTTGATTTGACTGATTCATGCTCAGTTTACAGAAACTGAAGAAATGTAACGTTTACATTATAATAATGATACGAACACAGGCACACACTTAAAGACAGCCATTTAACATGTTTGAAATTATATTATCAGTGTTGTCTTTGTATCAAAATATCTTTGTTGTCTTTGTGCTTATGTAAGACATGCTGACAGGAATGGAATTTAAGGATTTTGGGCACTGGCAAGCCGGGCTAAGAGACCACCATTCCTACTAGTCCGGGTGACAATCAATCGGGTCAAAAATCTGTTCCATACTATATTTGAAAAGACAAGATTTCACTCGTCTGGTAGGCTAGTTTGACATATTTTCTACTAGCCAGGTCTGAAATGTAAACTAGCCTCGAGCTAGCAGGCTAGCTGAACTATCCCTGCATGTTGAAGTTGTGCGTTTTCTTTTAGGTAGTGTTTCAACAGATTTAAACAATAGATTGTAAGGTCAGTAACCTTTGCGTGTGTGTGTGTGTATTTGAATGTTAGCAACCGTTGCGTACTTTACCACTATGATTGTGTCCAGTCATCACTCTGATTGACAGGTATATAGGTTGATTAACGTTGAGGATTCCCCTGTCCTGTCCTGAACCAGACCTGTTTGACAGTTGGTCTGGGTGAGTAAGGGATGATTCACCCGTACACACACACACACAGATGAGTGTCAGGAACGCAGGGTGGGGGTTCTTATCTGTGTGAGACATCTCTCCTGTACATTCAAATACTCGTGTAACAGCTCATTTTGGACACACACGTTTATCACCTGTCACTCTCAGGATCATGACAGTTCTGTTCTCTAACGATGACAGGGTGGGGCTGACCACAGAACGGACGTTGAGACCCCCACACGAATACAACCACACCAACGGACAACCACAACAATTGGCTGTCATTCACAGGTATACATACGGTAGATTGATGAAATAGCGATATAGGGACACGGAGAGGAAGAGAGAGAGTAACACATAACATATATGGGGAGGGGGAGGGGGTAGGACAGTGGTTATACAGTGGTAGGACAAATGGGAAAAGCAAAAGAGGGTCGAGAGATAGAGAGGGAGAGAGAAATGGGATCTAGTTAAGAGGTGTGTTTGTTGTGTTTGCAGACTTTTGCGCATGTTTACGTTTGTACTATTTTGCGGTGGTGATGAGACAGCCTATATGGAGGTGGTTATTGACCTGGCTGTGTGGTGCCAGGACAGCAACCTCTCCCTCAATGTCAGCTAAACAAAGGAGTGGATTGTGTACTACAGGAAATGGAGAACCTAACACACCCCCATCCACTGGGCTGTAGCGGAGTGGGTCGAGAGTTTAAGTTCCTGGGTGTCCACATCGCTAAGGAATTAACATGGTCCACACACAGCAACACAGTCATGAAGAAGGCGTGACAATGCCTCATCCCCCACAGGGGGCTGAAAATATTTGGTATGGGCCCTCAGATACGCAGATACTCAGTTGCACCATTAAGAGCATCTTGATGGGCTACATCACCGCTTGTTCTGGCAACTGATTGGCATCCACTACAGAAGGAAGTACGCACGGCCCAGTATTTCACTGGGGCCGAGATCCATGCCATCCAGGACCTCCATGCCAGGCAGTGTCAGAGGAAAGGCCTAAAAATTGTCAACGAATTTAGACACTCAGTCATAGACTGTTCTCTGTGCTACCACGCGGCAAGCGGTACCAATGCACCAAGTAGGGAACCAACAGGACCCTGAACAGATTCTACCCCGAAAGCCATAAGACAGCTAAATATTTAACCAAATAGCTACCCGGACTATCTGCATTGGCCCTTTTTGCACTAACTCTTTTGACTCATCACATAAGCTCCTGCTGCTAATGTTTATTATATATCCTGTTGCCAAGTCACTTTAGCCCAACCTATATGTATATATCTACCTCAATTAACTCGTACCCTTTCATATTAACTCAGTACTGGTAAACTGTGTATACACTACAGGTCAAAAGTTTTAGAACACCTACTCATTCAAGGGTTTTTCTTTATTTGTACTATTTTCACATTGTAGAATAATAGTGAAGACATCAAAATTATGAAATAACACATATGGAATCATGTAGTAACCAAAAAAATGTTAAACAAATCTAAATATATTTTATATTTGAGATTTTTCAAATAGTCACACTTTACATTCACAGCTTTGCACACTCTTGGCATTCTCTCAACGAGCTTCATGAGGTAGTCACCTGGCATGCATTTCAATGAACAGGTGTGCCTTGTTAACCAGTTGGATATAGGGGGCGCTCTTTAAATTTTTGGATGAAAAACGCTCCCGTTTAAAACAAGATATTTTGTCACGAAAAGATGCTCGACTATGCATATAATTGACAGCTTTGGAAAGAAAACACTCTGACGTTTCCAAACTGCAAAGATATTGTCTGTGAGTGCCACAGAACTGATGTTACAGGCGAAACCCAGATAAAAATCCAATCAGGAAGTGCCGCATTTTTTGAAACCGCCTCATGCCAATGACTCCTTATATGGCTGTGAAGGTGCTAGGAGTCAGCTTACGTTTTCCACGTTTTCCCCAAGGTGTCTACAGCATTGTGACGTCTTTTTAGGCATTTCCATTGGAGAATGGCTGTAAGAGACCATATAGGGCGAGTGGACGCATGGTGTCTCCCGGAGAAAATCTTGCGTAAAATACTGAGGTAGCCATTTTTCCAATCGTTTCTTATGAGAAACCAACTGCCTCGACGGATATGTTATCGAATACATATGTTAAAAACACCTTGAGGATGGATCCTAAACAACATTTGCCATGTTTCTGTCGATATTATGGAGCAAATTTTGAAAAAAGTTTGCCGTTATAGTTTAAGTATTTTTCTGTCGATTTCTCAGCCAAGCAGGATGAACAAACGGGACGTTTTTCGCCTACAAAAATATTATTTTTGGAAAAAAGGAACATTTGCTATCTAACTGGGAGTCTCCTGAGTGAAAGCATCTGAAGTTCTTCAAAGGTAAATTATTTATTTTGGTTGCTTTTCTTATTTTTGTGAAAATATTGCCTGCTGCCAGCAGAGCTAGCATAGCATTATGCCATGATAAACTTACACAAATGCTTGTCTAGCGTTGGCTGTAACGCATATTTTGAAAATCTGAGATGACAGTGTTATTAACAAAAGGCTAAGCTTGTGTTTGAATATATTTATTTCATTTCATTTGCGATTTTCATGAATAGGAAAAGTTGCGTTATGGTAATGCGCTTGAGGCTATGATTACGCTCCCGGATACGGGATTGCTCGTCGCTAGAGGTTAAAAGATAATTTGAGGAATTTATTTCCCTCCTTCTTGTGTTTGAGCCAATCAGCTGTGTTCTGACAAGGTAGGGGTGGTACACAGAAGATAGCCATATTTGGTAAAAGACCAAATCCAAATTATGGCAAGAAAAGCTCAATTAAGCAAAGAGAAATGACCGTCCATCATTAATTTAAGGCATGAAGGTCAGTCAATACGGAACATTTCAAGAACTTTGAAAGTTTGTTCAAGTGCAGTCACGGAAACCATCAAGCGCAATGATGAAACTGGCACTCATCAGGACCGCCACAGGAATGGACGACCCAGAGTTAACTCTGCTGCAGAGGATATGTTCATTAGAGTTACAAGCCTCAGAGATTGCAGCCCAAATAAACGCTTCACAGAGTTTAAGTAACAGACACATCTCAATATCAACTGGTTTGGCCGTAGTGACCCTATCATTTGTTTTTCAACAGGACAATGACCCAACACACCTCCAGGCTGTGTAAGGGCTATTTGACCAAGAAGGAGAGTGATGGAGTGCTGCATCAGATGACCTGACCTCCACAATCCCCTGACCTCAACCAAATTGAGATGGTTTGGATGAGTCAGAAAGCAGGAAAAGCAGCCATCAAGTGCTCAGCATATGTGGGAAGCTGATTGATAGAATGCCAAGGGTGTGCAATAGTCTGTCATAAAGGCAAAAGGTGACTATTTGGAGAACCTCAAATATAAAATATATTTTGAATTGTTTTTGGTTACTACATGATTCCATATGTGTTATTTCATGGTGTTGATGTCTTCACTATTATTCTACAATGTTGAACATAGTACAAACAAAGAAAAACCTTTGAATCAGTAGGTGTTCTAAAACTTTTGACTGGTAGTGTATAGCCAAGTTACTCATTGTGTATTTATGTGTTACAATTGTTTTTCAATCATTTTACATTTTTCTCTCTGCGTTGTTGGGAAGTATGTAAGCATTTCATTGTTTGTCACACCTGTTGTTTATGAAGCATGCGGCAATATATATATGTATTTGTTATTTTATTTTGTACTAATGCAGAGGGAGGTAAAGTGTGTGTGTGTGTGTGTGTGCGTGCGTGTATGAGCCACTGTATTGGAATGCTGGCTTAAGGCAGCCAGCAGCACTCAGCTTTAACTTCTGTAAACAATCTAATAGCAGGAGGCTGTTGAGACCACACAGAGAGAGAGAGAGAGAGAGAGAGAGAGAGAGAGAGAGAGAGAGAGAGAGAGAGAGAGAGAGAGAGAACAAACTACTGAAGAGAAACAGAAGGACATACTGTATCTGCAAATGTGGAAGAGCTAAGGCCAAGTGGTAGGGGTAGGGAGTGAATTGGCATCGGCTACTACATCCCCCTCTGATGTCTCACAGTATCATCCCTTTATTTCAGGCTAACTCCAGAATAATTAGTCTCCTGAGGTGTCAGCCTTTCAATTTTCAATGTCATATGCACAAGTACAGTGAAATGCATTTCTTGCAAGCTCTATCACCAACAATGCAGTAAACAATGACAATGTAACACTAAAAATAAACACAGATACAAAAATGACCAATATGAAGAACACAATAAAGTAAGTAAGTACAGTGCATTTGGAAATAATTCAGACCCGTTGACTTTTTTCACATTTTGTTACATTACTGTTAGTCACATAACACAACATAACACATTAACTGGCATTAATTTTGTCTCATGGGACGTCAAAAATTACTAAGCCAAAGCCATGACGTCAGTGATCTTCAGGTCGGAAAGTCGGAGCTCTAGAAAGAGGCTCAAGTTTCAGAGTTGAAATTCCAGCCGGAACTTGTATTGTTTTGGAGTTCCTTGTCTTGAAGGCACTGAAGTCAGAAGTTGGATATTTCCAAGTTCCAAGTTCCCAATTGTTTTGAATTATGTCAGACTAATATTGAAATTGACTCATTTGCAATTGACTCCTTTCCAAGAGACTCATTTGCAATTGACTGTTATAACCCCAAATACAATGACATAATTTTGTTCACATGGTTGGGGTCGCGAACATTTTCAGTTCTCAAAATGGGCCCACATTAAAGGTATGTGATAAAGAGTTGAGATTACAATCTGAAATACTGTTTGTGTCACACCCTGATCAGTATCACTTGTCATCGTTATTGTCTCCACCCCTCCAGGTGTCGCTTGTTTTCCCCAGTGTATCTATCCCTGTGTTTCCTGTCTCTGTGCTAGTTCGTCATGTATGTTCCAAGTCAATCAGCGGTTTTCCCGTACACCTGCCTTTGCTATTCTCTTTTTCTAGTCCTCCTGGTTTTGACCCTTGCCTGTTCTGGACTCTGTACCTGCCTGCCTGACCGTGAGCCTTTCTGCCACTCTGTACCTCCTGGACTCTGATCTGGTTTTGAACTTTTGCCTGTCCACAACTATTCTCTTGCCTACTCTTTTAGGATTACTCCACACACAGAGACGCGTACAAAGCTCTCCCTCGCCCTCCATTTGGTAAATGACCACAACTCTATCCTCCTGATTTCTGCTTACAAGCAAAAATTAAAGCAGGAAGCACGAGTGACTCGGTCTATAAAAAAGTGGTCAGATGAAGCAGATGCTAAACTACAGGACTGCTATGCTATCATAGACTGGAACATGTTCCGGGATTCCTCCGGATTCCTTCCTCCGGCATTGAGGAGTACACCACATCAGTCACTGGCTTTATCAATAAGTGCATCGAGGATGTTGTCCCCACACTGACTGTATGTACATACACCAACCAGAAGCCATGGATTACAGGCAACATTCGCACTGAGCTAAAGGGTAGATCTGCCGCTTTCAAGGTGTGGGACTCTAACCCAGAAGCTTACATGAAATCCTGCTATGCCCTGCGACGAACAATCAAACAGGCAAAGCGTCAATACAGGGCTAAGATTGAATCATATTACACCAGCTCCGACACTCGTCTTATGTGGCAGGGCTTGCAAACTATTACAGACTACAAAGGGAAGCACAGCCACGAGCTGCCTAGTGACACGAGCCTACCAGATGAGCTAAATGACTTCTATGCTCACTTCGAGGCAAGCAACACTGAGGCATGCATGAGAGCATCAGCTGTTCCAGATGACTGTGTGATCACGCTCTCCGTAGCCGACGTGAGTAAGACCTTTAAACAGGTTAACATACACAAGGCTGAGGGGCCAGATGGATTATCAGGACGTGTGCTCCGGGCATGTACTGACCAACTGGCAGGTGTCTTCACTGACATTTTCAACATGTCCCTGATTGAGTCTGTAATACCAACAAATTTCAAGCAGATCACCGCAGACCACCATAGTCCCTGTGCCCAAGAACTGCCTCAATGCTTACAGACCCGTAGCACTCATGCCCGTAGCCATGAAGTGCTTTGAAAGGTTGGTAATGGCTCACATCACTCATTACCCCAGAAACCCTAGACCCACTCCAATTTGCATACCACCCAAACAGATCCACAGACGATGCAATCTCTATTGCACACCACACTGCCCTTTCCCACCTGGACAAAAGGAAAACTTGCGTGAGAATGCTATTCATTCTACAGCTCAGCGTTCAAAACCATAGTACCCTCAAAGCTCATCACTAAGCTAAGGATCCTGGGACTAAACACCTCCCTCTGCAACTGCACTTCCTGACGGGCCACCCCCATGTGGTGAGGGTAGGTAGCAACACATCTGCCACGCTGATCCTCAACACTGGAGCTCCACAGGGGTGCGTTCTCAGTCCCCTCCTGTACTCCCTGTACACCCACAACTTCCTGGCCAGGCACGACTCCAACACCACCATTAAGTTTGCAGATGACACAACAGTGGTAGGCCTGATCACCAACAACGACGAGACAGCCTATAGGGAGGAGGTCAGAATCCTGGCCGGGTGGTGCCAGAATAACAACCTATCCCTCAATGTAACCAAGACTAAGAAGATGATTGTGGACTACAGGAAAAGGAGGACCGAATGTAGTGGAGCAGGTTGAGAGTTTGGTGTCCACATCAACAACAAACTAGAATGGTCCAAACACACCAAGACAGTTGTGAAGAGGGCACGACAAAACCTATTCCCCTTCAGGAAACATAACTGCCTGGTACAGCAATTGCTTGGCCTCTGACCGCAAGGCACTACAGAGGGTAGTGAGTACGGCCCAGTACATCAGTGGGGCTAAGCTGCCTGCCATCCAGGACCTCTACACCAGGCGGTGTCAGAGGAAGCCCCTAAAAATTGTCAAAGACCCCAGCCACCCCAGTCATAGACTGTTCTCTCTACTACCGCATGGCAAGCGGTACCAAAGTGCCAAGTCTAGGACAAAAAGGCTTCTCAACAGTTTTTACCCCCAAGTCATAAGACTCCTGAATAGGTAATCAAATGGCTATCCGGAGTATTTGCATTGTGTGCCCCCCAACCCCTCTTTTTACACTGCTGCTATTCTCTGTTTATCATATATGCATAGTCACTTTAACTATACATTCGTGTACATACTACCTTAATTGGGCCGAACAACCAGTGCTCCCGCACATTGGCTAACCAGGCTATCTGCATTGTGTCCCGCCACCCGCCAATCCCTCTTTTACGCTACTGTTACTCTCTGTTCATCATATATGCATATTCACTTTAACCATGTCATGTACTGTCATGTTGTGTCTTGTCTCTGTCCTTTCCCTTCACCCTGTCTCCCTCTGCTGGTCGTTGTTAGGTTACCTTTTCTCCCCCTCTTTCCCCCAGCTGTGCCTTGTCTCCTCCTAACCACCTCGTCACCCCTTTTCCCACCTGTTCCCTTTTTCCCTCTGATTAGTCCCCTATATCTCTCTCTGTTTTTGTTCCTGTCCTTGTCGGATTCTTGTTTGTTGTGTTTCATGCCTGAACCAGACTATCGTCCTGTTTGCTGTAACCTTGTCCTGTCCTGTCGGAATCTGCCGGTCTATCTGAGCCTACCTACGTTTGGTTATTAAAGAAGCTCTGTTTAAGTTAGTTCGCTTTTGGGTCCTCATTCACTCATCGTAACAGAAGAATCCGACCAAGAATGGACCCAGCGACTTCGGATCCTCTCCACTCAGCCGTCGAGATCCAGGGAGCGATGCTAGGCAGACACGAGCAGGAATTGTCTGCTGCTCGACATGCCGTTGAGACCCTGGCCACCCAAGTCTCCAACCTCACAGAACAGGTTCACCATCTCCGCCTCGATCCACCGGCCACTTCCAGGGCTTTCGAATCTCCGGAGCCCAGAATCAATAACCCGCCGTGTTACTCTGGGGAGCCCACTGAATGCCGCTCGTTCCTCACCCAGTGTGATATTTTGTTTTCTCTCCAGCCCAACACTTACGCCAGGAGCACTGCTCGTGTCGCCTACGTCATATCTCTCCTTACTGGACGGGCTCGTGAGTGGGGCACGGCAATCTGGGAGGCAAGGGCTGAGTGTACTAACCAGTATCAGGACTTTAAGGAGGAGATGATACGGGTTTTTGATCGATCTGTTTTTGGGGAGGAGGCTTCCAGGGCCCTGTCTTCCCTATGTCAAGGCAATCGATCCATAACTGACTACTCTATTGAGTTTCGCACTCTTGCTGCCTCCAGTGGCTGGAACGAGCCGGCTTTGCTCGCTCGTCTTCTGGAGGGTGTCCGCGCAGAGGTAAAGGATGAGATTCTCTCCCGGGAGGTTCCTTCCAGCGTGGATTCCTTGATTGAACTCGCTATTCGCATTGAGCGACGGGTTGATCTTCGTCACCGAGCTCGTGGAAAGGAGCTCGCGTTCTCCGTTGCCCCCCTCTCCGCATCACTACCATCTTCCTCTGCCGGCTCGGGAGCTGAGCCTATGCAGCTGGGAGGTATCCGCATCTCGACTAAGGAGAGGGAACGGAGAATCACCAACCGCCTCTGTCTCTATTGCGGTTCTGCTGGCCATTTTGTCACTTCATGTCCAGTAAAAGCCAGAGCTCATCAGTAAGCGGAGGGCTACTGGTGAGCGCTACTACTCCTGTCTCTCCTTCAAGATCCTGCACTACCTTGTCGGTCCAGCGTCAGCTTCCTGCAGTGCCTTAATAGACTCTGGGGCCGAGGGCTGTTTTATGGACGAGACCTGGGCTCGGGAACATGACATTCCTCTCAGACAGTTAAGGGAGTCCACGGCCTTGTTCGCCCTGGATGGTAGTCCTCTCCCCAGGATTCAGCGTGAGACGCTACCCTTAACCCTCACTGTTTCTGGTAATCATAGCGAAACCATTTCTTTTTTGATTTTTCGTTCACCTTTTACACCTGTTGTTTTGGGCCATCCCTGGCTAGTTTGTCATAATCCTTCCATTAATTGGTCTAGTAATTCTATCCTCTCCTGGAACGTCTCTTGTCATGTGAAATGTTTAATGTCTGCTATCCCTCCTGTTTCCTCTGTCTCTTCTTCACAGGAGGAGCCTGGTGATTTGACAGGGGTGCCGGAGGAATATCACGATCTGCGCACGGTGTTCAGTCGGTCCAGGGCCACCTCTCTTCCTCCACACCGGTCGTATGATTGTAGTATTGATCTCCTTCCGGGAACCACTCCCCCCCGGGGTAGACTATACTCTCTGTCGGCTCCCGAACGTAAGGCTCTCGAGGATTATTTGTCTGTAGCTCTTGACGCCGGTACCATAGTCCCCTCCTCCTCTCCCGCCGGAGCGGGGTTTTTTTTTGTCAAGAAGAAGGACGGGTCTCTGCGCCCCTGCATAGATTATCGAGGGCTGAATGACATAACAGTTAAGAATCGTTATCCGCTTCCTCTTATGTCCTCAGCCTTCGAGATCCTGCAGGGAGCCAGGTTTTTCACTAAGTTGGACCTTCGTAACGCTTACCATCTCGTGCGCATCAGGGAGGGGGACGAGTGGAAGACGGCGTTTAACACTCCGTTAGGGCACTTTGAATACCGGGTTCTTCCTTTCGGCCTCGCTAACGCTCCAGCTGTCTTTCAGGCATTAGTCAATGATGTCCTGAGAGACATGCTGAACATCTTTGTTTTCGTTTACCTTGACGATATCCTGATTTTTTCACCGTCACTCCAGATTCATCTTCAGCACGTTCGACGTGTCCTCCAGCGCCTTTTAGAGAATTGTCTTTTTGTGAAGGCTGAGAAGTGCACTTTTCATGCCTCCTCCGTCACATTTCTCGGTTCTGTTATTTCCGCTGAAGGCATTAAGATGGATCCCGCTAAGGTCCAAGCTGTCATTGATTGGCCCGCCCCTAAGTCACGCGTCGAGCTGCAGCGCTTTCTCGGCTTCGCGAACTTCTATCGTCGTTTCATCCGTAATTTCGGTCAGGTGGCAGCTCCTCTCACAGCCCTTACTTCTGTCAAGACGTGCTTTAAGTGGTCCGTTTCCGCCCAGGGAGCTTTTGATCTCCTCAAGAATCGTTTTACATCCGCTCCTATCCTTGTTACACCTGACGTCTCTAGACAGTTCGTTGTCGAGGTTGACGCGTCAGAGGTGGGCGTGGGAGCCATTCTTTCTCAGCGCTCCCTCTCTGACGACAAGGTCCACCCATGCGCGTATTTTTCTCATCGCCTGTCCCCGTCGGAACGTAACTATGATGTGGGAAACCGCGAACTGCTCGCCATCCGGTTAGCCCTAGGCGAATGGCGACAGTGGTTGGAGGGGGCGACCGTTCCTTTTGTCGTTTGGACTGACCATAGGAACCTTGAGTACATCCGTTCTGCCAAACGACTTAATGCGCGTCAGGCGCGTTGGGCGCTGTTTTTCGCTCGTTTCGAGTTCGTGATTTCTTATCGTCCGGGCTCTAAGAACACCAAGCCTGATGCTTTATCTCGTCTCTTCAGTTCTTCAGTAGCCTCCACTGACCCCGAGGGGATTCTCCCTGAGGGGCGTGTTGTCGGGTTGACTGTCTGGGGAATTGAGAGGCAGGTAAAGCAAGCGCTCACTCACACTCCGTCGCCGCGCGCTTGTCCTAGGAACCTTCTTTTCGTTCCCGTTCCTACTCGTCTGGCCGTTCTTCAGTGGGCTCACTCTGCCAAGTTAGCCGGCCACCCTGGCGTTCGGGGTACGCTTGCTTCCATTCGCCAGCGTTTTTGGTGGCCCACCCGGGAGCATGACACGCGTCGTTTCGTGGCTGCTTGTTCGGTCTGCGCGCAGACTAAGTCCGGTAACTCCCCTCCTGCCGGCCGTCTCAGGCCGCTTCCCATTCCCTCTCGACCGTGGTCTCACATCGCCTTAGATTTTGTCACCGGACTGCCTTCGTCAGCGGGGAAGACTGTTATTCTTACGGTTGTCGATAGGTTCTCTAAGGCGGCTCATTTCATTCCCCTTGCTAAGCTTCCTTCTGCTAAAGAGACGGCACAAATCATCATCGAGAATGTTTTCAGAATTCATGGCCTTCCGTCAGACGTCGTTTCAGACAGAGGTCCGCAATTCACGTCTCAATTTTGGAGGGAGTTTTGCCGTTTGATTGGGGCTTCCGTCAGTCTCTCTTCCGGCTTTCACCCCCAGTCTAACGGTCAAGCAGAACGGGCCAATCAGACTATTGGTCGCATCTTACGCAGTCTTTCTTTTCGCAACCCTGCGTCTTGGTCAGAACAGCTCCCCTGGGCAGAATACGCCCACAACTCGCTTCCTTCGTCTGCGACCGGGCTATCTCCTTTTCAGAGTAGCCTCGGGTACCAGCCTCCGCTGTTCTCATCTCAGTTCGCCGAGTTCAGCGTCCCCTCCGCTCAGGCTTTTGTCCAACGTTGCGAGCGCACCTGGAAGAGGGTCAGGTCTGCACTTTGCCGTTATAGGACGCAGACTGTGAGGGCTGCTAATAAGCGTAGAACTAAGAGTCCTAGATATTGTCGCGGTCAGAGAGTTTGGCTCTCCACTCAGAACCTTCCCCTTAAGACGGCTTCTCGCAAGTTGACCCCGCGGTTCATTGGTCCGTTCCGTATTTCTCGGGTCATTAATCCTGTCGCAGTTCGACTTCTTCTTCCGCGATACCTTCGTCGCGTCCACCCGGTCTTCCATGTCTCCTGCATCAAGCCCGTCCTTCGCGCCCCCGCTCGTCTTCCCCCCCCCCCCCCCCCATCCTTGTCGAGGGCGCACCCATCTACAGGGTCCGTAGAATTTTGGACATGCGTCCTCGGGGCCGTGGTCACCAGTACCTCGTAGATTGGGAGGGGTACGGTCCTGAGGAGAGGAGTTGGGTTCCCTCTCGGGACGTGCTGGACCGTGCGCTGATCGAGGATTTCCTCCGTTGCCGCCAGGTTTCCTCCTCGAGTGCGCCAGGAGGCGCTCGGTGAGTGGGGGGGTACTGTCATGTACTGTCATGTTGTGTCTTGTCTCTGTCCTTTCCCTTCACCCTGTCTCCCTCTGCTGGTCGTTGTTAGGTTACCTTTTCTCCCCCTCTTTCCCCCAGCTGTGCCTTGTCTCCTCCTAACCACCTCGTCACCCCTTTTCCCACCTGTTCCCTTTTTCCCTCTGATTAGTCCCCTATATCTCTCTCTGTTTTTGTTCCTGTCCTTGTCGGATTCTTGTTTGTTGTGTTTCATGCCTGAACCAGACTATCGTCCTGTTTACTGTAACCTTGTCCTGTCCTGTCGGAATCTGCCGGTCTATCTGAGCCTACCTACGTTTGGTTATTAAAGAAGCTCTGTTTAAGTTAGTTCGCTTTTGGGTCCTCATTCACTCATCGTAACAAACCATATCTACATGTACATACTACCTCAATCAGCCTGACTAACCGGTGTCTGTATGTAGCCTCGCTACTTTTATAGCCTCGCTCCTGTATATAGCCTGTCTTTTTACTGTTGTTTTATTTATTTACTTACCTATTGTTCACCTAACACCTTTTTTGCACTATTGGTTAGAGCCTGTAAGTAAGCATTTCACTGTAAGGTCTACCTACACCTGTTGTATTCGGCGCACGTGACAAAAACTTTGATTTGATTATTAAACATTGTAAGACTCCAACCATCTGCCTCCTGTGTCTGCATCTGGGTCTAACCTTGTGTCATGATAGTTGGAATGTTTTGCAATTGGCTGCCATAGCCCCAAGTAAAACAGTAAACATTGGCTGTTAATGACAATTTTGTTCACATGGTTGGGGTTGTGAAAATTTTGAAATATCAAAATGGGGTCATGGATGAAAAAAGTTTGGGAACCCCTGGTCTGGGGTGTCTATGAGGGCAGAGTTTATGTGTGCCATAACCAGCCTCTCAAAGCACTTCAGCCTTTCTCAGCCATCTCTAAAGCTTCTTCGGGATCGGTGTCCCTTCCACGGAACGGTTGAGCTAACGTAGGCTAATGCGATTATCATGAGGTTGTAAGTAACAAGACCAGGACATAGAAGTAACAAGAAGTAACAAGACCAGGACATAGACATATCTGATTTTGGCAGAAAGCTTAAATTCTTGTTCATCTAACTGCACTGTTGAATTTACAGTAGCTTTTACAGTGAAAGAGTACTGTGCTACTGTTTGAGGAGAGTGCACAATTTTGAACATGAAAAGTCATTAATAAACAAATTAGACATATTTGGGCAGTCTTGATACCAAATTTTGAACAGAAATACAATGGTTCATTGGATATGTCTAAAATGTTGCACATACATTGCTGCCATCTAGTGGCCAAGATAGAAATAGCACCTGGACTGGAATAATACATTATTGCCTTTCTCTTGCATTTCAAAGATGATGGTACAAAAAATACAAAAGAATGGTAGTTTTCTTTCTTTGTATTATCTTTTACCATATCTCTTGTGTTATATTCTCCTACATGCCTTTAACATTTCCACAAACTTAAAAATGTTTTCTTTCAAATGGTATCAGGAATATGCATATCCTTGCTTCAGGGCCTGAGCTACAGGCAGTTAGATTTGGGTATGTCATTTTAGGCGAAATTTGAAAAAAAGGGCGGATTCTTAAGAGGTTTTTAAGTTGATCCAAAATAAGTGAGTTATGTGAGGTTAGCTGTTTCTCAATCACCCCTCCAGTTTAGACTGACTTTAGATCAGATCCCAGCTCTTTGAGGTGTCATGCCTTTGTTTCCTCACCTCGATAACAATCCAACCGTCAGTTCATTATCGCTCTACAGGTTGGATTACATTTTCTACCACATCTAAGAAAACTCCCCGTACATCCTCCCCTCAACACACCAGTCTCACACGATGCCTGGCCAATCTCTGGGTGGAGGCAAGAGGAGGCTGGTGGGAAGAGCTTTAGGAGGATGGGCTCATTGTAATGGCTGGAATGGAATATCTGGAACGGAGTTAAACATGTGGTTTTCATATGTTTGATGTGTTTGATACACAGCAAATTTGAGATTAGAATTTGAACACCCACAGTGTTACATTTAAAGGTGAATGGAAACACTAGGAAGTAAAGCTAAACAAAGAGATGTATTCCATCCACAAATACAAAACATGTGCATTTAACATGTAAACATATCTATTTTTAGGATTTTGATATTGAACAACGTTTATTAGTGGTATGGGTAGCGCCATCTTGAATTGCCATAGTAACGACTGACATTGTGTCATTGAGTACAACAGTATAAGTCATATCACCCATAAAACCTAGCGGGTAAACCCAGAAATGGTTCCAATAATTTTTCCAACATACATTTTTTTCGTAGGGGATTTTAGAACTACTTCATATAAGGTCTGTGTTTCATGTCGGCTTACCCTGGCGTGATGTTTTGAGAACCGCGCAAATCTGTCTTGGACAAGATAACTTTTATCAATATACTATCGATAATTACCCCCCAAAATGAAATGCTGCCTGCCTGCTGCCAATCCTGTGCAAGCTCTGTACTGGTGGTGCCCCGATCCCGCAGCTGAATCAACTTTAGGAGACTTTCTTGGGCGCCCTGAAGCATTCTTCACAACAATTGAACCGCTCTCCTTGAAGTTCTTGATGATCCGATAAATGTTTTATTTAGGTGCAATCTTACTGGCAGCAATATCCTTGCCTGTGAAGCCCTTTTTGTACAAAGCAATGATGACGACACGTGTTTCCTTGCAGGTAACCATGATTGACAGAGGAAGAACAATGATTCCAAGCACCACCCTCCTTTTGAAGCTTCCAGTCTTTTATTCGAACTCAAATCAGCATGACAAAGTGATCTCCAGCCATTTCCTCGTCAACACTCACACCTGTGTTTACGAGAGAATCACTGACATGATGTCAGCTGGTCCTTTTGTGGCAGGGCTGAAATGCAGTGGAAATGTTTTTGGGGGATTCAGGTCATTTGCATGGCAAAGAGGGACTTTACAATTAATTGCAATTCATCTGATCACTCTTCATAACATTCAGGAGTATATGCAAATTGCCATCATACAAACTGAGGCAGCAGACTTTGTGAAAATGTATATTTGTGTCATTCGCAAAACTTTTGGCACCGACTGTAGCAAGTAACCTAGCAAGTAAATATTATAGCCTTGTTCCGAGTGTAAGCAATTGATATTGTACATTTCTTGTGTGTATTCTTGTTCATAATTTTTCTAATTGCTTAGCTAGCTTTTAATTACTATAATTGTTTTTAATTACTCTGGCCTTTGTAACTTGCTAACCTTAGTTATCTCAATCGATCAGAAGCAAGGATGGTTCTATGCTATGTACCAGATTGTAACCATTATTCCAATATGCACGTGCATTTTATTGTTTACTGATGCGAGAGGCGTTGCTGAAGCTGTGTGATAAGGTAAGCCCTGTTTAAGGCTCCCAGGTGAAGCAGCGGTCTAAGGCACTGCATCTCAGTGCTTGAGGTGTCACTACAGACACCCTGGTTCGATTCCAGGCTGTATCACAACCGGCCGTGATTGGGAGGTCCATAGAGTGGCATACAATTGGCCCAGTTAAATAAAGGTTACATTAAAAAATAAATCTAGCTGATAATAAGCATAGGCTAGCGTAATGACTGTTGTATAATTTTATTATTGACAAGTCCTTTGTGAGCTAGCCAGCTAGTTAACCTTAGCTCACTGTTTGTGTAGTCATACTTTTTCACGTGGTGACATGCTAGCTAATGTTAGCCCACCAGAGGAGGGATATAGCTTGCTCAATGTCACCTACTAGGCTAGCTAGTTAGGCATCTTGGTTTGCTAGTTGGCTACATTATGCACGGTATCTCACCGTAGTGTAGTCTGACTTTCCTGTCAGGCTAGAGAATGTGCCTAATGTTAGTGATTAGTGCTAACTAGCTAACGTAAAATATTCCTGCCCTGATGGCCAAGTTAGCATGTCAACATGCTAACTAGGCCACCTGGGGAAAGGTAGGACCACATTAATGATAAGTTAATGTAACTAGCTAGCTAAACATTAGCTAAATATCCCTGCTCTGGTGGGCTAACATTGGCTTATCATTTGTGCATCTGTTGTTCATGACTAATCAAATTACCTATGAAGTCAGTTTTACATGTATTCAGGGATGGAAATTAAGCTAGCCAGAGGCTAGTACTTTTCAGACTGGGCTAGTAGACAATGTGCCAAACTAGCCTGACACAGCAGTGAAATTTTACCTTTACAAACATCACATGCCACAGATTTAGGACTGTTACCCGGGCTAACAGAAAACATGGTCTGCTGGCCAGTGCCCAAAATCCTTATGTTCCATCCATGCATGTCAGTCCCTTTCAGACAATCCCTCTATCACTGTTGGTCCTCCTCATTGATCTCACGGCTGAGGGTTTTAACTTTTTATAATCAGAAGTACAGTCGTATAGCTTATCGCAATACATCACTTCTTCAGGCAAATAGTACCCTAGACTGTCCTGATCACCGTTACTATAGTCAAGTCTGTGGGTTATGGTATTATAATATGGCTGTAACCATTTTAGTAATAAACTTAGCTAGCTATTAAAAGTAACTTTTTTTTTCTTTCAGATGGGCAGACCGGAAACCCAGTGACAACACTCGGGGCTGCACCTGCAATTTTCCAGTGGAAAAGAGAAATGGCCCTGTATTTACCAGAAAAGGTAGCTCATCCACCATGGCAGAAGAGGAAGATCAAGACTGTTAATTGGGAAAACAAGAACAAACAATGAGGCATGAGGATTGGGTGTTGAGGGACCAAGTGGGTTTGTGTTATGATAAACAATGCATTTTCTGTCCAGACAAAGATGTTGATATAGCATTGAAATAGACCCTCCACTGACCGAATGGCTTTTTCCTTGTAGAATGCTGACAGCTGTGTAGAACACATTGTATTGCTAAGCTGCTCAAACTTAATAGCCACACTCAGCGACACAGGATAAACTTTATGCTTCATGCTGGCCCTGACCAAACCGGTAAGTTTCCCATCACTATAGCTGCACTTCTCCACATGGCCAGACTTATAGTGGTCTCCTCCTCTTTTGATGCTCTTATGCTAATCCTTGAAAAATGCCATGAGGTCTGAAGTAGACATCACATTTTTGGGGAGTAAATTGAGGCAAATATATTGATGAAACTCACCTTGTCCGAGAGAGAATTACATGGTTATCAAAACGTCATGCCAACGTAAGTCTACACCAAACACATACTTAATTTGAAGTGTTTGTTCAATTGATTTAGCTAGCCCTTCTCTGTATTTGTTATGTTTTCTTTGATATTTGTACAATTCTCATTTTGACAATTTGAAGAGCATTTGTCATTGGTATTAGTTAAGAGCTAAAATGAACTGGCTAGTGTCTTATTCGATTTGTAGTTAGCAGGATTACTATTTTAACTATACAATGTATGACACCAGTTGCGGCCCGTCATTCAGGGCAGGTGGGGCTCAGCCCCACACTTTTTGGGGGGCTTGCCTGTTTTGCATGTTATTTTGGCCTTAATGACAAGCAAATGTCACATATCAGTTTGCAAACAGTGTAAAACATAAAGCCTCATACTCAAAAAGCAAAAAAGAGACGATGTTTGTAGGGCAGCTCCAAAATGCAGGTGTTTCAGCCTAGCTCAGTACTTTCTGTGGTGGTGGTGGGGGGGGGGGGGGGGGGGGCTAGCCAGCAGAAAATAGTGTTGCGCCTGATTGTCTCAGTTTTCTGTCACGATTGGCTCAGTTGTCTGTCACTCATGGGACTGTATGTCATCCCCAACTCTACGTTGGTAGACTGTCAGCTCTCAGACCTTTGTGAGGAGGATGACACTGCAGACATATCACTTCTGTACTAGTAAGTCAAAAGAAGCTTTCCCCACGGTGCCAAGTACAGATCGGGGTTAGAGAGACTGGACAACAAGCAGTTGAGGCTGCAGACGGATTTGGGGGACTATCACACACTCGCCTTCGCAGCCAAGGAGGATGTGATGTGTTTTTTTTTGTGTTCCACCAGAATGCAAGGGCAAGCAGTTATGTATCAGAGAGGACCGAAATTGTGTTTGGTTGTGGTACTCCAGTGAGTACGACTCATTGCGGACATGGCCACTAGTAAAGTGACTCCTAGTCTCCAGTGTGCACAAACATCTGTTCAACATCTGTTCTAGTTTTGATTTACATTTGGTTGTAAACTCATGTGAATTCAATGTGAAATCAACAAAAAATGTCACCATGTCATTTGATTTACAAGTTGGGTGAAAAAAAACACGAAATGCCCTTGGGTGGAGGACTTTTTGCAAATAAAATCAGTTTACCACATTGATTCAACATCATCACATAGTTTTGGGGGGGTTGAAATGGCATGGAAACAACGTTGAATCAAATCAGCTTTTGCCTAGTGGGTCTTCACCCAGTAGCTCAGATTTTCTGGTCCTTCCGCCTCCCTTGCATGACTATAATTTTTTTCCATTCTGATTCTTTGTGTATTAGGCTGTAGGCTAAGTAAATGGTATTAGGTTATAGGCCTCGTGTATTAGGTTATACTGTAGGCCTAGTAGGAGGTATTAGGCTATAGGCCTCGTGTATTAGGTTATACTGTAGGCCTAGTAGAAGGTATAAGGCTATAGGCCTTGTGTATTAGGCTTTAGGTCTATTACAAATGTAATTTGTAATATGTTTTGGTGCAGATATGTGGATATACAATCCACAAAGTGTCTGATAAATGAACATTCTATAGATGTCTATAAAAATACCCCTGTCCACTAAAACAGCTGTAACTCATTTACAGTAAAATGTATTACTATTCTGATTCCAGATTTTTAATTCTTACAAAATCTGGAAGGCTCAATATGCTCTAAATTTGTATCTATTTTCATTAGGAAGTTGTGTAAATGGCAGGTGTTGGGGGGGGGGGGGGGGACGTTGATTGTCATATAAGAGAAAAGCATTTTGACTTGTTTTTTCTTGACTCATTACCATTTGATTAATGTAGTGCTATTATATGTCATATAATTTGAAAGGGCTGTTTCTCATCTTTTAAAACATGTATCAGGTTTTCAAATATGGTTTGATACCAGAAAATGTTGCAGAAGAGTTCATGGTCTTTCAGACAGTTTTGGGATTCAGCCATTTTGGGGAAATCCTGCCAGAGGAAATCCTGCCAGAGATTTAACAATGCCAATATGGCAATTTGCAGTTACAGTTAGCTGGTGTTCTAAAGCCTAGTGTTTCCCAAATAACACTTTCTTAGAAATGATATGTGACCCACCGAAATAGTGTTAAACTAACACTTTTCAAAGTGTTGACAAACTAACATCCATAGTGTTGGTTCCCTAACATCATGGGTGTTGCAAATTCCAATTTAAAATAACACTTTAGTAGAGTTGATACTGTTAAACTTTCTCAGTGTTAGGGAATAACACATTTAATGTTACAGTATTTTTGTGGGTGTTGTTTTAACAATTAAGGTGTCACGTTCGTTTAGAGATGGATTGGACCATGGTGCAGCGTCGTAAGCGTACATAATTTTATTAGATGAACACGAAACAAAAATAACAAACTACAACCGAACGTGAAGCTACATGCAGTGCAGAAAGCAACAACACACAAACAAGATCCCACAAACTAAAGGTGGAAAAAAGGCTGCCTAAGTATGATCCCCAATCAGAGACAACGATAGACAGCTGCCTCTGATTGGGAACCATACCCGGCCAACAAAGAAATAGAAAAACTAGAATGCCAACCAAAATCACTCTCTATGGTCAGGGCGTGACAGTAGGGTGAACAAGATGGTGCCGTACTGTGTGGCCGCAGTTTTGAAGGCTCCGACCCAACTTTGCTATTTGGTGATCTTGTGATCTTGGGGCGTTTATTTGTACTTTATTTTCATGAAATGTAACCCGGAAGCTGCTTTCTTTTTTGCCTGCGATTTTAATTCTGCGTCTGTAACCACGTTCCCATCCAACCATTTCATATGGATCAATTAATTACCTGACGCATTAAAAAAAGTCACCACCAGGCTGGTGGAAACATAAAATGCCGGTAAGATTTTCTAAATGCTGGCAATTTGTTCATTTGACATGGTGGGATCTTTTTGTGCCTGTAAAATTAATTATGCGAGAAATGGTGGTGGAAACGCCTTTATGCGCAAATATTGATATCATAACCATCATATCGAAGTAAACATGGAGTCACGCAATGATATTTTATGTGGTCCTCCCACTGCGACTCCGGAAAGCATGCAGTCTATTAGGCTACAAAGTAAATAAATTATGATGAAATTCACAGGGTGAAGGATGCTCCTTTCCAACAAATATTATGGGTCTTATTCTTATTCTGGTGACATGGTGATAGATGCTTGGCTGCCGTTTGACAAATAGGTCTACAAATAATATAACTATTATCCATAATAATCTCATAATGTGCACTACCGTTCAAAAGTTTGGGGTCACATAGAAATATTTTTTTTTGTCCATTAAAATAACATCTAATTGATCAGAAATACAGTGTACATTGTTATTGTTGTAAATATCTACATAGGCGTACAGAGGCCCATTATCAGCAAATATCACTCCTGTGTTCCAATGGCATGTTGTGTTAGCTAATCCAAGTTCATAATTTTAAAAGGCTAATTTATCATTATAAACTCTTTTGCAATTATGTTAGCACAGCTGAAAACTGTTGTTCTGAAGAAGCAATAAAACTGGACTTCTTTAGACTAGTTGAGTATCTGGAGCATCAGCATTTGTGGGTTCGATTACAGGCTCAAAATGGCCAGAAACAAATAACTTTCTTCTGAAACTCGTCAGTCTATTTTTGTTCTGAGAAATGAAGGCTATTCCATGCGAGAAATTGCCAAGAAACTGAAGATCTCGTACAACGCTGTGTACTACTCCCTTCACAGAACTGCGCAAACTGGCTCTAACCAGAATATAAAGAGGAGTGGGAGGCCCTGGTGCACAACTGAGCAAGAGGACAAGTACATTAGAGTGTCTAGTTTGAGAAACAAACGCCTCACAAGTCCTCAACTGGCAGCTTCATTAAATAGTAACCGCAAAACAGCAGTCTCAACGTCAACAGTGAAGAGGTGACTCTGGGATGCTGGCCTTCTAGGCAGAGTTGCAAAGAAAAAGCCATATCTCAGAATGGCCAATAAAAATAAAAGATTAAGATGGGAAAAATAACAGACACTGGACAGAGGAAGATCGGAAAAAAGTGGTTGTCTTTACAGATCTTGCAGATGATGGCTGTGGCCAGATGGTCCAGTTGGCCGCAGTTCCTGCACAGTTCAGGCCTGCTGTAGTAGTGGACGGAGCCTCTGTTGTTTCCCAGGGTGATGATCCTTTGGAGGTGTTGGACTCTGCACACTCCGGTTGAGTCCGGTTTTAACAGGACCAGACATTTTCATGTCCCAGTCCAGACGTTGTCTTCTAGCTGCTTACTTGAGGGTTGCTGACCTGCATAACCAAACTTGTATGTCATAGTCCTGGATGCATTCATTGTGAAACTGTACTGTTACAACCTTGGATTCTGTGTCGGAAAGGGGGTATGCTCAGAGTTTGTTAAACGAGTGTCATGTACTGTCATGTTGTGTCTTGTCTCTGTCCTTTCCCTTCACCCTGTCTCCCTCTGCTGGTCGTTGTTAGGTTACCTTTTCTCCCCCTCTTTCCCCCAGCTGTGCCTTGTCTCCTCCTAACCACCTCGTCACCCCTTTTCCCACCTGTTCCCTTTTTCCCTCTGATTAGGTCCCTATATCTCTCTCTGTTTCTGCTCCTGTCCTTGTCGGATTCTTGTTTGTTGTGTTTCATGCCTGAACCAGACTGTCGTCATGTTTGCTGTAACCTTGTCTTGTCCTGTCGGAATCTGCCGGTCCGTCTGAGCCTACTTATGTTTGGTAATTAAAGAAGCTCTGTTTAAGTTAATTCGCTTTTGGGTCCTCATTCACGCACCGTAACAGAAGAATCCGACCAAGAATGGACCCAGCGACTTCGGATCCTCTCCACTCAGCCGTCGGGATCCAGGGAGCGATGCTAGGCAGACACGATCAGGAATTGTCTGCTGCTCGACATGCCGTTGAGACCCTGGCCACCCAAGTCTCCAACCTCACAGAACAGGTTCACCATCTCCGCCTCGATCCACCGGCCACTTCCAGGGCTTTCGAATCTCCGGAGCCCAGAATCAATAACCCGCCGTGTTACTCTGGGGAGCCCACTGAATGCCGCTCGTTCCTCACCCAGTGTGATATTGTGTTTTCTCTCCAGCCCTACACTTTCTCCAGGAGCACTGCTCGTGTCGCCTACGTCATATCTCTCCTTATTGGACGGGCTCGTGAGTGGGGCACGGCAATCTGGGAGGCAAGGGCTGAGTGTACTAACCAGTATCAGGACTTTAAGGAGGAGATGATACGGGTTTTTGATCGATCTGTTTTTGGGGAGGAGGCTTCCAGGGCCCTGTCTTCCCTATGTCAAGGTAATCGATCCATAACAGACTACTCTATTGAGTTTCGCACTCTTGCTGCCTCCAGTGGCTGGAACGAGCCGGCTTTGCTCGCTCGTTTTCTGGAGGGTCTCCGCGCAGAGGTAAAGGATGAGATTCTCTCCCGGGAGGTTCCTTCCAGCGTGGATTCCTTGATTGAACTCGCTATTCGCATTGAGCGACGGGTTGATCTTCGTCACCGAGCTCGTGGAAAGGAGCTCGCGTTCTCCGTTGCCCCCCTCTCCGCATCACTACCATCTTCCTCTGCCGGCTCGGGTGCTGAGCCCATGCAGCTGGGAGGTATCCGCATCTCGACTAAGGAGAGGGAACGGAGAATCACCAACCGCCTCTGTCTCTATTGCGGTTCCGCTGGTCATTTTGTCACTTCATGTCCAGTAAAAGGCCAGAGCTCATCAGTAAGCGGAGGGCTACTGGTGAGCGCTACTACTCCTGTCTCTCCTTCAAGATCCTGCACTACCTTGTCGGTCCATCTACGCTGGACCGGTTCGTCAGCTTCCTGCAGTGCCTTAATAGACTCTGGGGCGGAGGGCTGTTTTATGGACGAGACCTGGGCTCGGGAACATGACATTCCTCTCAGACAGTTAAAGGAGCCCACGGCCTTGTTCGCCCTGGATGGTAGTCCTCTCCCCAGGATTCAGCGTGAGACGCTACCTTTAACCCTCACTGTTTCTGGTAATCATAGTGAAACCATTTCTTTTTTAATTTTTCGTTCACCTTTTACACCTGTTGTTTTGGGCCATCCCTGGCTAGTTTGTCATAATCCTTCCATTAATTGGTCTAGTAATTCTATCCTCTCCTGGAACGTCTCTTGTCATGTGAAATGTTTAATGTCTGCTATCCCTCCTGTTTCCTCTGTCTCTTCTTCACAGGAGGAGCCTGGTGATTTGACAGGGGTGCCGGAGGAATATCACGATCTGCGCACGGTGTTCAGTCGGTCCAGGGCCACCTCTCTTCCTCCACACCGGTCGTATGATTGTAGTATTGATCTCCTTCCGGGAACCACCCCCCCCCGGGGTAGACTATACTCTCTGTCGGCTCCCGAACGTAAGGCTCTCGAAGATTATTTGTCTGTAGCTCTTGACGCCGGTACCATAGTCTCCTCCTCCTCTCCCGCCGGAGCGGGGTTTTTTTTTGTCAAGAAGAAGGACGGGTCTCTGCGCCCCTGCATAGATTATCGAGGGCTGAATGACATAACAGTGAAGAATCGTTATCCGCTTCCTCTTATGTCTTCAGCCTTCGAGATCCTGCAGGGAGCCAGGTTTTTCACTAAGTTGGACCTTCGTAACGCTTACCATCTCGTGCGCATCAGGGAGGGGGACGAGTGGAAGACGGCGTTTAACACTCCGTTAGGGCACTTTGAATACCGGGTTCTTCCTTTCGGCCTCGCTAACGCTCCAGCTGTCTTTCAGGCATTAGTCAATGATGTCCTGAGAGACATGCTGAACATCTTTGTTTTCGTTTACCTTGACGATATCCTGATTTTTTCACCGTCACTCCAGATTCATGTTCAGCACGTTCGACGTGTCCTCCAGCGCCTTTTAGAGAATTGTCTTTTTGTGAAGGCTGAGAAGTGCACTTTTCATGCCTCCTCCGTCACATTTCTCGGTTCTGTTATTTCCGCTGAAGGCATTAAGATGGATCCCGCTAAGGTCCAAGCTGTCATTGATTGGCCCGTCCCTAAGTCACGCGTCGAGCTGCAGCGCTTTCTCGGCTTCGCGAACTTCTATCGTCGTTTCATCCGTAATTTCGGTCAGGTGGCAGCTCCTCTCACAGCCCTTACTTCTGTCAAGACGTGCTTTAAGTGGTCCGTTTCCGCCCAGGGAGCTTTTGATCTCCTCAAGAATCGTTTTACATCCGCTCCTATCCTTGTTACACCTGACGTCTCTAGACAGTTCGTTGTCGAGGTTGACGCGTCAGAGGTGGGCGTGGGAGCCATTCTTTCTCAGCGCTCCCTCTCTGACGACAAGGTCCACCCATGCGCGTATTTTTCTCATCGCCTGTCGCCGTCGGAACGTAACTATGATGTGGGTAACCGCGAACTGCTCGCCATCCGGTTAGCCCTAGGCGAATGGCGACAGTGGTTGGAGGGGGCGACCGTTCCTTTTGTCGTTTGGACTGACCATAGGAACCTTGAGTACATCCGTTCTGCCAAACGACTTAATGCGCGTCAGGCGCGTTGGGCGCTGTTTTTCGCTCATTTCGAGTTCGTGATTTCTTATCGTCCGGGCTCTAAGAACACCAAGCCTGATGCTTTGTCTCGTCTCTTCAGTTCTTCAGTAGCCTCCACTGACCCCGAGGGGATTCTCCCTGAGGGGCGTGTTGTCGGGTTGACTGTCTGGGGAATTGAGAGGCAGGTAAAGCAAGCGCTCACTCACACTCCGTCGCCGCGCGCTTGTCCTAGGAACCTTCTTTTCGTTCCCGTTCCTACTCGTCTGGCCGTTCTTCAGTGGGCTCACTCTGCCAAGTTAGCCGGCCACCCTGGCGTTCGGGGTACGCTTGCTTCCATTCGCCAGCGTTTTTGGTGGCCCACCCGGGAGCATGACACGCGTCGTTTCGTGGCTGCTTGTTCGGTCTGCGCGCAGACTAAGTCCGGTAACTCTCCTCCTGCCGGCCGTCTCAGGCCGCTTCCTATTCCCTCTCGACCGTGGTCTCACATCGCCTTAGATTTTGTCACCGGACTGCCTTCGTCAGCGGGGAAGACTGTTATTCTTACGGTTGTCGATAGGTTCTCTAAGGCGGCTCATTTCATTCCCCTTGCTAAGCTTCCTTCTGCTAAAGAGACGGCACAAATCATCATCGAGAATGTTTTCAGAATTCAAGGCCTTCCGTCAGACGTCGTTTCGGACAGAGGTCCGCAATTCACGTCTCAATTTTGGAGGGAGTTTTGCCGTTTGATTGGGGCTTCCGTCAGTCTCTCTTCCGGCTTTCACCCCCAGTCTAACGGTCAAGCAGAACGGGCCAATCAGACTATTGGTCGCATCTTACGCAGTCTTTCTTTTCGCAACCCTGCGTCTTGGTCAGAACAGCTCCCCTGGGCAGAATACGCCCACAACTCGCTTCCTTCGTCTGCGACCGGGCTATCTCCTTTTCAGAGTAGCCTCGGGTACCAGCCTCCGCTGTTCTCATCTCAGTTCGCCGAGTCCAGCGTCCCCTCCGCTCAGGCTTTTGTCCAACGTTGCGAGCGCACCTGGAAGAGGGTCAGGTCTGCACTTTGCCGTTATAGGACGCAGACTGTGAGGGCTGCTAATAAGCGTAGAACTAAGAGTCCTAGATATTGTCGCGGTCAGAGAGTTTGGCTCTCCACTCAGAACCTTCCCCTTAAGACGGCTTCTCGCAAGTTGACCCCGCGGTTCATTGGTCCGTTCCGTATTTCTCGGGTCATTAATCCTGTCGCAGTTCGACTTCTTCTTCCGCGATACCTTCGTCGCGTCCACCCGGTCTTCCATGTCTCCTGCATCAAGCCCGTCCTTCGCGCCCCCGCTCGTCTTCCCCCCCCCCCCCCCATCCTTGTCGAGGGCGCACCCATCTACAGGGTCCGTAGAATTTTGGACATGCGTCCTCGGGGCCGTGGTCACCAGTACCTCGTAGATTGGGAGGGGTACGGTCCTGAGGAGAGGAGTTGGGTTCCCTCTCGGGACGTGCTGGACCGTGCGCTGATCGAGGATTTCCTCCGTTGCCGCCAGGTTTCCTCCTCGAGTGCGCCAGGAGGCGCTCGGTGAGTGGGGGGGTACTGTCATGTACTGTCATGTTGTGTCTTGTCTCTGTCCTTTCCCTTCACCCTGTCTCCCTCTGCTGGTCGTTGTTAGGTTACCTTTTCTCCCCCTCTTTCCCCCAGCTGTGCCTTGTCTCCTCCTAACCACCTCGTCACCCCTTTTCCCACCTGTTCCCTTTTTCCCTCTGATTAGGTCCCTATATCTCTCTCTGTTTCTGCTCCTGTCCTTGTCGGATTCTTGTTTGTTGTGTTTCATGCCTGAACCAGACTGTCGTCATGTTAGCTGTAACCTTGTCTTGTCCTGTCGGAATCTGCCGGTCCGTCTGAGCCTACTTATGTTTGGTAATTAAAGAAGCTCTGTTTAAGTTAATTCGCTTTTGGGTCCTCATTCACGCACCGTAACAACGAGGCTGAATCTTTGCACTTTCAGAATTTTTTGTACCTGGGAGATCTTGAAACTGTCTTCGAACGATTTCTGTGGCCCTGGGGGATTATAGGCGGGTCGTGGTTTCTGGTCTGGTGGTTGTTGTTGCTGCTCCTGCAGCCCCCCAGCGATTGGCGGCTTTGTCCTCGACAGCCTCCTTTTTAAGAATTAGCATCAGCCTCACCAAGTTGTAGCGGTGCATCGCTCCTGGGTTCATCCCGGTCATCTTGATTATTGGGTCTGCTCCTGTTCTGCAGGGGGAGAAAGGACAAACCTCAGAGCGGCAGACACGCCTGGAAGCCCGTGACCCATATGTCAATGGAGGCACTCCCTGTGGTCTGCTCGCTCCAGGCGTAGGTTGGTGTCTTTGGTCCTTCTTCTGCGCCTCTGGTTCTGGTGGTAATGCTGTCTGGTCTGCTCCGGGTGGTTGGTGGTCTGCTGGTCGTTAGTGGCCTGAGAAGGGCAGATGGTGGGGGAAAAAATAAAGGCAGGGGAGGAGGGCTGCATGCCATGGGTAGAGGGAGAAAGCCTTGCCTCGGCAACACTCTACTCGCCTCAAGGCTTGCGATTTGTCGTCTCTTCCTCAAGCAGCTGGTCCAGTGCTGGATGCTGGGGGGGGGGGGGGTCCGGGGTGGTCCGTGGACTGGGGAGTCAGCTCGGGCCGTGATCAAGCCACCTTTCATCATCCCCAGTCCTTCATCGGGCCGTGATCAGGCCACTGTTACCCTTCCATCCATCGTCCCCATGTCCTTCATTCCTAGCTGAACCAGTCAGGCAGCGCCAGCCACGGTCAATCCACTGTTACCGTTGCTGCCTCCAGGTCCATCCAAAGAAAATTATAGAAGAGAGAGTAGCATAGAGAGGGTAGCGAGAGTAGAGAAAGGGACACAACCCCAGAAAATCTTCAACATCAGGGTTGTGCATAATGAAGTAAAACCAGAGTCAAGCAAAAACCTACAAGAAGGTAGCTCTGACTTAAAATATATAAACTGGAACAACCATCTCAGTAATGGGTGCAATAAATCCAACCCCTTACAGATTGGATTAGTTTATAAAATGTTTGTTATTTATATTTGTATATTACAATAGCAATTAATCAATGTGCATGCAGAAACATAAAATAGATATTAAAGCGAAATATTCAAAAAAACAACCTGCAACAAAGCAGCCCAATTTATGCTAACAGTGTTAACAGAAATTAACTCAACACAGCCGAGTAACAACAACATCACCGCGGGTAGTTCAATTTCAATCTCACTGGTGTTAAACCCACTATAATCAATACTCAGATATAACCAGGGGATGGAACCAAAATTATTTCCCCATCGTGTTGTTCTGAACATAACTATTGTTTTTTTCCGTTCCGTTCCACTGTTCCGACCAGAAAAATAAAGTTCTGAATCAGTTTGATCCCAAAATGGTTCCTTTCTGTTCCCTTTTTAACCTTTGAAATCCATTTTTTTATTTTTTATTTTTACATTTAGCTCATCATTAAACTACGTCAGTGTGGATAGAGCAGTTTGCTACAGAGCGGGAAAGCTGTAGCTCAGTGAGTTGCTTACATGTGTGATGTAAAGACAAGTGTATGGAGTGAGATGCAACTGACATTTTGCGGGTAAGGAGAGAGAGAGAGAGAGAGAGAGAGAGTGGAGGAGGAGGAGGCTTGGCTTGAAGCACTGGGCATCTTGTGATGACATGCATTATCTGAATTAGGCCCACAGAATTATACCTATGGTGGAGCGGATTCTATCGAGGATCTTTGAATGCCTTTAAAGTTCAGAGTTGGATCAACGTTGGACCAGAGAAGCTAGCTAGCTAACAAGCTTGCGTGTGGAAAGCGGCACCAGATTTTTTAAACACGTCTTACCGTTTTGTAGTTATTAAATCCAATGTAAAATGTGATAACTATAGTATCCCTATTTAGCATTGAAAAAGTGAATCCATTCTTCTCTAATTAAAAATCTCTCTCCCCATCTTCTGAATCACGCTTGTAATGTCAGCAGGCTACAGCTATGCTTCGGAGGGGGAAAGCCTACAGGCACACACACTGATTTTCAGCTGGTAGGCAGCCATTGGACGAAGTTTGCTTGACAGAGGGAGGGCTCTGCATATGTACTTTGTTGCATTTCTTTGTGGGACTGTGAAACAAATGCCTGGAGCGTAAAGTAACATTATTAACCAGTTCCTATGCTTTTAAAATAACTGTTATGTTCTGGAACAGTATAGATCACTTTCGTTCCTGGTTCTGATTCTGTTCATTGGAAAATGTTGTTCTTTTCCGGTTTTTGGTTCTGTTCCCTGAACCAGTTCCAACCCCTGGACATAACACCGAGATATTAACACTGTGTACCGTTCCATTTATTCCATTCCAGCCATTACAATGAGCCCGTCCTCCTATAGCTCGTCTCACTAGCCTCCTATGTTGGAGACTGAGAGAAAATAAAATTAGCCAAAGCATAGCACTTCTATCAGTGTGTGTGTGTGTGGTGTATCTAAACAGTATCTAAACAGTGTAAATGTCTGCTGTGATTTTTTGTCTGTGTATTATTGATGTAATACTATACTATATTTTTTGTGTGTTTAAGTCTGCGTTTGTTAAGGTGTTGGAAGAGTTTTATATGCAGTACATACTGTGGTGTGTGTGGTTGAGTGGGGGGGGGGGGGGGGTGCGTGTGGCTACCTGCCTGCATATTTTTTCTGGTGTTTATTTGTGTGCGCGCGCGTGCGTGCGTGTGTGTGAGCATGTGAGCATGTGTACATGTGTTTGTGTGCATGCTCTTTCCATGATGGATGTGGGTGGAGGAAATCGTTACTCTGTAATGATGTTCTTATTGTTGTGTTTATGAAACATTTTTTAAATAATGCAAATGCCTCAAATTCCATTTCCTGCTCATCAGCATGGTGGTGAGGAGGGAAGGGAATGCAAGTATAGTAGGAAAGGATTGATTCCCCTAGATTCACCTATGCTCTAAACTTCCATGCCGGAGACGGCCACACCAGAGAAGAGTTTCTTCTTTGCTCCAACTTCCAACTCAAATTAAACCCTCTGGGACTGATACTGTTCTGCTACTGTCCTGGCCTGTGGGTGGGAGGATCAGGCCATGCTATCACAGCACCTACCTGAGGTGAAGAGGAGAGAGAGAGAGAGACCAGGACAGTTTAATGGATCGTTCCACAAAAACAGTGCCTTTTGCGATTCTTTGACATTTTAAGTAGAAATTACGCACCAATATTGAATTTTAAAAGCCTCGTATACATTCAGTTCCATTTAATACAGACCACATGGAAAATTCAATTTTAACTCACTTAACTCCAAAATGTATTCCAAAGTTTTCACCATCATTATAAAGCCCAAGTTATTTTGTTGCTTTTTTGTTGCTTATTTTGTTGTTTTGACCAAGTTGCTTGTGAAGATAATTTATTTAATTTGATTAGTGATTAATTTACGCCTGTCGCTCATTTTAATGTCAACCCTGTTATGTGAACTGAACTCTCATTTTAATATTTAATATTCCTTTTTAAATACAATTATTTAAAAAAAAACTAACTGATCTAATAGTCAAATCATGGTGAGCTGGATGTGCTCTTTTTGGCCATTTTCTGGTGTTTTGCGGTGGAAAACTGAGTGGGTCGAGCATAACACACCAACCCTGTTATCCCATAGGTGCACAGGCTAAAGTGGGGCAAAAAAGTATTTAGTCAGCCACCAATTGTGCAAGTTCTCCCACTTAAAAAGATGAGAGAGGCCTGTAATTTTCATCATAGGTACACTTCAACTATGACCGACGAAATGAGAAAAAAAAATCCAGAAAATCACATTGTAGGACTTTTAATTAATTTATTTGCAAATTATGGTGGAAAATAAGTATTTGGTCAATAACAAAAGTTTATCTCAATACTTTGTTATATACCCTTTGTTGGCAATGACAGAGGTCAAACGTTTTCTGTAAGTCTTCACAAGGTTTTCACACACTGTTGCTGGTATTTTGGCCCATTCCTCCATGCAGATCTCCTCTAGAGCAGTGATGTTTTGGGGCTGTTCCTGGGCAACACGGACTTTCAACTCCCTCCAACTATTTTCTATGGGGTTGAGATCTGGAGACTGGCTAGGCCACTCCAGGACCTTGAAATGCTTCTTACGAAGCCACTCCTTTTCACTCAAAATCTCACGATACATGGCCCCATTCATTCTTTCCTTTACACGGATCAGTCGTCCTGGTCCCTTTGCAGAAAAACAGCCCCAAAGCATGATGTTTCCACCCCCATGCTCACAGTAAGTATGGTGTTCTTTGGATGCAACTCAGCATTCTTTGTCCTCCAAACACGACGAGTTTAGTTTTTACCAACAGGTTCTATTTTGGTTTCATCTGGCCATATGACATTCTCCCAATCTTCTTCTGGATCATCCAAATGCTCTCTAGCAAACTTCAGACGGGCCTGGACATGTACTGGCTTAAGCAGGGGGACACGTCTGGCACTGCAGGATTTGAGTCCCTGGCGGCGTAGTGTGTTACTGATGGTAGGCTTTGTTACTTTGGTCCCAGCTCTCTGCAGGTCATTCACTAGGTCCCCCCCGTGTGGTTCTGGGATTTTTGCTCACCATTCTTTTGATCATTTTGACCCCACGGGGTGAGCTCTTGCGTGGAGCCCCAGATCGAGGGAGATTATCAGTGGTCTTGTATGTCTTCAATTTCCTAATAATTGCTCCCACAGTTGATTTCTTAAACCAAGCTGCTTACCTATTGCAGATTCAGTCTTCCCAGCCTGGTGTAGGTCTACAATTTTGTTTCTGGTGTCCTTTGACAGCTCTTTGGTCTTGGCCATAGTGGAGTTTGGAGTGTGACTGTTTGAGGTTGTGGACAGGTGTCTTTTGTACTAATAACAAGTTCAAACAGGTGCCATTAATACAGGTAATGAGTGGAGGACAGAGGAGTCTCTTAAAAGAAGAAGTTACAGGTCTGTGAGAGCCAGAAATCTTGCTTGTTTGTAGGTGACCAAAAACTTATTTTCTACCATAATTTGCAAATAAATTCATAAAAAATCCTACAATGTCATTGTTGAAGTGTACCTATGATGCAAGTTACAGGCCTCTCTCATCTTTTTAAGTGGGAGAACTTTCACAGTTGGTGGCTGACTAAATACTTTTTTTTCCCTTAAAGAATGAATGGGGCCATGAGTGAAAACCTCCTTCCATCAGCAAGGGCATTGAAGATGAAACGTGGCTGGGTCTTTCAGCATGACAATGATCCCAAACACACCGCCCGGGCAATGAAGGAGTGGCTTCGTAAGAAGCATTTCAAGGTCCTGGAGTGGCCTAGCCGAACTCCAGATCTCAACCCTATAGAAAATCTTTGGAGGGAGTTGAAAGTCCGTGTTGCCCAGCAACAGCCCCAAAACATCACTGCTCTAGAGGAGATCTGCATGGAGGAATGGGCCAAAATACCAGCAACAGTGTGTGAAAACATTGTGAAGATGAAAACCTTTCCTACGAGTATTATTATATTAGAGTGGCCAGACAGAAGCCACTCCTCAGTAAAAGGCACATGACAGCCCGCTTGGAGTTTGCCAAAAGGCACCTACTGTAATGGACTCTCAGACCATGAGAAACAAGATTTTCTGGTCCGATGAAACCAAGATTGAACTCTTTGGCCTGAATGCCAAGCGTCACATCTGGAGGAAACCTGGCACCATCCCTACAGTGAAGCATGTTGGTGGCAGCATCATGCTGTGGGGTCTGAATACTTTCTGAATGCACTATGTTCTTACAATTGTTTCTTGTTCTAGACTATTGGACTCTGTCTTTCGACTCTATCTATCGTTTTTTCAGTCATCGACATGAGGACCTTTTGAATGTTGTGTGCACAAGCCAATTGTCAGATCAACCAATCTGCGCTTCGCCAAGGCTAATAACTTAAACGAGATGCAGCCGTTCTAGAACCAAGAAATCCTGGACTCCCTCATCTGGTTAAGACAAGCCGGATATGTTCAGGAAATCCTGAATTTGTTAAACCATCTTTCTGGAATACCCCTCTGTTGTTTACGAACCATGTGTCAAATAACATTTGACTGATTGCTTGATTAACTTAAAGGTACTAAATTGGCAGAACCACCCTACTATCCTGTTACCTGTGTGCTAACTTGAGGTCTTCGACTTGAAAATAGAGGAAAGAGAGAGGAGAGAGACCAGGACAGAGAATAAGACCGTTTATAAACATGAAATCAAAATTCAGTTGTTAAGGTAAACAAATACTCACATAAACACATCCACCACACATCTATTATAGCCCAAAAAACAGAATGATCAGAAGTCTCCTAAACAAGACAGAATTGATCACCATATAAAAGGGTGTGAACACGTCCCATTTCTTTCAACATGGAGCAGGATAGACAGCAAGGGAGAGGAAGAAATCAAAAAGCTTGTGGACAAGGGGCCCGTCAGAGACGTGGGCATGGGCCCCGTCAAAGGTCAAAAGAGGTGGGCATGGGCCCCGTCAAAGAGGTCAAACAAGGTGGGCATGGGCCCGTCAAAGAGGACAAACGAGGTGGGCATGAGCCCCGTCAAAGAGGTCAAAAGAGGTGGGCATGGGCCCCGTCAAAGAGGTCAAACAAGGTGGGCATGGGCCCCGTCAAAGAGGTCAAATGAGGTGGGCATGGGCCCTGTCAAAGAGGTCAAAAGAGGTGGGCATGGGCCACGTCAAAGAGGTCAAAGAGGTGGGCATGGGCCCTGTCAAAGAGGTGGGCATGGGCCCCTTAAAAGAGGTGGGCATGGGCCCCGTCAAAGAGGCGGGCATGGGCCCCGTCAAAGAGGTCAAACAAGGTGGGCATGGGGCCCGTCAAAGAGGTCAAATGAGGTGGGCATGGGCCACGTCAAAGAGGTCAAAGAGGTGGGCATGGGCCCTGTCAAAGAGGTGGGCATGGGCCCTGTAAAAGAGGTGGGCATGGGCCCCGTCAAAGAGGTGGGCATGGGCCCGGTCAAAGAGGTCAAAGAGGTGGGCATGGGCCCCGTCAAAGAGGTCAAAGAGGTGGGCATGGGCCCCGTCAAAGAGGTGGGCATGGGCCCGGTCAAAGAGGTCAAAGAGGTGGGCATGGGCCTCGTCAAAGAGGGGGACATAAGAAAGACGGAGGCAGACAGCAGGGAACTTGTGTCTAAAGAAGTCCGGGCCATCGTTGTTGACCACATGGTAAACAGAGGCATTACCATGGCAGAGGGTGACAGATTTGTTCACTCCAATCTGAAAAGATACACTGTCAATTCGATCATGAAAATATTTTGTCATGAAAACAGGAAGTCTGCAAGGATATGCACTATGCTTTACCATTACATTTACAGTAAATACATATTGTAATGCATGTAAATTCACAAAACGTTACAGTATTCTTACAGTATGATCTATTGACAGTATACTCTGTTCTACCCTCAGAATTGAAAGAAGCCCCCTTGATGGTGGCCGTGTGCTGACCGACCAGCGGGAATGGGCAGTGGTGAAAATGGTGAGGGCCAGGAATGACGTACGGCTGTCAGCAGGCCATTGAGGAGAATGATGACACCTTTGCCAATGCGGCATCCATCAGCCTACCACAATATGCCCACCTTTTGAAGAGGTGCCAGGTTTCTATGAAACACAGTTACCTGGTAATATTTGGAAAGAAACAACAACACGGTGAAACAGCTGCGGGTCGAGCATGTTCAGGTACAGCACTATATACTGTGTTACTGTTGCTGTTTGATGCACATGCTTATTCACAATATCATACTGGAACTATGCTGATACTGAGTCGGATTCAGATTGTTTAATAGTCACATGTACAGGGTTGCAGGGTACAGTGAAAATCTTAGGCTTCGAGCTCCAACATGAATGACTAGTGAAATAAAAGAATGAAGATGGTCATGAAAACAATACAAATAGAAATAGCAGTAAATACAAAATAACTGTGGCAGTGATGAATAAATTACCTATCCATTGGGGTGGAGGCAGAGTAAAGACTGTTGAGGGGGTAAGGTGAAATGACCATAGGGGGAGCAGTAGCATAAAAACAACAAAGGAATAATATACATATTAACAACTGCAACAGTGATGAATGTCATTGGGGTGGGGGGCGGGGTCCCTGATGGTCTTCTTGGCATTCCTGCAACACCAGGTGTTGTAGGTGTCCTGTAGTACAGGCAGTGTGCACCCAATGGTGTGTTTGGCTGCACGTATCACCCTCGAAAGAGCCTTGCGGTCCGTGGCGGTGGAGTTGCCATACCATAAGTAACCAAAATATATATTTTAAAGGGTGATGGTGCTTGATGCACCATATATTTTTGTTGATGAAGCAGGCTTGGAACCTCATCGGCCAACCGGTCGACCGTACAAGTGCCTGAACAACGTGGGGGAAACATCTCCATGTGCGCAGCTGTCGCTGAAGATGGCGTGGTAGGACGTAGGCCGTTACATGGATCCCACAACACTGCACACCCCATTGTGTTTCTCAATGAAATTGTTTTAAGGAATTTAATTTGTTACATTTGGTTTCAGACAGTACATCTATGTTGCAATTATCCAGTATCTGATTCTTTTTTGTATTTGTTGCATAAATGATTGTAGAGGATGTCTTCGTTGATCACACCGCTAGAGGGTAGTGCGTACGGCCCAGTACATCATGGGGCCAAACTCCCTGCCATCCAGGCGGTGTCAGAGAAAGGCCCTAAAAATGGCCAAAGACTCCAGCCCCCCTAGCCATAGACTGTTCTCTCTGCTAACGCACGGCAAATGGTACCGGAACGCCAGATCTAGGTTCAAAAGGCTTCTTAACAGCTTCTACCCCTAAGCCATAAGACTGATGAACAGCTAATCAAAAATCAAATGGCTACCAGGACTATTTGCATTGACCCCCAACACCCCTCTCTGCATAGTCACTGTACACCTACCTACCTATGTACATATTACTTCAATCACAAATTGACTCGGTATCGGTAACCCCTGCACATAGCCTCGTTATTGTTATTTTATTGTTACTCTTATTTTTTAACTTTAGTTTATTTAGTAAACCCTTATTTTTCTTAAAACTGCATTGTTGTTGAAGGGCTTATATGTAAGCATTTCACTGTAAGGTCTACACCTGCTGTATTCGGCGCATGTGACAAACACAATTTGATTTGATTACACATGGATAGATATTACGAGGATTATAGATTTTCTGTCAATTTTGTTGGGTAATATAAGTTTATTGCCTAATGTGAAAACTGTCATCTACTGTAATACCTTTTACCTTTATTTAACTAGGCAAGTCAGTTAAGAACAAATTCCTATTTACAATGATGGCTTACCCCGGCCAAACCCTAACCCAGACGAAGCTGGGCCAATTGTGCGCCACCCTATGGGACTCCCAACCACGGCCGGTTGTGATACCTCCTGGAATCGAACCAGGGTCTGTAGTGACGCCTCTAGCACTGAGATGCAGTGCCTTAGACCGCAACTGTCTAGTAGTCGTTTATTTGCAGCAATTCGACCATGAAGGCCTGATTCACACAGTGTCCTCTGAACCGTTGATGTTGAGATATTTCTGTTACTTGAACTACTGTATGTAAAGCATTTATTTGGGCTGCAATTTCTGAGGCTGAGAGGTAACTCTGGGTTTTCCATTCCTGTGGCGGTCCTCATGAGAGCCAGTTTCATCATAGCGATTGATGTTTTTTGCGACTGCACGAAGTTCTTGAAATGTTCCGTATTGACTTGTCTTAAAGTAATGATGGACAGTCGCTTCTCTTGGCTTATTTGAGATGTTCTTGCCATAATACCATAATATGGAAGATGCAGAGAGTCTTCCAAGACACCCCCCCCTTGTCACGACTGATTGGCTCAAATGCATTAAGAAGGAAAGAAATTACACAAATTAACCTTTAACAAGGCACACCTTGTCACACCCTGACCATAGTTTGCTTTGTATATTTCTATGTTTTGGTTGGTCAGGGTGTGATCTGAGTGGGCATTCTATGTTGGATGTCTTGTTTGTCTATTTCTATGTCTGGCCTGATATGGTTATCAATCAGAGGCAGGTGTTAGTCATTGTCTCTGATTGGGAACCATATTTAGGTAGCCTGGGTTTCACTGTGTGTTTGTGGGTGATTGTTCCTGTCTCTGTGTTTGCACCAGATAGGACAGTTTAGGTTTTCACTTTTCTTGTTTTGTTTATTCATGTATAGTTTTCTTCATTAAAAAAACATGAATAACAACCACGCTGCATTTTGGTCCGATCCTTGCTACACCTCCTCGTCAGAGGAGGAGATAGAAGAAAACCGTTACACACCTGTTAATTGAAATGGATTCCAGGTGACTGCCTCATGAAGCTGGTTGAGAGAACGGCAAGAGTGTGCAAAGCTGTCATCAAGGCAAATTTGAGGAATCTCAAATATAAAATACATTTTGATTTGTTTAACACTTTTTTTTATTACTACATGATTCCATATGTGTTATGTCATAGTTTTGAGGACTTCACTATTATTCTACAATGTAGAAAATAGTGAGAATAAAGAAAAAAAAATTGAATGAGTCGGTGTTCTAAAACTTTTGACCAGTGGTGTAGGTGTTGCTCTCCACTTTCTGGAGGACTGAGTTTTGAAATCAGTGGAATTAGAGTATGATAGCTGTTGAAAACACCCGTCTCTGGATTAAATCAAATCACATCTTTAATTGTCACAGACACATGGTTAGCAGATGTTAATGCAAGTGTAGTGAAATGCGTATGCTTCTAGTTCCCACAATGCAGTAATATCCAACGAGTAATAAAAATAAAATAAATATAAAAATATATGAATGAGGGATGTATAGAACGGCATAGGCAAGATGCAGTGGATGGTATCAAGTACAGTATATACATATGAGATGATTCATGTAGGGTATGTAAACATATAAAGTGGCATTGTTTAAAGTGGCTAGTGATAAATTTTTTACATACATTTTTCCATTATTAAAGTGGCTGGAGTTGAGTCAGTATGTTGGCAGCAGCCACTCAATGTTAGTGATGGCTGTTTAACAGTCTGATGGCCTTGAGATAGAAGCTGTTTTTCAGTCTCTCGGTCCCTGCTTTGATGCACCTGTACTGACCTTGCCTTCTGGATGATAGCGGGGTGAACAGGCAGTGGATTGGGTGGTTGTTGTCCTTGATGATCTCTATGGCCTTCCTGTGACATCGGGTGGTCTAGGTGTCCTGGAGGGCATGTGGTTTGCCCTCGGTGATGCATTGTGCAGACCTCACTACCCTCTGGAGAGCCTTACGGTTGTGGGCGGAGCAGTTGCCGTACCAGGCGGTGATAGAGCCCGACAGGATGCTCTCGATTGTGTATCTGTAAAAGTTTGTGAGTGTTTTTGGTGACAAGACACATTTTTTCAGCCTCCTGAGGTTGAAGAGGCGCTGCTGCGCCTTCTTCACCACGCTGTCTGTGTGGGTGGACCATTTCAGTTTGTCTGCGATGTGTATGCCGAGGAACTTAAAACTTACCACCCTCTCCACTACTGTCCCGTCGATGTGGATAGGGAGGTGCTCCCTCTGCTATTTCCTGAAGTCCACGATTATCTCCTTTGTTTTGTTGACATTGAGTGTGAGGTTATTTTCTTGACACCAAAGTGAACTGTTAGCTAGCTAGCTAACGTTAGCTGGCTGGCTGGCTCACTAGTTAATGAGCTGGCTGGCTCCAAAGCACAATTTCTCTTCTTTCCAGCAAAATCAATGATGAGACCTTCATGCTGCCCGCTCTGCGTGATTGAAGAAGGCAATGAGCTCCGTCTACTGCGTGATAGGGAAAGGGGGAGATAAGCCGTGTGGGGAAATGGCTTTTTCACCTGATCTGTCCAACTTGTCACCTCTAAAATGTAAATGAAACACTATAAAGAGTTTATATAATGTGTCATTACATACATATTTGAAGGTTTGTTTTGAATTTGAATCGGATTTTTAAGGCGGCACTAAAGATATCTTCAGAAGTAAACAGCGGCTGTTGTGGCTTTTGAGAGTCATGATGGATTGCAGTGATGACGCAAAAAATTAATGCATTCAGTTGTACAATTGGCTAGGTATCGCCCCTCAGAGGGGCTGTACAACACCGAGTGAGTTGCTTTATGCGTGCTGTACGTTACATCATGACATGTCACAATTTACCGTAAAGCATCGGAGGGGTCAGTTTTTTCAGCTTTTCTCCAATACTATCGGGCCATTACCATGTCATTCAATGCTTGAATAGAAACGTAGTTCACACCCCAGATGTTGATGCCAACACAGTCACTACAGTCCCATTAGTTTTCATTGCAGCCTCATTTGAATGCCACGGTTGCGCAAATTTGTACGCAATGGGGTTAGTCAACAGTAGGAATATAATTTTATCTCAGAGCCATTTGCTATACTAGTTATAGCCCAATGTTAGCTAGCTAACATTGAACCTGGTTGGTTAGCTAACCACAGATTCGTGCAGGGTCTTTTGTGTCTGGAAGTAGCTAGCAAGCTAGCCAACGTTAGCCAGTTGTTAGGTCAGCTAGGTAACGTTACATTTATGATCTGTGTAGTAATATTATTCTTATCTCATTTGCATTGCTAGTTATAGCCTAATGTTAGCTAGCTAACGTTGAACCTGGTTGGTTAGCTAGTAATGTCATGAGTTGGGATTATGGTTAATTTTTTACCTAGCTAGCTAGCTACATGTCTTAATGTCTTACTCCACTATGCTACATGTCTTACTCCACTATGCAAGTAACCATTTCAATAGAATGCCAATGCGACAACTATTGATAGATGTAGCTCATCACTCTCATCTGAGTGAGCCAGAGCGCAGAATAACTGCTAGATTTATGAGCACTCAACACCGGTTGAATGTGCCCGGTGTCAGTAAACGTTGGCAAAAAAGGTAAATATTTGCCAGCAGCACAGTTGCAGTCCCCAACACTTTGGATAACACAAAAATAGCCTAATCAGCTCTGTTTGGGTGAGTAAAATTGTCAGTGAGATTTGTGTCTGGAAGTAGCTAGCAAATTATCCAAAGTTAGCCAGTTAGCTTGGGTACTTGACTGCTGATTGAAGAACACTTGGATCAACCCTTAAAGAGATGGGTGGGACTAAAACTTAAGAGGGTGTGAACGATGCTGAATGGGTGTCGACAAAGAAGAGCTCTCCAGTAAGTACCAAAACATTCAAAGGACATTTTCTCAAAAGTGAGGTTTCAAGTTTATCAAATAATGACTTTCCCATTATTCCTCTACTGTAGTGTATGACATACCATTTTCTACTTCTGAGTTTGCACTTTTATCCAATGTAAAAAAACACAATTTCAAATTTTGCTGCATAAGACTGAACATGTTCTCCTTTTGCTTGTTTGATGGCTCTGAGGAGGTTGTAGCAGGACTTCTTGTACTTGTTCGTGTCCTCAGCCGTAGCCTCGGGGGTTGGCTGCTATAGTACTGTGTCCGCTAACCCTGTCCTTTAGCTTAGCGCCAACCTCAGTGTTAATCCATGGCTTTTGATTAGGGAAGCGAATCTTCACTGTGGGGGCAATGTCGGTGATGCATTTCCTAATGAAGCTCATCGATGCTATTGGTGGAGTCCCGGATCATATTCCAGTCAGCGCAAGCAAAGCAGTCTTGTAGCATGGCCTTTGATTCAGAGGACCATTTCTCTACAGAGAGTGTCCCGGGTACTTCCTGTTTGAGGTTCTGCTTGTAGACAGGAAGCAGGAGTTATAGAGTCATGATCTGATTTGCTAAAGAGTAACAATGGTCAAGGACTTTATCGCCTAGTGGTGAAAGAGATGTGTTGATGGAAGTTGGGTATCACATGACTTAATGTCGCGGAATTAAACCAACCAGAAAAGCAGCCTCCGGATGCATGGCTTCCTGCTTCTTTATAGCCTCATACAGTTCATTAAGTGCCAACTTGTTGTCTTTCTTGTCCTGAGATGGAATATATGCAGCAGTCACGATAACAGCAGAAACTTCTCTCAGGAGGTAGAAAGGTTGGCATTTGACCATCAGGTATTCCAAGACAGGTGAACTATGGGTCGAGTCTTCCACTGCACTAGAGTCAGCATACCATTTTCTGTTGATGAAGAGGCATACCCCCCCCCCCCCCCTCTTGATTTCCCTGAATCCAATGTCCTGTCCACTCGGGGAATGGAGAATCCATCGAGTTGGATAGCAATGGGGGTTATCCTGTCTGAAAGCCATGTTTCAGAAAAGCAGAGAATATTGAAGTTACGAGAGTCCCGCAATTGTAGGTCATCCATCTTATTATCAGGTGTCTTGGCCAATAGAATGGAGGGAACAAGTGGCCGGATATCCATTACCTTAATCTTGCCAGAACTCCCCCTCTCCTGCCTCTTTTTCGCATTTCCTCTTGAGTAGCCCGAAAATGGGGTCGGAACTACACAAAGAGTCATGTGCAGATGAGTCGATGTTGGAATTGAAGTTAGTAACTGCCGATCTGATGTTCTATAGTTCTTGGATAGATAATCGCGAAAAGAGTCACAAATAGCAAAGTTTGGGTCGGAACCCTCAATATGGCAGCCATACGGTACGCCGCCGTGTGTGTATGTGTGTGTGTGTGTGTGTGTGTGTGTGTGTGTGTGTGTGTGTCTGTGTGTGTGTGTGTGTACACACACAAGAGAGAGTTGACTGTGTGTTAGATTGGCTCAGTTATTCCCAGGATGGGAGATCAGCCCCAGGTTAACTGATTTGTCCGTTGGACCATTTGATATTACAAAGACATAATTTGCATTCTCCCACTGTTAATAATAGTGTGTTCTGATCAGATTTCCAGTCTAAGGCTGTGGGCACCTGCCAAGCACACACATGCATACACACACGCATGCATACACGCAAGTCCACTGGCACACATTCGTGGGCCCATGCACGCAAACATGCACACAGTCAAACACACACACCTGCAGCCAAAGGGCACAAAATGTCAACCACTGGAAAAGGCCCTACCCCTGAAAACAAACTTTTCACTCTCTCTCTCTCTCTCTCTCTATCGTGAGGGAAGCAGGATGTCTTTCATCTAGCCCAGTTTAAGGATCAAAGCTTGAGACACACACACACACACACACACACACACACACACACACACACACACACACACACACACACACACACACACACACACACTTCCTGCATGACACACTAACTCATCTCCCAGTCTTGCCTTTCAGTGCAGGTGCAGGTCTGAGAAGGTCCTGTGCAGGTCCTTATCCTCTGAGAAGGTCTTGCGCAGGTCCTTATCCTCTGAGAACCTATAGAGATCCAATACTACACACACACGGACACAGACACACATATATAAACTAATACACCTGTATGCGCCACCTCGGCCCACTCGTCCCGCAAAAGTCCTTCTCCCTGTCCCTCACCTTCTACTTCCCATGGAGAAAGCAGTATAGCTGTACAACCAGACCACTCCACCCCCCAGATGCTAGCTAGTGTTCATTGACAAACTCCCTGACAATAGCAGCATTACCCTGTTCTCCATTTCTGACTGCTCTGTGTTTAGCTTCCTCACCTTGTCCTCTGTGCCAGTGTTTTAACTGCAAATAGCCACAGTCATACTCAAACTCCCCATCCGCCCATGTATAACAAATACATACACGTTCACAGATCAACGTACACACGTGTAGACTGTATACACATCTACATATACATGGATCAGCAGCCATACGCATGCATACTGTGTAAATACATAAATACACCTACTGTACCGTACATGTAAATACATACATACAGATGTTGCCTTAAAGGGGCAATCCACTGTTGCTACATACAGTGGAGAAAAAGTATGTGAACCCTTTGGAAATACATGGATTTCTGCATAAATTGGTCATAAAATTAGATCTGATCTTCATCTAGGTCACAACAATAGACAAACACAGTCTGCTTAAACTAATAACACACAAACAATTATACGCTGTCATGTCTTTATTGAACACACCGTGCAAACATTCACAGTGCAGGGTGGAAAAAGTAGGTAAATCACTGGATTTAACAACAGGTTGACCCTCCTTTGGCAGCAATAACCTCAACCAAACGTTTTCTGTAGTTGTGGAGCAGACTTGAACAACGGTCAGGGGGAATCTTGGACCATTCCTCTTTACAAAACTGTTTCAGTTCAGCAATATTCTTGAGATGTCTGGTGTGAACTGCTCTCTTGAGGTCATGCCACAGCATCTCAATCGGGTTGAGGTCAGGACTGGGCCACTCCCGATGGTGTATTTTCTTCTGTTGAAGCCATTCTGTTGTTGATTTACTTCTGTGTTTTTGGGTCGTTGTCCTGTTGCATCACCCAGCTTCTGTTGAGCAAACATACTCCTGCAAAATGTCTTGATAAACTTGGGAATTCATTTTTCCGGCGATGACAGCAAGCTGTCCCGGCCCTGAGGCAGCAAAGCAGCCCCAAACCATGATGCTCCAACCACCATACACCAAATTCTGAGACACAATATCTTGTCCATTGTTTATCTGAGATTCAGAGGTCAGAGGATCAAGATCAACATATACAGTATGTAAGCCAGTCCACGTGATATGGTCCTGATGCCATACATGGGGCCTAAACCCTGGGCTGGTCTTCCAGGCCATTGTTACATGTCTGTGTCAACGTATTCATAAAGTTGTGTCCTCCTGTAAACGGTGAGTAAACAAGGTAAACGGGATAATGCAGTGACTGAGGGAGTGAGAAAGTGTTGGGACAGAGACTCTCCATTACTCTCTCCAGCTGGAGACAACACATACTCATTGAAGACGACCACAACAAGGTCCAAAGGCTTATTTCCATTGTGGTCCTCTTATTCTTTTCTGGACTTTATAGACATTACAACTCCTGCCTCTCTCTACCTTTCATACTCTCCTCTTCCCCTGAAAGAGGCCATGCACACGGCTGTAACCACTGTGGTGGTTGGCAAATTATGTTCTTAGGCGCCCCCTTCTGGTGTCATAACACCTCAGCCTACGTATCAAACACACTCAAGCAGCAGGCATCCTTTCACTTTCTCCTCTCCTCTGTGCTCATCTCATCTCCTCTCCTCCATTCCCCCGACATCACTATATTGTTCCAAGTTATTTTCTGTAAAGATGAAAGCATGAAGCACTTGGGTTTCATGTCTTCATAGCGTTGTGTGCCTACAATGGTGCGTTACTACATCACGGTGACGTTTATATTGTACGCCACAGTTATTGCATATGACGGGAGCAAGGATTTTGCACAGTGGTCGATACGGATAGCAACGACAATAGTGTGAATCGTTTCTGATTTTCTTTGACCCCAAAATGTGTCCTCTTCCACCCACCTCCGCTGTAGTGTATCAGCGCCACGTTACCTCAGTCCAGTCCAGTGACCTCACTCCCAACACGGCAGTCCGGGTCCGTTCTTCATCCTGGCATCGACCCATCCGGTAACCAAACATCAGTCCGTAACAAGCTTCCCCTGTTGACAAACAACAAACAGTATTCACACACTCTGAGCTGTCACTGTCCATCAGAGGGCTACTGGCTGATGGGCCTGAACGTTACAGTGGAAGACAGGTGGCCATGTTGGAAAAAGGGTCCATAAGGATGTATTTATTTCTCGTATTATGTATTCACTGGCTTTTATGGGAACACTGGTCAATAAGCGTGTCTTCCTCCTTCCTGTCTCTCCTATCATGCATTGTAATGACCAAGCTATCTATGGAGACAGCTCTTCCACATTCAGACCATAGACTTACATATAATCCCGCTCGTTCAGGGAGACACAGTAGCCTGTTCTCTAGGTTGTGTAGGTTAAGAGGGGAGAGAGACTTGGGACATCACTGTGAATTGCCCTCTTTACCTAGCTCTATGTATCCCACCATAGCCCCTTTCAATTGATATGATCCTGCCTATGCTTGCAGATCCAGTGCTTGCTAAATGGCTAATGTGTGTGTTATGATATCAGTGTGTGTGAGCCAGAACTCGTCAGTTATTTGACAGCAGGTCTGGGCAGATGTGTAACTCCATTGAGCGGTATAAACATCATCTTTCAATCTCAAGTGTGATGTTTCAGCCTCAAAGGTCAATTCAGGTAAAGCATCAGAGAAGAATGCAACACATTGACAACAGCAAGTGTTACATAGGTACATCATCATCACAATATTCCTTTCCATCTTCTCTCTCCATATCTCTCTTCCTACATTTCTCCCTTAACCTCTCTGCTCTGTCCTCGTATCGTCAGCATACAGCAGCAGCAGGCTGACTGAATGGGTCTTGGTTCCTCCCAGCTCTCCCCTGTCTCTTCCTGCCCCATTGTGACTATCCCAGTGCTTTTCCAACCTAAGCCTGGCACAGGCCTGGATTTCCAGAGGCCAAACACTGACTCTGAGCCAAAGGAAAGGGACTAGCTTCTCCGGGAAAGGGAGCTGGGTAGCAGGAGGGGTGTTGGAGCGCAACTCAAAAGGAAAACAAACCCAAATATCGGGGAAGGGGGGGGGTGTATTTAAATCTCTCTTATATTAACAGCAGTGCTACACGCGAGCGCTAGCGATTAGCCACACATGGGGCAGGGCTTCTTAAGCCTCTCTTCATTTCCCCTGGAATCCAAGGCTTTGTATGTTTACATGTTGACAGCAGGGATTGGAGAACCCAGCCAACTGTATATTATCAGTGTCATCGTTCAGCCAAGACTCAGTGAAACATACATTAAGATATTACAGTATTTAATGTCCCATTGGTAGGATAGTCTCGAATGGAGATCGTCCAGTTTATTCTCCAGTGATCTCACGTTGGCCAATAGAACGGCTGGTAGTGGTGTGTTACCCACTCGCCAAAGAATTCTCACAAGGCACTCCGATCTCCGCCCCCTGTATTTTCCTTTTTTCTTCACACGAATGACATGGATTTGGATCTGGTCTCAGAGAAGCAGTATATCGTTTGCTTCGGACTCATTAAAGAAAAATATTGCTGTTCTGATATCCACAAGCTCTTTTGATAAGAGACAATAGCAGCAAGATTATGTTCAAAATAGGTTACAAAATATGTGACAACACACACAAAATGGCACATTTGGTTAGGAGCCCGTAAAACGGCAGCCATCCCTCCGGCGCCATTATGAATTATCGATTATGAATTACTGATGTGCTATTTCAATGTTTAGCTATAAGTTCAACTTATACCTTTGATGTGTTTGAACTCTAGTCATTAGCATTTATTAGCACTTAAGCTATATGGTCTATTAGTATTTAGGATGTTCTCTTGCTAGTAGAACTTAATTCAGGTCTGTATTGACCCAAGTATTTCTTGTTAGGCCAATGTAGCATGTATTCATTTGCTAATGTTCTACTTTATGTTACTTATGATGTTCATGGCCCTTTGTTAAAGAGTAGAAGCACATTTGCTTTTTATGTTTATCTGCCTATCTAAAGCCATAGGACCCATTTATGGTGTGTTCACTGTAGCCTACAGCTTTGTGTGTTGCCTTACTATTGTGTAATCTTTATGTTAAGATTTCAGTTACCTTAATACTTATTCTGTCTGTTCACAGAAACAATACTCACACAGTAAATACAGTTCTCATTCAGGTGTTTGCTCTCTGTGCTGGTACGGGTTTTTTGGTGCTAAAATAAATGGTTGAATGTTCATTGGCGTCTACACCTCACTCTCTAACCTGAGCTAAATATGCAGTCAACATCCAATCCCTCCACTACAGTCTTTTAGTAAACAGTACACTACAACTATTCTCTAACCTGGTCTTACAAGCCACTACACAGTGTTTTTCTTTCACTCTATATGGTCATAAATGCAATCAATGAACATTATAGAGTAAACAGTTGTTCTCAAAAGACCAAGTAGGTTAATTAAGAACAGATTAAATCATTACATTGAGGGCTTCCCGAGTGGCGCAGTGGTCTAAGGCACTGCATCGCAGTGCTAGATGTGCCACTAATGTTTCTGGGTTTGAGTCCAGGCTCTGTCGCAGCTGGGAAGCACACAATTGTCCAGTGTTGTCTGGGTTAGGGGAGGGTTTGTCCTTGTTCCATTGCGCACTAGTGACTCATGTGGTGGGTGTTCTCTGTGTCACAGAGGCTCTTCGCACTGCCAAACTGACTCTCTGTCCTCTGTTTTCATCCTCCTAGATCTATCCACTGTATTTGGCACAGGGAACTATCAGATCCTCCTCTCCACCCTCTCAGGGCTAGGCGTTTCAGGCTCTGCAAACTCTTGGATTGCATCCTACCTTGCAGGGCACTCATACCAGGTGACGTGGAGAGGATCTGTGTCTGCACCACGTACTCTCACTACTGGTGTCCCCCAGGGCTCAGTTCTAGACATTCTTCTCATCTCTCTATACACCAAGTCACTCGGTTCATCCTATCCTGACAGGGTCTCTCCGATCATTGCTATGTGGATGACACACAACTACTTTTCTCCTTCCCCCCTTCTGACACCCAAGTGGCAACACGGATCTGTGTGTGCCAGATATCTCAGCTTGGATGTCAGCCGACCACCTCAAGCTCAACAAGACGGCGCTACTCTTCCTCCCTAGGCAGGCCTGCCCGCTCAAAGACCTTTCCATCAGAGTTGACAACTCCACAGCGTCGCCCTCCCAGAGTGCAAAGCACATTGGCGTGACCCAGGAAAACACCCTGTCGTTCTCTGCAAACATCAAAGCAGTGACTCGCTCCTGCAGGTTCATGCTCTATAACATCCGTTGAGTGAGACCCTACCTCAAACAGGAAGCAGTGCAGGTCCTAATCCAGGTAATTGTCATCTCCCGTCTGGACTACTGCAACTCGCTGTTGGCTGGGCTCCCCGATTGTACCATTAAACCCCTGCAATGTATCCAGAACGCTGCAGCACGCCTGGCTTTCACCCTTCCCAAGTTCTCCCACTCCTCCGCACACTCCACTGGATTCCAGTCGAAGCGCGCATTCACTACAACAGGGTAGTAGGAGCGAGTGTGGAGACCCTACACTATAAGACACTCTTACGGACAGTTGTGGCTGCTTCACGTGATGTATTGTTGTCTCTACCTTCTTGCCCTTTGTGCTGTTGTCTGTGTCCAATTATGTTTGTACCATGTTTTGTGCTGCTACCATGTTGGGCTGCTGCCATGTAGTGTTGCTACAGTACCACATTGTTGTCATGTTGTGTTGCTACCATGCTATGTTGTCATGTGTTGCTGCCATGCTATGTTGTCGTCTTAGGTCTCTCTTGTTGTAATGTGTTTTTTCCTATATTTGTTAAAATATTTTTTATCCCAGTCCCCATCCCCGTAGGAGGCCTTTTTCCTTTTGGTAGGCCGTCATTGTAAATAAGAATTTGTTCTTCACCGACTTGCCTAGTTACATAAAGGTTCAATAAAATACAAAATAAAAGACCATGGTGCTTGCCTACGGAGCAGCAAGAGGATCTGCCCCTCCCTACCTTCCGGCTATGCACTCCGTTCTGCCATATCTGGTCTCTTGGCCCGTTACAGGCACAGCAACACTACATGCAGTGTCATATGGGGTCTCAAACACCTCTAAAATATTATCCTTGCATGGTAAAATGAGCAATATGGCCTTTACAACACTCTGTTATAGGGCACAGTCCCCGACCCCCTAGCATTTCACCAAAACCATTCCCTGTCCTTTGAGCTAGACTCTTCGTGAACAATCATTAGCCTTGTTTTATCAATGTTGATTCCATTATTTCAACACATTTAATTGATGTCTATATGTTGTTTAATCAACAGTACCAGTCAAAGGTTTGGCACACCTACTCTTTCAAGGGTTTTTCTTTCTTTTTTACATTGTAGAATTATAGTGAAGAGATCAAAACTATGAAATAACACATATGGAATCATAGAGTAAGCAAAAAAGTGTTAAATCAAAATATATTTTATATTTTTCAAAGTAGCCATCCTTTGCCTTGATGACAACTTTTCACACTCTTGGCATTCTTTCAACCAGCTTCATGATGAAATCTGAGCACTTGTTGGCTGCTTTGCCTTCACTTTGCCATCCAACTCATCCCAAACCATCTCAATTGGGTTGAGGTCAGGTGATTGTGAAGGCCAGGTCATCTGATGCAGCACTCCATCACTCTCCTTGGTCAAATAGCCCATACACAGCCTGGAGGTGTGTTTTGGGGTCATTGTCCTGTTGAAAACAAATGATAGTCCCACAAAGTGCAAGTTGGGATGGCGTATCACTGCAGAATGATGTGGTAGTCATGCTGGTTAAGTGTGCCTTGAATTCTAAACAAATCACAGAGAGTGTCACCAGCAAAGCACCCCCACACCACCTCTGCCATGCTTCACGGTGGGAACCACACATGCAGAGATCTGTTGACCTACTCTGTGTTTTACAAAGACACGCCGGTTAGAACCAAAAATCTCAAATTTGGACTCATCAGACCAAAGGACAGATTTCCACTGGTCTAATGTTAATTTCTCGTGTTTCTTTGCCTAAGCAAGTCTCTTCTTATTATTTGTGTCCTTTAGCAGTGGTTTCTTTGCAGAAATTTTAGGACGAAGGCCTGATTTACACAGCCTCCTCTGAACAGTTGATGTTGAGATGTGTCTGTTATTTGAACTCTGTGAATAATTTATTTGGGCTGCAATCCGATGTGCAGTTAACTAATGAACGTATCCTCTGCAGCAGAGGTAACTCTGGGTCTTCTTTTCCTGTGGCGGTCCTCATGAAATCCAGTTTCATCATAGCGCTTAATGGTTTTTGCGACTGCACTTGAAGAAACTTTCAAAGTTCTTGAAATGTTCCATACTGACTGACCTTCATGTCTTAAAGTAATGATGGACTGTTGTTTCTCTTTGCTTATTTGAGCTGCTCTTGCCATAATATGGACTTGGTCTTTTACCAAATTGTCACGCCCTGGCCATAGAGAGGTTTTTATACTCTATTTTGGTTAGGCCAGGGTGTGCATTCTAGTTTCTTTATTTCTATTTCTTTGTGTTTGGCCGGGTGTGGTTCTCAATCAGAGGTAGCTGTCTATCGTTTTTTCCCACCTGTGTTTTGTGGGTAGTTGTTTTCTGTTTTGTGTCTGCACCAGACAGAACTGTTTCGCTTTGTTCCACTTTGTTATTTTGTTTCAGTGTTAAGTTTGAATAAATAATCATGAACACGTACCACACTGCGATTTGGTCCTCTACTTCAGACGAGCGTTATACAAATAGGGTTATCTTCTGTACACCAACCCTTCCTTGTCACAACACAGCTGGTTGGCTCAAACACATTAAGGAGGAAAGAAATTCCACAAATTAACTTTAACAGGGCACACCTGTTAATTGAAATGCATTCCAGGTGACTACCTCATGAAGCTGGTTGAGAGAATGCCAAGAGTGTGCAAAGCTGTCAAGGCAAAGGGTGGCTACTTTGAATAATCTCAGATATAAAATATATACTTTGACTTGTTTAACACTTTTTTGGTTACTACATGATTCTGTATGTGTTTAATAGTTTTGATGTCTTCACTACTAAATTGGAAAATAAAGAAAAACCCTGGAATGAGTATGTGTGTTCAAACTTTTGACTGGTACTGTATATAGAGCCAACAATCCATCCACACAGCCCAGACCCAGGTATTAGTATTGGTTATGACAAAACAGTACACAGTCTCATAGGAGTGCTCTCTGACATTGATCGATTCTCTCTCTCATTTGATGCAGACCCTGGGATCTGAACTACAGTGAGACCGGGGGAGGGAGGCTGAGGAGGAGAGTAATATTTACAATGAGCTCTTCCTCTCGCCGGCCAGGGGCCCATGGGAAAAACATATGAAAGACAAAGAATGAACAATAGAGGGTTTTAGGGTTTGAGCTACGGTGCCAACACAGTATGTGCCATGGGAGACAGGGAGGGTTGGATTGGAGGGGCGGGGTTCTCTAGGCCTGGTTTTATTGTGTGGGGGGGGGGGGGGGGGGTATAACTTCACTGGCCCTCTTTAGTGCACACCTGGAAAAGAAATATGCCTGAGCGGGGATTTTAAGCAGAAATGTGCACTTTTGAGACTATTCCATTGGCTCAATTGTACCGTGTAAACCCAAATCAAGCACAGCACAAGTATTTGAAAGTATGTGACATATGTATTTGACCGAGGTCTGCCAGCAACTTTCTGAAGTGTCAATGATACTCAACATCAAACGTAACATTCTTGAATGCTCCAAAGCAAATTCTCCAGTGTTAATTAAATTTAAAACATAACAGTGTTAAATCAACACTGAAAGTGTGGAGTCTGTGGAGCCTTATACACACCAGAACATAGTTAAATTAACACATTGCATAGTGTAAAGCCGTATTCAAATATTTCCCAGAGTGCCTTGCCTTACTATGAAATTGTAGAATTACCACCCATGACTGTGTTTGTTAGTGACAGAGACATGGTTGTTGCATTCATCTGTTCTCAGGTCTATGGACTTCACCCAGTGAGATCTTAAGTGAATGTTAAAACATTAAAGATATATTTTTCAACACAATACCATTTGTATTTCATAGGGCCTTATTATGAGAGCCTAGTTTTAGCTAAATGGTCTGTGTTATCAGGGATTCTTGGGATGTCCCTACCCTATTGAAGTTGACATTTAAAATAGGTGTTAGGGTTTAGGGTAGGGACCGGATAGCAATGACCTTAGCCTAATACAGGGGCCTGAGACTCTGGCTGGCTGAAGACATAGCTAGCCAGTAACTAGCTAACACCAGACACAGTTGAAAGTGGAAATATTAAATTCTCTTTGCCATTAGTGAATAGGGTCAAGTTTTAATTATATTTGCTGACACCCTACAGTCAAATTTTGGCACGAGTAGAGTAGCTTTCAGTGGAGGCTCCTCAGAAGAGGAAGGGGAGGACCATCCTCCTCAGTGAATTTCATAGTACAAATAGTGAAACATTACAAACGTTACCCTTTAAAGATAACTATACTTAAATAAAGGTAAATAAAATAAAAAAACTGTTTAGCAATAAAGGATGTCTACGGTAGCCTTAACAGCACTCTGTAGGGTGGCACCATGGTGTAGCCTAAGGCCAGCTAGTTTCCATCCTCCTCTGGGTACATTGACTTCAATACAAAACACAGGAGGCACTTGGTTCTCACCCCCTCCCATAGACTTACACAGTAGTTATAACAACTTTCGGAGGATGTACACCAACTGATCAGCTATTGCAGCATGAACTGATCTGTTTTCCTCCCAATCATAGATCAGAGAATTAATCTAGTAGTGAAAGCATAAGCTTCAGCTAGCGAACACTGCAGTGCATAAAATGTGGTGAGTAGTTGACTCAAAGAGAGAAAGAAAATAATTGAACGAATTCACTTCTTAAATGGAGAATCAAGAGAGAACTAACTATATATATATTTTTTTTTTTTAAACTTTCACTTCCTTGGCTAGCGAATGCAGCTAGCTAGTTTAGCCAACTCAAAAACTTGTCTCAAACAGAGAGGGATGCTATGTTAGCTAGCTGGCTATTGTCACGATCGTTGTTGGAAGGAATGGACCAAGGCGCAGCGTACTTAGAGTTCCACATGTTTAATAAATATGCAACACACCAAAAACAAACAGAAGAAAACGAACCGTGATATTTATATTTGAGTAAGACTTTACACTAAGCAGTGTTAATTTAACACTGTTCCGGTGTGTATATGGGTCCACAGACTCCACACCTTCAGTGTTAACACTCTCAGTAAAACAATTTGGGGGAGAATTTGCTTTGTATAAATGCCAGCTGTAAGTCTGACCTCCTCTCTCTTCACAGTGTATCACTGTGGCATTTCCACTTGTTCTGGGAAAGGCACAGGCAGCGACATTAGAGCAACGACAGGGAGTCAGCAGTCAGCACTACGGCACAGTGGTGTAAAGTACTTAAGTAAAAATACTTGAAAGTATTACTTAAGTCGTTTTTTGGGGTATTTCTACTTTACTATTTATATGTTTGACAACTTTTACTTTTACTTCACTATATTCCTAAATAAAATGATCACACATTGATCAAGAGAACATCCCTGGTCATCCCTACTGCCTCTGATCTGGCAGACTCACTAAACAAATGCTTAGTTTGTAAATTATGTCTGTTATGTTGGAGTGTGCCCCTGGCTATCCGTAAATTTAAAAAACAAGAAAATGGTGCCGTCTGGTTTGCTTAATATAAGGACTTGGAAATGATTTATATTTTTGGAATTAAATTTACCTTTGATACTTAATTATATTTCAAATCAAATACTTTGACTTTTTAGACTCAAGTAGGATTTTCATGGGGACTTTCAATTTTACTTGAGTCATTTTCTATTAAGGTATCTTTACTTTTACTCAAGTATGACAATTGGGTACTTTTTCCACCTCTAATGCACACTGGAGCTCTGAGCGCTGATAGTACCAACATATTTATCTCACCAAATTGTCCAAGGCATGGCAGAGTGTTTATTCGGATTTACACATCACCTTGCAAGCCAACATAATGTGATTTACAGGCCTGATGTGGCCTGTAAACCATGAGTTTCAGGTCATTGGATTACACTGTCAGATAAAAAGGTTCAGATTTGTTCCTAAAGGAGTACAAATACCCTCTCTTCCTCTGGGGAACCTATATTTTCCAATTAGCCAGGGTTAATGTGATAATGGAGGATCAAACTGAGATTTGGGCGGGTGGTTTAGCGACTACGCCATCTCTCTGGTGCTTTGGCCCAGGTCCAGACACAGCACGTTGCAGAGTGTTAGTGGATACTTTGAGATCTGGCTCTAAGCTCAGCAGGGGATATCTGTCTAGGTAAACATCTAACTTAGGTTAACGACTCTGGAGGATGTGGGCACTCAGCCCCCAGGGGTAGGCTAATGTAGCCCTTTGCCAAGAAGAGAGAATAAAGGTGACATATCACCCATACCGACTGGACTGGTGCTCCTTCCTGAACTTGATGAGGGGTTTTGGTGCTTTGTCCAGAGGGAGTCATAATGGGTTCTTTTTTTTCGAACAAGTTAGAGTTCTGAGGGATTCGCATGCAAGGCGTGGCTGCCTGGCGGCCGAGGATTCTAGGATAAATCCAACACCAAGTCCCAGTTGTCCATTTCACACGCCATTGGGTTTCATGACCACTTACAGTAGACACACCATCCAGCTCCTGTTTTCCCAGACCCCAGGCACGACCCTGAGAACTTTCCTACGACACAGAAAGATTCACCATGAACAAATCTACTACACAGAAAGATTCACCATGAACAATTATAATAAACAGAAACATTCAGCATGTAGAATTATTTTACACAAAAACATTCAACTACACATAAATATTCATAAATATCCATAGACACATTTAACATTCTAGTACACAGTAATATAGAGCATGGAACATTTCCAAGAGAACCATGTGGAAGATTTTAAAACAGTGTGTACTGTGTGTACTGTGTATTGGCTTAGAAAAGCAATTTAAGATCATTTGAAATTAGAAAAACACATTTAAGAACTAGGCCATGCTTTGTTTTGCGGGAATTGTAGAGAAAAAAATAACCCATTATAATCCCAAAAGTGCAAACTCCAGAAATAATGCAAAATGAAACAGTGTTGTACATTTACTGTACTCTACAATTCCCGCAAAACAAAGCCTAGTTCTTAAATGTGTTTTTCTAATTTCAAATGATCTTAAATTGCCAATACACAGACAGAATCAATATAATATCAATATAAGAGTTATTCTTTCCCCAAACCAGCCAGTCTCCCTGGAAGTGTTGCGTAGGATGTTTTTTTCATTTTATTTTTTTAATATATATATTTTTTTTAGCTACTATCTTGTCTCATCGCTACAACTCCCGTACGGGCTCGGGAGAGACGAAGGTTGAAAGTCATGCGTCCTCCGATACACCCAACCTTAACACAGCGCGCATCCAACCCGGAAGCCAGCCGCACCAATGTGTCGGAGCACCGTGCACCTGGCAACCTTGGTTAGCGCGCACTGCGCCCGGGCCACCAGGAGTCGCTGGTGCATCGAAGGTGTCTACTACTACTGACCACCGGACGACGCTAGGCGAATTGTGCGTCGCCCCATGGACCTCCCGGTCGTGGCCGGTTACGACAGAGGCTGGGCGTGAACTCTGATGGCACAGCTGGCACTGCAGTACAGCGCCCTTAACCACTGCGCCACCCGGGAGGCACAATGGTAGGATGTTTGCTGTGCAGTAGGTTCCTGGGCAAGTCTGTGTGAACTAGCCAGCACAAGTAGATGTTTGAGTTTTATATCACTTATATCCCTTCCTACAAGGAAAAGAAAAAGGTTGCCATCCCAAGGTTTGGTTTGGGCTCTTTGTTTTGAGACCCAGCGAGTCAAGAATGAACTAATAAGAAACAATGGCTTTAGAAGGAAAAATACAGGCACACTCTTGCAGTGTGCTTGGCAGGCACAGAACTCTAATATGGCAATATTAGCAGCAGAAAAGCCTATTTTACTGTCAATAATTTACAGTTCAATCAAGACGATAGGGATCCTATTCTCAAAGAAACAATTAACAATTGTGAAAAATGTATAAAACAAATAGCTCAGTAGACCCACATTCTGTCTATGGCTATGATCAAAATAAAGCATCATGTGAGAGATGAATACAGAATGGTTCAAATATATTTCAGGTTCTATGTTAAATATGGTTATTAGTGTGGGCACACTAGTCTCAACGTCAACAGTGAAGAGGCGACTCCGGGATGTTGGCCCTCTAGGCAGAGTTGCAAAGAAAAATACATTTCTCAGACTGGCCAATAAAAATAAAAGATTAAGATGGGCAAAAGAACAGACACTGGACAGAGGAACTTTGCCTAGAAGGTCAGCATCCCGGAGTCACCTCTTCACTGTTTACGTTGAGACTGCTGTTTTGTGGGTACTATTGAGTTGAGGACTTGTGAGGCGTCTGTTTCTCAAACTAGACACTCTAATGTACTTGTCCTCTTGCTCAGTTGTGCACCGGGGCCTCCCACTCCTCTTTCTATTATGGTTAGAGACCGTTTGTGCTGTTCTGCGAAGGAAGTAGTGTCACGTTCTGACCTTTTATTTCCTTTGTTTTGTATTTATTTAGTATGGTGAGTTGGGTGGGCAGTCTGTTTGTTTTACTAGGTTTTGGGTATTTCTATGTTTCAGCCTAGTATGGTTCTCAATCAGAGGCAGGTGTCAGTAGTTGTCTCTGATTGAGAATCATACTTAGGTTTGCCTGGGTTGCACTGTGTGTTTGTGGGTGATTGTTCCTGTCTCTGTGTTTGCACCAGATAGGACTGTTTTGGGTTTTCACGGTTCTTGTTTTTGTATTCAGTTGTTCATGTGTACATTTACGTATTAAAATAACCATGGACACTTACCACGCCGCATATTGGTCCTCTGATCCTTTTTGCCTCTCCTCTTCGGAAGAAGAGGAGGAAATCCCTTACAAGTAGTACACAGCGTTGTATGAGATCTTCAGTTTCTTGGCAATTTCTTGCATGGAATAGCCTTTATTTCTCAGAACAAGAATAGACTGGCGAGTTTCAGAAGAAAGTTATTTGTTTCTGGCCATTTTGAGCCTGTAATCGAACCCACAAATGCTGATGCTCCAGATACTCAACTAGTCTAAAGAAGGCCAGTTTTATTTTCTTAAATCATAAACAACAGTTTTCCGCTCTGCTAACAAAATTGCTAAATGATTTCTAATGACCAATTAGCCTTTTAAAATTATAAACTTGGATTAGCTAACACAACGTGCCATTGGAACACAGGAGTAATGGTTGCTGATAATGGGCCCCTGTACACCTATGTAGATATTCCATTTAAAAATCTGCCGTTTCCAGCTACAATAGCCATTTACAACATTAACAATGTTGTAACACTGTATTTCTGATCAATTTGATGTTATTTTAATTGTCAAAAAAACTTGCTTTTCTTTCAAAAACAAGGACATTTCTAAGTGACCCCAAACTTTTGAATGGTAGTGTATGTACATATATATATATAAATAAACTCAGCAAACATTTTTCAGGACCCTGTCTTTCTAAGATCATTCGTAAAAATCAAAATAACTTCACAGATCTTCATTGCAAAGGGTTTAAACACTGTTTCCCATGCTTGTTCAATGAACCATAAACAATTAATGAACATGCACCTGTGGAACGGTCATTAAGACACTAAAAACTTACAGACGGTATGGCAATTACGGTCACAGTTATGAAAACTTAGGACACTAAAGAGGCCTTTCTACTGACTCTGAAAAACACCAAAAGAAAGATGCCCAGGGTCCCTGCTCATCTGCATGAACGTGCCTTAGGCATGCTGCAAGGAGGCATGAGGACTGCAGATGTGGCCAGGGCAATGAATTGCAATGTCTGTACTGTGAGACACCTAAGACAGCGCTATAAGGAGACAGGACGGACAGCTGATCGTCCTCGCAGTGGCAGATCACGTGTAACAACACCTGCACAGGATTGGTACATCTGAACATCACACCTGCGGGACAGGTACAGGATGGCAACAACAACTGCCCGAGATACACCAGGAACGCACAATCCCTCCATCAGTGCTCAGACTGTCCGCAATAGGCTGAGAGAGGCTGGACTGAGGGCTTGTAGGCCTGTCGTAAGGCAGGTCCTCACCAGACATCACCGGCAACAACGTTGCCTATGGGCACAAACCCAACGTCGCTGGACCAGACAGGACTGGCAAAAAGTGCTCTTGCTGGTGCCTTGGTGGAAGAGTGGGGTAGCATCTCACAGCAAGAACTTGCAAATTTGCTGCAGTCCTTGAGGAGGAGATGCACTGCAGTACTTAATGCAGCTGGTGGCCACACCAGATACTGACTGTTACTTTTGATTTTGACCCTCCCTTTGTTCAGGGACACATTATTCAATTTATGTTAGTCACATGTCTGTGAAACCTGTTCTGTTTATGTCTCAGTTGTTGAATCTTATGTTCATACAAATATTTACACATGTTAAGTTTGCTGAAAATAAACACAGTTGACAGTGAGAGGACGTTTCTTTTTTTGCTGAATTTATATATACACACACACATAGTACCAGTCAAACATTTGGACACACCTACTCATTGCAGTGTTTTCTTTATTTTTTACTATTTTCTACATTGTAGAATAATAGTGAAGGCATAATGAATATGAAATCATGTAATAACCAAAAAAGTGTTAAACAAATCAAAATATATTTTATATTTATGATTCTTCAAAGTAGCCACCATTTGCCTTGATGACACTCTTGGCATTCTCTCAACCAGCTTCATGAGGAATGCTTTTCCAATAGTCTTGAAGGTGATTAAATCTAACCTTTAATTAAAGTAAAATAATTGAAAGAAAAAATAAATCATAAAACTAATATTCTTCTCAATATATGTGTGCCACAATTATTGCCACCCCTTCATTCAATACTTTGTGCAACCTCCCTTTGCCAAGAGTCTTCTCATATAATGTGTAATGAGGTTGGAGAACACATGGCAAGGAATCTGAGACCACTCCTCCATACAGAATCTCTCCAGATCCTTCAGATACCGAGCTCGGCTCATCCCACATGTTTTCTATGGGGTTTAGGTCAGGGGACTAGGCAAAACCTTGATTCTGTGGTCAGTGAACTATTTTTGTGTTGATTTTGAGGTGTGCTTGGATCATTGTCCTGCTGGAAGATCCAAACACGGCCCAGCTTAAGCTTCCTAGCAGAGGCAGTCAGGTTTTGATTTAATATCTGCTGATATTTGATGGAGTCCATGATACCATATATCCTAACAAGTTGTCCCGGGCCTTTTGAAGAAAAACGGCCCCACAACATCAAATATCCACCTCCATACTTCACCGTGGGGATGAGTTACTTTTCTGCATGGCTATCTTTCTGTCTACGCCAAACCCAACTCTGGTGGGCACTTGAGTTTGTTATTTGATGACAACAAATACTTTTTTTATGGCAACCCTGCAAAACAACTTGTGGTTATGTAGGTGGCGTCTGATTGTAGATTTGGAGACTTTCTGACACCAAGACCCAACTATCGTCTGCAATTCTCCAGCTGTGATCCTTTTCGGCCACTCTAACCATCCTCCTCACTGTGCATGGGGTCAATATAGACACATGTTAACAATCAGCCCACAAGAGGACATCTCCAGTTGTTTTAAACTTCTTAATTATTGCCCTGATAGTGGAAAATTTGCATTTTCAACCGTTGAGCTATTTTCTTATGGCCATTTCCTGATTTGTACAGCTCAACAACCTTTTGTCACACATCCTCACTGTAGTCTCAGGTCTTTCCCATAGTGATGGATGACTATGGAAACTTGGCCTGTGTGTCACCTCATATTTATACCCCAGTGAAACAGGAAGTCATGGCTTAACACTTAAGTGTTCCTAATCACTCAGGTGAACTTAAAGATGTGAAATATGAATGGGAATTTACTTTTACAGTTAGATTTTATTCATAAGAATGCCAATAATTGGGTGCCAATAATTGTGGCACAGATTTTTCGGGGAAAAATATTTATTTAAAATGTATTTCTTTCAATCATTTTGCTTCATTTAAAAGGTCAGATTTTTGTGAATATTTTGAATGAAAGATGAAGAGGATAAATAGCAAATAATTTTTTTCACAACGTGTTTTGCTCATATTTACCAATGGTGCCAATATTAGCGAAGGACAATGTAGACAGGCGTGTGCCTTTCCAAATCATGTCCAATCAATTGAATGTACCACAGGTGGACTCCAATAAAATTGTAGAAACATCTCAATGATGATCAATGGAAACAGGATGCACCTGAGCTCAATTTTGAGTCTCATAGCAAAGGGTCTGAATAGTTATGTAAATAAGGTATTTCTGTTTTTAATACATTTGAAATAAATTCTAAAAACCTGTTTTGGCTTTGTCATTCTGGGGTATTGTGTGTAGATTGCTGAGGAAAATGTTTTATTTAATCAATTTTAGAATAAGGCTGTAACGTAACAAAATGTGGAAAAAGTCAAGGGGGGTCTGAATACTTTTCCGAAAGCACTTTAAATATATTATTTATTTGAAAATGTATTAAATGTTTTTTCCCCCTCATCAATCTACACATAATACCCCAGAATGACAAAGCTAAAACAGTTTAGACGTTTATCCTAATAAAATTAAAAATTAAAAAAAGAAATATCACATTTACAAAAGTATTCACACCCTTTACTCAGTACATTGTTGAAGGACCTTTGGCAGTGATTACAGACAAGTCTTCTTGGGTATGACGCTACAAGCTCGGCACACCTGTATTTGGGGAGTTTCTCCCATTCTTCTCTGCAGATCCTTCCAAGCTCTGTCAGGTTGGATGGGGAGCGTCGCTGCACAGATAACTTCAGGTCTCTCCAGAGATGTTCGATCGGGTTCAAGTCTGAGCTCTGGTTGGGCCACTCAAGGACATTCAGAGACTTGTCCTGAAGCCACTCCTGCGTTGTCTTGGTTGTGTGCTTAGGGTCGTTGTCCTGTTGGAAGGTGAACCTTCGCCCCCAGTCTGAGGTCCCAAGCGCTCTGGAGAATGTTTTCATCAAGGATCTCTCTGTACTTTGCCTCGATCCTGACGATTCTCCCAGTCTCTGTTGCTAACATCCCCACAGCATGATCCTGCCACCACCATGATTCACCATAGGGATGGTGCCAGGTTTCTTCCAGATGTGACGCTTGGCATTCAGGCCAAAGAGTTCAAACTTGGTTTCATCTGACCAGAGAATCTAATTTCTCATGTCTCAGAGTCTTTAGGTGCCTTTTGGAAAACTCCAAGCAGGCTGTCATGTGCCTTTTACTGAGGAGTGGCATCCGTTGGGATATTCTGCCATAAAGGTCTGATTGGTGGAGTGTTGCAGAGATGGTTATCCTTCTGGAAGTTTCTCCCATCTCCACAGAGGAACTCTAGAGGTTTGTCAGAGTTACCATCGGGTTCTTGGTCACCTCCCTGACCTAGGCCCTTCTCCACGGATTGCTCAGTTCGGTGGTTCCAAACTTCTTCCATTTAATAATGATGAAGGCCACTGTGTTTTTGGAGGACCTTCAATGCTGCAGACATTTTTGAGTACCCTTCCCCAGATCTGTGCCTCGACACAATCCTGTCTCAGAGCTATATGGACAATTGCTTCGACCTCATGGCTTGGTTTTTCCTCTGACGTGCACTGTCAACTGTAGGACCTTATGTAGACAGGTGTGTGCCTTTCCAAATCATGTCCAATCAATTGAATTTACCACAGGTGGACTCAACATCTGAAGGATGATCAATGGAAACAGGATGCACCTGAGCTCAATTTCAAATGGGGTGCATTGTGTGTAGATAGATTTAATTTAATTTAGAATAAGGCTGTAACATAACAAAATATGGAAAAAGTTAGGTCTGAACACTTTCCAAATGCACTAAATATTAGTACCAGTCAAAAGTTTGGACACACCTTCTCATTCAAGTGTTTTTCTTCATTTTATACATTGTAGAATAACAGTGAAGACATCAAAACTATAAAAAAAAGCATATGGAATCATGTAGAAACCAAAAAAAGTGTTAAAAAAATCTTCAAAGTAGGTTTGGGATGACTTGGGACCGCAGAGTGAAGGAAAAGCAGCCAACAAGTGCTCAGCATATGTGGGAACTCCAAGACTGTTGGAAAAACATTCCAGGTGAAGCTGGTTGAGAGAATGCCAAGCGTGTGCAAAGCTGTCAAAGGCAAAGGGTGGCTACTTTGAAGAATCTCAAATCTATTTTGATTTGTTTAACACTTTTTTGGTTACTACATGATTTCATGTGTTATTTCATAGTTTATATCTTCACTATTATTCTATAATGTAGAAAATAGTATAAATAAAGAAAAACCCTTCAATCAGTAGGTGTGGCTCCCAAGTGTACCATGGGCTTATACCCTCCCAGGCTCACCCATGGCTGCACCCATGCCCAGTTGTGTGAAATCCATCGATTATGGCATAATTCATTTATTGATATTGGACTGATTCCCTTACAGGAACTGTTTATATTTTTGTTCAGTACACAAACACACACACACAGAGGGTACAAAATATTAGGAACACCTTACTAATATTGATTTGCACCCCCTTTTTCCTGCAGAACAGCCTCAATTCATCAGGGAATTGTTGTACAACGTGTCAAAATATTTCCACAGGGATGCACAGTTGTGTTAAGTTCTTGATACACATGGGAAACTGTTGAGCGTGAAAAACCCAGCAGCGTTGCAGATCTTGACTCACTCAAACCGGTGCGCCTGGCACCTAGTACCATCCATCCCCTGTTCAAAGACACAAATATTTTTGTCTTGCCCATTCACCCTCTGGATGGCACACATACACAATCCATGTATCAAGGCTTAAAAATCCTCTTTAACCTGTCTTCTCCCGTTCATCTACTCTGATTGAAGTTGAATTAACAGGTGACATCAATTAGGGATCATAGCATTCACCTGGTCAGTCTACATCATGGATAGAGCAGGTGTTTCTAATGTTTTGTACGCTCAGCAGTGCAATGCATTTTAGCTACAGTGTTTTGAGTAACAATCCACACCATACCAAATTGTACTCAACTCAACTCAACCCAGCTCCTGCGCTGATGGCTCTGATGCTCCGAGGGGGATGAAGATGAGTGCGTGATGACATCATCGCCGACTGGGCGTTGCAGGAAGTGGCAAACAAAGTTGATATCTGAAAAGGTTAGCTGGAATATTTCATTCAACTGCTGCATTGTAAGTTACCCTATTATCTATTTTACAAAATATTGTGACACATATGAAAGCTTTATTTTACCATTGGATTGGATTCACGGTCTTAGTTCGTCTCATTTTGCAGAATTCTCCGATGATTGTTTACATTTCCGTTATCAAAGCTAGCCTGCTGGCTTGCATGCTACTAACGTTAGTCAGCTAACAGTTTCCAACTTCCAATTTACTGTTCATATCGTTACTATGTATGTTTGTCTGATGGTCTAAGTATGTGTATAAGTAATTATATTGGTCTGGCAGCGAACGCACTTGAGAAATGTTTTAACTATTAGTTGCGCTAGCTAACTACTGCTAGCGCTGTCTGTGTCAGCTGACATGTCCCCAAAAAACAACCTCGCTTGCTCACCTTTCTTGACATGCGCACAGGTATCGCATCAAGGGGTCATTGACCACACAGAATCTACATTCCTACCTGGGACGGTCTTGCCAAAGAGAATGACACATTTATGAACGATGTGGTCTTGCTTACTGCTTTCCTTGGTTTATTCGGCACTACTGTACTGTAGCGCAGGGCTAGGCCTGTGTAAGGCCAGTCTCATGAAATATATCCGGTGTTTATATGTGTAAATTTGACTACGCAGATGTAGAGGAGTTCTGTAGGATATAATGGAAACCATGGCCTGTCAAACTAATAGCCTTTGCCTCTTGTTTTGTTTGATTGATGGTAGCCGACTAAACTCAACTCCACAATGGGCAGTGGTGTAGTGCTATTTTTGTAGGTGAGGGATCGTAATAATAATTTTTTAAAAAGGTAATCAAAGTTTGTACCAACATATTTAGCCAATTGAATAGCCAGCCTATCATTATAGAATATGCATAAAATGCATCCACCAATTGCGATGTCTGCCTATGCCATATTGTCTAAAGAAAAGGTTACTTTTTCTAATACCCTCAACACCAATTTATTTCAAAATAGGCCATCATCACTGTCAGTTGTGAATGATAATTCTTCACGTTTTATCGGTGAAACGTTCAAACTGTATCTCCATGTCAATCACTTGATTTATCTCAATCAGTTTCATGGTAATATGCATTTAGATCTTTTTAAATAAGTGCAGATACTGTTAACAAACTATTAGCATTAATTGTATATTGTTTTAATCAAAGCATAAATCCTGCCTGGTTGTGCGCTCTGAGTTTTCGCGCATGATACTTTTTGGGGGAATATTCAGCTTCAGCTAGCCATCCTAAAATCTCATTAAGAAATTCTGTGTTTTTGGTGTAACAGTAAACTTATAGGCCTATTATGCTAATATTCGGTTATGTTTTGAGGAATGCAAATTGTGTTCTTCCCAGACATTGATTCAGCATTGATATAACTTTACTGAATTTGTTTTTGTAACATTTTCTGTGGAAATTGTTAAAATTTGTCCTTGTTCATACAGTTTTATGGTTTGTTAAACTTTTAAGTCAATGGTTTTTGTTTGGCTTACATTTTAAAGTGAACTGAGTCAAAGCATAATTTTGTTACCATGGAATTGCACTACAGCAGCATATTGCTGATATAAGGTCAGTGCCTTGAAACTATGCAGATGATTGTTACCTTAGTGCTTCAGTCCCCTTGGATACATTTTTCCCCATTGCTTTATCAGACTTTTGATCTAAATGAGACTTTGCAATAGCCTACATTTTGTGTAAGCTTCTTGTATGATTTTTAATCTTTGACATCACCAAAATGATGTAGGCCTAAGTGTTGCAGATAAGCAAGCGCTGTCTTTAATTGATATTTTTTTGTGTGTCAGGTCAGTGTTGAGGGGGTCATGTTATTGGTAGAGAAACATTACCCCCTACTGTGTTACCCTCAGAGGTGAAAGGTCAGAGCATAGATGTTGATGTGTGTGTGTGTGTGCATCCTCAAATACTGCACACTGGTGTGCTGTTTCAGGTGGAGCAGTGGGCAAGGAGAGCGAGACTGAACAGGCAGCTTTGAACCTTCCTTCTCTACGGCTTAAGGTATGACAGGCTTAATGAAACGTAAGCCCTCTGCTGTTATCACACCTAGGAATACAGTATGTTAAACAACAACTGGAGAATGAAGACTAACAGTAATATAGGTACTTCTCAGTGTTTCCCACTCTCTGTGCTTTTATTAAAGGATCTGTTATTCTTGCATTTTGTGTATGCCCTCATGGATTGATCACATGATTGTCAACCAACGCAGAGTAAATAGCCTACTATGCGACACGACTCTGCGTGGCTGGCTATGTGAAACACGCAAAAGGAAATAAACGAATGTGTCCGAAAATAATAATTAAACAGCGACGAGAGATCTGTATATAATGACAAAATGCTAATGTCTCTGTCCTAACAAAGGGAGTCGTTGTCCCAAAGGCGGGAAGGCAGTTGACAGGTTTAAATCCAAAGTAAGCACATAGAAACGCATTGGGCTTATTTTGCTGTAATTCGCTCCCTGTCATCACTCACTTTGACTGACAGGCACCTATTCCATCAATAGATCACTAGAAGATGCATATGATTCATTCTAGCAGGAGAAGGCTTGACGGACTAGCAATTTGAAACTTTTTAAAGGAAAAGTAGTAGAAAGTAGAAAATGTAGCTGACTTAAAATGAGTCAGTAACCTTCTGATTAGCCGACAGCCGGCCTTATTGGAAAACACTGACTGACTGTAATGTTATTTTTTAATATTTTTTTTACATGTTTTATCAACCTTGGTTGATTGCACTGACTAAGTTGCTAAGGACATGAGCGCCTACTTAAATGACCAACATTTCTATGTAAATGTGAAAAAAGAAAACTTGCAAAGAACACTGGGTAATATGCCGCAGCATGGGTAATTCCAGTAATGTACTATAAATTAGGTTACCGTAACATTTTTGGCACTGTAAAATGGATTATCCAAAAATGGATTACAATACATTTCAGTAACATTCTGGCCAATTGCTGCCAGTAAATTGCTGTACGTTTTACTGGAAATATTTTAGTGTGGGTGTGCAAGCCTATATCAATAAGGCCTACTGTATTATTTTGAGGGATTCTTTAAATTACTAAATCTTTTTTTTAAATTACATTTTCTGCAACTTTTTCCACCACGTGTGTATGTATGCTGTGTATTAATCACACAATGATATCACAGGAAATTAGTGCTAAGCTGTTGCTGAGCCTCTCTCTGGTTGGAGCCTTGAAGACCCCTTTCCTCACCCCTGACTTCCACCCATCTCCCTGCAGGGGACACAGGGCTGTTTCCTGCCCTCTCTCTGGCTCTAATTGAAAATGTTGGGTGGCCCGGCTGGCCCCTGCTTGTTTGTTTTGGTGGAATGCAGTGGCGGGTTATATTTTTGCGGCACTTTCTCATCAGTGGTTTCTGCTTTAAGGAAGGGTTTCCCAAACTCTGTCCTTTTGCCCTAGCACTACACAGCTGATTACAATAACCAACTCATCATCAAGCTTGGATTATTTGAATCAGCTGTGTAGTGCTAGGGCAAAAACCAAAATGTGCACCCAGGGGGGGCCCCCAGGGCTGACATTGGGAGACCCTGCTATAGGGTTAGGCTAGGGTGGATTGAACCAGAGCGGTCACAGCAGGGGTGAAAGGTTGATGCGGACAATGTTTTTGGAGTGGCACTTCTCTCTCACCCCTGTCGTCCCGCCTTTCCCACAATGAGTACTTACTAAAGAGTCCTTAAGGAAACTGTAGAATACTATACTACACACTGCCCGAGGGACGCAGTGGTCTAAGGCACTGTCACTACAGTTCCTGATTCGAATCCAGGCTGTGTCTCACCCGGCCGTGATTGGGAGTCCCATAGGGCGGCGCACAATTGGCCCCGTGTCTTCCGGGTTTGGCCGGGGTAGGCAGTCATTGTAAATAAGAATTTGTTCTTAACTAACTTGCCTAGTTAAATAAAGGTTCAATTAAACATGTGCATATACCCTGCCCATTTTCATAGATACATAGATAATAAACAGCGAGTAGCAGCCGTCTAAAAACAAAAGGGTGGGGTGTCAATGTAAATAGTCCGGATGGCCATGTTGAACAACTGATCAAAGTCTTATGGCTTGGTGGTAGAAGCTGTTAAGGAGCCTTTTGGACCTAGACTTGGTGCTCTGGTACCGCTTGCCACTATGGTACCGCTTGCGCTAGCAGAGAGAACAGTCTGACTTTGGTGACTGGAGTCTTTGACAATTTTTTGGGCCTTCCTCTGACACTGCCGGGTATAGAGGTCCTGGATGGCAGGAAGCTTGGCCCACGTGATGTACTGGGCTGTACGCACTACCCTCTGTAGTGCCTTGCGGTCGGAGGCCGAGCAGTTGCCATACCAGGCTGTGATGCAACCAGTCAGGCAGGATGCTCTTGATGGTGCAGCTGTATAACTTTTTGAGGACCCATGAATTGGAGTGGGTCTAGGGTTTCCGGGATGATGGTGTTGATGTGAGCCATGACCAGCTTTTCAAAGCATTTCATGGTGGCTACCGACGGTAGTCAGTTAGGCAGGTTACCTTCGCTTTCTTGGGCACAGGGACTATGGTGGTCTGATTGAAACGTAGGTATTACAGACTCAGTTTGGGAGAGGTTGAAAATGTAATTGAAGACACTTGCCAGTTGTTCCACGCATGCTCTGAGTAAATGTCCTGGTAATCGGTCCCTAGTCCTTGTTCCCAGTTCTCACGCTCATCATGAGCCATGTTTTTGTATGTAAATATTAGTTACTGTACTTGTGACACGGCATTACCAAGGTTTAAACCCTGACTCCCCGTGGAATCTCATTCTATGGCTGTCTCCACATCCTAAGCCCTCTATAAACCTCAGCCTGCATTCATGCGCCCACATTTCAAATTCGGTTTATTTAGCCAGGATTCTGAGAGGAGAAGTTAGATCTTAAAAGTCCAATTTGAGACCAACAAACAGAGAACTTGCCAAAGGACAACAAATGGGAGAAGAGAGTGAGACAGAGGGGATAGAGAGAACTAAACCCGGACGCCGGACCCCTTATTGCGCCATTCTGGTGCTCTCCTAGATCTTTTCACTGTACTGCGTTGGGATTGGTTACTCTCTTACTGTCCTGTATTACAGTTGGCTGAGAAGTGCTGACTGGCCAACGAATTTGACAACGAATAATGTCTGTCTGCTCAAAAATATGAATACCACTGCCATTGTTTTATTTTATCTTTTATTTAACTAGACAAGTCAGTTAAGATCAAATTCTTATTTACAATGATGGCCTAGGAACAGTGGGTTAACTGCCTTGTTCAGGGGCAGAACAACTTTTTACCATGTCAGCTCAGGGATTCGATCTGGGAATACATATCTGTTGGTCACCGATACTTTAAAAATGGGTAGGGCGTGGATCAGAAAACCAGTCAGTATCTGGTGTGACCACCATTTGACTCTTGTAGCGTGACACTTCTCCTTCGCATACAGTTGATCATGCTGTTTGTGGCCTATGGAATGTTGTCCCACTCCTCGTCAATGGCTGTGCGGCGGTACTGGATATTGGCGGGAGTTGGAACACGCTGTCATACACGTCGATCCAGAGCATCCCAAACATGTTCAATAGGTGACATACTGTATCTAATGAATATGCAGGCCATGGAAGAACTGGGCCATTTTCAGCTTCCAGGAATTGTGTACAGATCCTTGTGACATGGGGCCATGCAATATCATGCTGAAATATGAAGTAATGGCATGACAATGGGCTTCTGGATCTCTTCATGATATATCTGTGCATTGAAATGCCATCCATAAAATGCAATTGTGTTCATTATCCATAGCTTATGCCTGCCTTTTAGGGTTGCACATTTTGTGGAAAATTTCCATGGGAATATATGCAAATGTAGATTTTTTTTGCATTGGATATATATCTAGCATATCAAATGGAGAGTGAAACATAAATATTTTTACCTTATCATAAATAGACATAATTGGAAATTATTAAATCCTTCCAATAGAAATAAAAAATTGATTTAGTTACAAATTTAACTTTTAATTAAATGATTTGACTCTTCACATGGGATGATTTCACTGAACAACAAAATAAAGGGAATATTAAATGATCCCCAATGATCCATCGCATCTCCCAAAAACATTTTCAGCAAACATCTGTAAAATGGTAGTCTGGAAGCTAAAGCTTTTGTTGTCTTCCTCTCAGGCTTCCATGTCTTCTCTGTGGACCTATTCAATGTCCACCTCTTGAACATCCGACTGACGCCTTATCTTCACTGTCACTTTCCAACCTTGTTGAGGATGGCTCGTTGTATGGCTCAAAAAGCCTAAAATTTGCCCGGATGGCCACCAATGTTTGTATTGGTCAGCCTGTTGCATGCTTTGGTGTGTGTGTTCCCAAACAAGGACCAGTTACACTCTGAGACGGCTAATGTTGGTGGGATTTGGAGGGTGATGGAGGCAGCAGGGGAAAGAGCCTCAGATCCACAAAGTCCCTTCCACCAGGTGGCTGATGAGATACATTGGTACGACTTTGCATCTCCGTCCCAAAGCCCTTGCTTGGGTGTGTACTTCGCCAGACTGCCAAGAACCTTGCCCTCATCCAGGCCAAGGTGGCGAGACACGGTGGGGATGACACCATAGGCCTTGTTGATCCCTGCACCAGAAAGGATGCTCTTGCCAGCATACTTGGGGTCCAACATGTACGCTGCAGCGTGTATGAGCTTAAGGCAGAAGTCCTCACGCTTTTTGATGTATTTCAGAACTGCAGTTTCCTCTGCTTACCGCTCTCTCCCAAAATACATCATCCAGGACGATCCTCTTGATGGTGCTGTCCATATTGGCAGACTGTGACATGGCCATTTCTTGGAGAGGCTCCTACCCCTCCAGGAGACTGTCAAACATGATGACACACCACCCCAACGGGTGTTGCTGGGCAGCTTCAATGTGGTGCTCTTCTTCTTCTCACTTTGCTTGGTGAGGTAGATTGCTGCTATAACTTGATGACCCTTCACATACCTAACCATTTCCTTGGCTTTCTTATAGAGTGTATCCATTGTTTTCAGTGCCATGATGTCCTTGAGGAGCAGATTCAATGCATGAGCAGCACAGCCAATGGGTGTGATGTGAGGGTAGGACTCCTGAAATTGTTTTTTTTACATTGGATAAAAGTAGAGACTCAGAGATAGAAAATGGTATATCATACACTACAGTTGAGGAACAATGGGAAAGTAATATCGGTATTGAAATTTGATTAACTTGTAACCGCTCTTTTAAAAAATGGCCCTTGAATGTTTTGGTATACCTACTGGAGAGCTCTTCTTTGTCTACATCCATTCAGCATCCATCACCACCTCTTAAGCCTTAGCCCCACCCATCTCTTTAAGGGTTCACATGTGAGGCCAGGTGTTGAACAAAGTGAGTACGGTATTGTACTGAACAACCAAAGAGTTCAAGACTAAAGCCTGATGTATACTACGTCTATCGACATGTCTGTAGACAGTTTTCGCAGTCACATCATGAACATTCTTTATCCGACATCAAACTTGTCGTTGCGAAAATGTATAAACTCAAAAACGACAGGCTACATGACATGCTATTCTGGGGCACCAGGCTGCTGATAACGGTGTATTTTAACACCCAATAAACCCACCCGTTTAAAAATGTATTTAGTATATGTCAATCCAGCAAACCAGGCAACTAAAAGTTACTTTTCTAAATTATGTTTTGGTTTGTTTCTAGCTTGTTAGATAGCTAGCTGACTACCCGTTTCAAATAATGACCATGTCATAAGCTGACACCTGTCTGAACTTTAGCTAATTTGCATTCATTATTACAGAAAAATAAACTTACAATATTATTATTTACAAGTTAATGGTGAGCTAATTACAGAAAATAGCTTATGGTTGTGTGTGATGAAAGTAGGGCACTCTACCGCAGAATTTTAGAAATTGGATACTGTCTCGTAGGTCTAATGTTATCCTAATATGACTTTGGCGCAGGTCATGTTGTTCTTCACATTCCCGTCTCTGGTAAATACACACTATATCAAATCAAAGTTTGTCAAATGCACAGGATACAGAAGGTGTAAACGGTACAGTGAAATGGTTACTTGCATAGCGGAGTCTTTTGTTTAGACATGTAGCTAGCTAGCTAAACAATGAACCATAATCCCAACTCTTAATGTTACTACCATGCATGAATCTGCTGGTAGCTAAAACTAACCAACTAGGTTCAATGTTAGCTAGCTAGCCAGCTAGCTAGCACAGGATACAGCCAGCTAGCTAGCAAGCATGAGGCTATAACTAGCAATGCAAATAGCTCTGAGATACGAATAATATTCCTACACAGATCATACACGTAACTTTAGCTAGCTAGCTAACAGTACGCTTTAACTTGCAATAAAATTGACTTTCTGACAAAATTAGATATGTATAATAACTGAAAATGTAGCTAGCTAGAATCTCTTACCCGAATACATAGATTAACACTTCTTCCTCTCTGTCATGGATGCCATGGTTGACCTTAGTTTGAAGATGTAACCCAGATACAGCTGTTTTATGCAACAGCTTTTTGTGTGGTCTCTTTTCGACTCCCTCTGTATATTTGCAATCAAACGGCAGAATTTTCTCCGTAGCTGTCATACTCTACTTCCACCAGACATTCCACTGATTTCAAAACTCCAAAAAGTGGAGAGCATCTTTAAAAAAAAAAAAACACGTTAGAAATGATTGCCTACAGAGACTGAGCAGCTTATGTTGTAGACAGAAGTGTGCTACATGGCAGACCAATCCAAACTCATCTCTCAGCATGTCCAGCCCATCCATTATATCAGCCAATCATAGATAGCGGTTCCTTCTTATTTCCGTGGCTAAACTAACTAGGCTCGTAATTTTAAAATTTGTATTTACAGATGGCATACAAGTGTGTTTATTAAGGCACCTGAAAGTTCACATGTTCCAGATGGCATTTCTGCCCCCAAAAAAACATTCAAATGCCTCTCCTGTGAAGTAGTGACGCGCGACATAGGCCTAGTTTCCTGAAACGAGTCACAAATGTGCCAATGTATTAGCCTAGTTCAGTCTTCTGAACTTTAATTGATCACATTCCTTTTCCTTTAATGCACAAATCCGACAGAGTGTAGCCTAACTGATGCTCTCTGTTAAACTATTGGCAGCATTCTCTCTGTCCCCTGCCAGTCTGCAACTGAGAGTCAGTTCAAAACAGTCTGTATGAGTTCTGGTGTGAGTTTGGAGTGAGGAATGGTTTCTTAAATTGCTGGTCTGTCAGATCAGAGATCAGGGCCAGTCATACCAGGGCCATGATGTTTGGCCAGCTCTGTGTATTCAGACTGAGGGTGCTCTTTGATGGAATCTGGTGTTTGTTTAATGTTGGGGGCTGACTGGAGTGTTAGCGTGGGGTACTGGGAGAGGCTTAGTGGTAGCAGCACTGATGGGGTGGCAGTGTGGGGGGCAGACGGATATTTCTGAAAGGGTCCCTTTGTGCCCCTAGCCCAGACCATAACACATAACACACACACACACTCAACCTAACCCCCTCTCACCTGTCAATCACTCCCACATGGGGAGCTGAGAAGAAGAGAACAAGCATAGAGCTCAGACCAGAGCAAAGGTGACCTCTACACTACCCAGTATTTGGCTCAGAATGAGCAGGACAGTTATGTGTGTAACGTGAGCGAGTATCAGGATTTGTTTGTGAAGAGCCCAGTACTGTCTCCAGCAGGGATATCCCCCTGATAGCCAAGGGGATGCCTCTCTGACCCTCCTCCACCCTCTCTAACCGCCCTCTACGCCACAGGTCCATCTCACAGTGACTCATTCCTTCTGTAGCAGGAGGGGGGACTCATGCTGGAAGTTGTAAGTCCGAAAGTTTAGGAACAGATGACCTAAATAAACAACTTTAGGGCTACATTTGGGAGCAGTAAGTACAGTCACCCCCTTTTCGTGTGAATACCCGCCCCCCCTCTATCCAGTGCATTAGCCTAAACAGCAGGGGAAAATCAGCCAAACCCCTAAAACCCACACTGCACCCTGCAGGCTCTCAGAGGGGGGCTAATATGACAGACTGATTATCAGTCACACTGCCTTGGAAGTTGTGGGAACACACGTTTTTGGTGTTCCTTTGGTTCTGGGAATGAAGCCATAAGTTTCCTGACCGGTAAAACTGAATGTTCTTTAAACGTTATGACAACGGAAATGAAAATTTGCCTGTTCTGGAAGCCTACATTTTTTTGGTTGCAGGGAGGTTCTGAGAATGTTTTACTGGGATTCCCTGAAAGTTTTCCAGGGAGGCATTATTAACATTTTGAGAACGGAATCAAGCAATCATTAAGATCAAGTGTGGCAAATTAGTGGGTGCGGCCAACACACCTGAACACACTTAAAGATGGAAGATAGATGGAGTTTTGTTGACGCTGAGAATGGAATGTATGTTTTTTTAAATAACATTCTTAGAATGTCCTTTGAACGTTACTCATTTTTTTTCTTGTGGTTTTTATGGAAAGTTTTCTTAATGTTCTAAAAACATGACTTTAAATAGATATTCCCACAGAAGAATGCTGTTTCTTAACGTTCTCAGAACAATTTGAGAACATTACTTTAAATAGAACCTTGAGGAAACCTGTAGGAAATGTTATGCTGAAATTCCAATAAAGAAACATATGGTTCTCAGAACATTGTGCTGTCTGTGTAGCTTCCATATGCCTCTTTCTGAAACAGAACAGTGTCCTGGCATTGTGAGTGTGGGGTATATATTGTTTAAAGTGTGCTGTAGTAAATGTCCTAGGGCCTAGGCTTATATGATTTTCATCTGTTATAGTATAAATATACAGCATACTTCCTATGAAGCAATCCATTCCTCATATTCAGCCCATTCTACAGCTGTGTTTAAAATGGCACCCAACTCCCTATAGGCTAATGCACAACTATAGGGCTCTGGTCAAAATATATTAGGAATAGGGTGCCATTTGGAACGCAAGGCTACAGTCTTGCCTAGCCAGAGAGCTCCTTTCTCCCTGAGCTTGTTAGCTCTGGTCCTATTGCTCAGTCCTAGGCTCTGGGGTGACAGAGTTACCAAATAGAGGAGGGGCAGTCACTTTGTTTATAAGTCCCTCTCCAAGTAAAATAAACCTGCCATTTTAGCCCAATTAGAACGTAAGCAGGAAGGGAGGAAGCGAGGGAGAAAGGGAGGGGGAGAATGCTTAAGCACTAGTCATGTGGCCAATGAGTAGGCAGATGTTTGATAAACAACACAGGATTTAACAACAAGAATGATCAGAAGAAACTGACCGAGAGTGCCATTTACCGTACCAGTCAAAAGTTTGGACACACCTACTCATTTAAGGGTTTTTCTTTATTTTTACCATTGTCTACATTGTAGAATAATAGTGAAGACATCAACACTTTGAAATAACACATATAGAATCATGTAGTAACCCAAAAAATGTTAAACAAATCAAAATATATTTTATATTCTTCAATGTAGCCACCCTTTGCCTTGGTGACAGCTTTGCACACTCTTAGCATTCTCTCAACCAGCGTCACCTGGAATGCTTTTTCAACAGTCTTGAAGGAGTTCCCACATGCTGAGCACTTGTTGGTTGCTTTTCCATCACCCTGCGGTCCAACTCTTCCCAAACCAACTCAATTGTTTTAGGTCGGGTGATTGTGGAGGCCAGGTGATCTGATGCAGCACTCGAATAGCCCTTACACAGCCTGGAGGTGTGTTGGGTCATTGTTCTGTTGGAAAAACAATTGGTAATCCCACTAAGCACAAACCAGATGGGATGGTGTATCACTGCAGAACACTGTGGTAGCCATGCTGGTTAAGTGTGCCTTGAATTCTAAATAAATCACAGACTGTGTCACCAGCTAAGCACCCCCACTCCATCACACCACCACCTCCATGCTTCACGGTGGGAACCACACATGCGGAGATCATCCGTTCACCTACTCTGGGTCTCACAAAGACTCGGCGGTTGAAACCAAAAATCTCAAATTTGGATTTATTAGACTGACTGACATATTTCCACTGGTCTAATGTCCATTGCTCGTGTGTCTAGGTCCAAGCAAGCCTCTTCTTCTTATCGGTGTCCTTTTTAGTAGTAGTTTATTTGCAGCAATTCGACCATGAAGGCCTGATTCATGCGGTCTCTTCTGAGCAGTTGATGTTGAGATGTGTCTGTTACTTGACGTTTTTGAAGCATTTATTTGGGCTGCAATCCGATGTGCAGTTAACTCTAATGAACGTATCCTCTGCAGCAGAGGTAACTCTGGGTCTTCCTTTCCTGTGGCGGTCCTCATGAGAGCCAGTTTCATCATAGCTCTTGATGGTTTTTGCGACTGCACTTAAACGTTCAATTTTCTTGAAATGTTCCGCGTTGACCTTCATGTCTTAAAGTAATGATGGACTGTCGTTTCTCTTTGCTTATTTGAGCTGTTCTTGCCAAAATATGGACTTGGTATCTTACTAAATAGGGCTATTTTCTGTATACC